>NC_063370.1:12808027-12850198 GCF_021869965.1 Rhincodon typus
AGTAGTGAGTTGGTGTGAATAGTGAGTGTGTTAATAGTGAGTTGGTGAGCATAGTGAGTGTGTGTGTGTCAGTAGTGACTTGGTGTGAATAGTGAGCGTATTAATAGTGAGTTGGTGAGCATAGTGTGTGTGTGTCAGTAGTGACTTGGTGTGAATAGTGAGTATGTTAATAGTGAGTTGGTGTGCATAGTGTGTGTGTGTCAGTAGTGACTTGGTGTGAATAGTGAGCATGTTAATAGTGAGTTGGTGAGCATAGTGAGTGTGTGTGTGTATCAGTAGTGAGTGGGTGTGAATAGTGTGTTAATAGTGAGTTGGTGTGCATAGTGTGTGCGCGTCAGTAGTGAGTTGGTGTGAATAGTGAGCGTGTTAATAGTGAGTTGGTGTGAATAGTGTGTTAATAGTGAGTTGGTGTGCATAGTGAGTGTGTTAATAGTGAGTTGGTGTGAATAGTGTGTTAATAGTGAGTTGGTGTGCATAGTGAGTGTGTGTGTGTGTTAGTAGTGAAGTGGATGTGAATGGTGAGTGTGAGAGCAGGAGCTCTGCCGGGGTCTGTGCCCCGCTATGTCCCCGTGCGGGACCCTCTGACTGGGTGAGTTTGTTGTTTTCTGAGCGGAGCCCACGTTCCAGAATGAGCGAGGGGAACAGATCCGCTGTTTTCATACAAAATCTCAGCAGCTGCCGGCCCTCCAGCAACAAACAAACAGCTCCGAGAGGCAGCGAAGCAAGGAGGGTCCCCCACTCCGGGGAAAGGTGAGTGGATCCCGCAGAGAGACAGAGAGAGCCACAGGGTGTGGGAACGGCAAACACATCGGGCCAGAGACTCTCAGTGAAAACTGATCTAGGCTGTGATTACAGACTGTTATCAGATATCTGGGAATGATTGTTGGCTGTAGTGAGATATCTGGGAGTGATTACTGATATCATTGATTGATTACAGAATGCTATCAGGTAACTGGGAGTGAATACAAAATGTTGTCAGTATCTGGGAGTGATTACAGGCTGCTAACAGATATCTGGGATTGATTACAGACTGCTATCAGGTATCTGGGATTGATTACAGACTGCTAACAGGTATCTGGGAGTGATTACAGACTGCTATCAGGTATCTGGGAATGATTACAGACTGCTATCAGGTATCTGGGATTGATTACAGACTGCTAACAGATATCTGGGAGTGATTACAGACTGCTAACAGGTATCTGGGAGTGATTACAGACTGCTAACAGGTATCTGGGAATGACTGAAGACTTGTAATCAGATGTCAGTGTGATCACAGACTGTAATCAAACACGACAATAGACATTGTAATTAGATATGGTGAAGTGACTCAAGATTGTAATCAAATATATGGGAATGATTATAGAATGTAGTCAGATATCATGGAGTGTTTTAAGATTTCAATCAGATATTTGAGAATGATTACTAATCCTAATTAAATATCGGGAAGTGATTATGGAGTAATCAGGTATCACTGACCTACTACAGCTTGTAGTTTGGGAATGATTTGACCTAACTGAGAAATGTCCTCGCTGCGTCATTCAACCCGTAAACACATTTATTTAATTTCAATAACTTTCCTTCTGCATCACCTGGTTGCAAAAGTACATCCCTTTGAAATTTTTCATCCTGTAAAAATGCAGCTTTTATAACAATTGGCTTACGTTCCCAAGATGTGTTGCTAAAAAAGCTAAGGAGATCTTCATGGTCACTTTTCCTGCAGTACGGGACTCCACTCTATCATCCTGATCATGGAGTTTCTCTTTGAAACCCTGAGCAATTTGTCTGGCTTCAACTTTCTATGTTTTTATATGCTGTCTCTCCATACCCTTTGATCACTTAAGCTCCAACAACTATATCGAGCTTCTTGTTGAAAACATTGTTTTGGGTTCAACTGCTCTCTGTAGTAGAGAATTTCACAGGCTCACCACTCTCTGGGTGAAGAAATATCCTCCTCACCTCCGTCCTAAATGGCTTACCCCCTATCCTTAGACTGTGATCCCCTGGTTTTGGGGACCTGATCTTATTATTGGCACAATATGTAAATAGAATGGTTATACTGGACCTGGTTTTGGGAAATGAACCTGGCCAGTGGAGTGAAGTTTCAGTGGGGGAGCATTTCGGGAGTAGTGACCACAATACAGTGAGTTTTAAGATACTCATGGATAGGGATAACAGCAGTCCCGGGTGAAGGTATTAAACTGGGCGAAGGTGAACTACAACAATAATAAGCAGGAACTGGAGAATTTTTATTGGAGGTGGCTGTTTGAGGGTAAATCTACATCGGACTTGTGGGAGTATTTCAAACAGCAGTTGATAAGAGTTCAGGAAAGGCATGTTCCTGTGAGAATGAAGGATAGGTACGGCAAGTTATGTGAACATTGGATGAGCATGGATGTTATGACCTTGGTCAGAAAGAAAAAGGAAGCATATGTAAGGTCTAGGAGGATGTGAACTGATGAAGCCCTTGAAATATATAAGGAAAGTAGGAATTATAAGGGCTAAAAGTGGTCATGGACAATTGTTAGTAAACAGGATTAAGGAGAATCCCATGGCATTTATTACATGCATTTAAAAAACAGAGTAGCCAAGGGAAAGGGTTGGCCCACTCAAGGACAAAGTGTGGAGCCAGAAGAGGTAGGTGAGATCATAAATGAATACTTTGTGTTGGTATTGACAAAAATGAAGGAATTGGTGGAAGATGAACTCAGGGAAGGGAATGTCGAGTTTCTAAGCCAAGTTGCTATTAGAAAGCAAGTGTTGTCCCTCTTAAAAATTATTAAGGTAGATATGTCCCTGGGGCCTGATGGGATCTATCCCAGAATATTGAGGGAGACGAGAACAAATTGCTGGAGCACTGACAGACATCTTCGTATCCTCTTTGGCCACAGGTGAGGTCCCAGGGGACTGGAGAATAGCCAATTTTGTCCAATTGTTTAAGAAGACTAGCAGGGAAATTACAGAGCTGACAGTCTCACATCGGTGGTAGGGAAATTATTGGAAAAGATTGTCAGGGACAAGATGTTTGCACATTTAGAAGCAAATGGACTTATTAGTGATAGGCAGCATGGTTTTGTGGTCATGCCTCATGAACTTGATCGAGTTTTTTGAAAAGATCACGAAGATGATTGATGAGGGAAAAGCAGTTGATGTTGTCTACATGGGCTTCAGTAAAGCCTTTGACAAGGTCCCTCATGGCAGACTGGTACAAAAGGTGAAGTCACATGGTATTGGGGTAAGCTGGCAAGATGGATGCAGAACTGGCTTAGTCATAGGAGACAGAGGGTAGTGGTGGAAGGATGCTTTTCAGAATGGAGGGCTGTGGCTAGTAATGTTCCACAGGGATCAGTGATGGGACCTCTGCTGTCTGTGATCTAGATAAATGATTTGGAGGAAAACTTAGTTGGTCTAATTAGGAAGTTTGCTGATGATACAAAGGTTGGTGGAGTTGCGGATAGTGAGGAGGATTGTCAGAGGATACAGCAGGATATAGATCAGTTGGAGGCATGGGCAGAAAAATGGCAGATGGAATTTAATTTGGACAAATGTGAGGTGATGCATTTTGTAAGGTCAAGTAAGGGTGGAAATTATACAGAGAATAGCAGAAGGCTTAGGAGTATTGATATGCAGAGCGATCTGGATGTAAAGGTTCACAGGTCACTGAAGGTGGCAGCGCAGGTAGATAAGGTAGTAAAAAGGCCTATGGCATGCTTGTCTTCATTGGAAAGGGCATTGAGTACAAGGACAGACAAGTTATGGGGAAAGATTTAAAAGGAATCTGAGGGGTAATTTTTTCACACAAAGGGTGGTGTGTGTATGGAACAAGCTACAGAGGAAGTGGTGGAGGCTGGTACAATTACAACATTTAAAAGATATGTGGATGGGTAAATGATTAGGAAGGGTTTAGAGAGATATGGGCCAAATGCTGGCAAATTGGATGAGGTCAGGTTGGGATATCTGGTTGGCGCTGATGAGTTGGACTGAAGGTCTGTTTCCATCCCGAATGACTCTACGATTCATAGAGCTGCACCTCATAGCGAGAGAGATGGCTGGTGATGGTTTAACCACTCCTCATGAAGGACAGGCCTACATGGGGAGCTCAGCACGTGCAGGAATTAATATCACTCTGCAGTGCAGGCCAGCTGTCCAGCCAACTGAGCTAACCAACACCCAGTCATAGGACATTTTTCACCCAGGTTTTAAACACAGGTGTTCCAAGAGGGAGGCTTATTATACGGGAGCAGTGACAAAAATCACCATCCTAGTAACCCTGAGCCCAGGCTCTCAGGTGGCACGGTGGTTCAGTGGTTAGCACTGCTGCCTCACAGCACCAGGCACCCGGGTTCGATTCCAGCCTCGGGCGACTGTCTGTGTGGGGTTTGCACATTCTCCCTGTGTCTGTGTGGGTTTCCTCCCACAGCCCAAAGCTGGGCAGGCTAGGTGGATTGGCCATGGGAAATGCAGGAATGGGGAATGGGGTAGGGGGGAGTGGGATGCTCTTCGGAGGGTCAGTGTGGACTCGATGGGCTGAATAGCCTGAATCCACGCAGTAGGGATCTTATGATATGGGCTCAAATCTCACTGGTGGACTTTAACCCTGGAGGTGAATGCTGGTCTGACTAATGACAACCATAAAATGATTGCAGTTAAAAACCTGAGATTTTACTCATTTCAAAACTGCCAGCCTTACCTGGTCTGACCTACACATGACTCCAGACTCACAGCAATGTGGCTGCCTCTCAATGGTCACTGCAAGCCATACTCAGTCCAAGGGCAATTACGGATAGGCAACAAGTACTGGCCTTACCAGTAATGCCCATATCCAAGAAAGAATAAAGGGAGGATTTTGAGAGGTGATGGAGGGCTATTAATGCCTTCAGGTGCAGACAGAGCTGCACCTGTTTGCATGGTGAGAGTGACAGCAGTACGCATGACGGCTATAACTCAGAACGTGCGCCACCCCAAAATAACCACAGAATCCCTACAGTGAGAAAGCAGGCCATTTGGCTCATCAAGTCCACACCAAAAGCATCCCACCCAGACCCATCCCTATAATTCCCATGGCTAACCCACATAGCCTGCACATCCCTGAACACAACAGACAATTTAGCATGGCCAATCCACCTAACCTGCACATCTTTGGACGGTAGGGGGATTCCCACACAGACATGGGGAGAACATGCAAACTCCACACAGAGGCTGGAGTTGAACCTGGGTCCCTGGTGCTGTGAGGCAGCAGTGCTAACCACTGAGCCATCATATATCCAAAACCATCTCTATTCACTGCCAGTGCTGTCTAAATCAAGGCTTCTCTTGTTTAGAATGGGATTTGAACTCACTAAGACTTGAGTACCAAATCTTGGCTGATACTACAGTGTCGTACTGAAGGAGCACTGCACTGTCAAGGGAGCCATTTTTCAAATGAAACGTTAAAACAAATGACCACTCTGGCCCATCAGTTGGAGTGAGAGCTCCCGAAGACATGGCTTTGAAGAGCAGCCCAGGGACTGACTGCCCCAACACCATCGCTTCTCTGTTGTTTGAGAGAGCTTGCTGTGTGAGAATTGGCTGTTGTGTTTCTTCCTAACAACATTGCTGACCCCTCCTAAAAGCACACACCAGCCAGAAACCTGTGTTCTGGGGGTTGTGAAAGACTTGATGTAAATGTGGGCTGAAGTCTTCTTCAGTTCAGTGACCCACAGCTCTGTGGCCTCCACCCCAGACTGAGACAAGGCGGGAGGCCCCAACCAGAACGGGGTTCGAACCCCCATGCTGTCAGCACCACTTGGTCCCACGGTGGCTACCCAACCCCCACCCAACTCCCACTGATCCCAATTGCTGTGGCCAAGAGCTCAGGATGGTAGAAGCTCTTGTTTACTTCCTGTCACATGTAGCTGCCCAGGAATGTCTCCCCCTCTCACTGCTGGGCATCGGAAGCTGATACTCCAGCCCTGCTTTACAAACATAAAAAAAAGCTCAGTTGGCTGGATTGTAATGAAGAGTAACACCAACAGTGTGAGTTCAATTCCCAGCAAAGGATTCTCCCTTCACCTGAGGCACAGTGGATCCTCAGGTTAAACCACCACCACCAGTCGTCTCTCTGTAATGGGAGAGTTGCCCTGTGGTCTGGTAAGATTATGGTGACTTTACATTTTACGAGCACACCTTCCTCAGCTGTCGCTTTCAGCTGTGACATTTGAAGAACTCAGACCCTCTGACTCAGGGACACTATACCACTAGATCTCTGCTGCATGCTACGTAATTCTAAGGCTTACGAGAAGGTTCCTCCAACGTTCCGAACAGTGTCTCTAATGTCCTTTAGCTGCCCAGCTGTAAAGGTAATGGAAGTTAGTCTGTGACCAGCAGATTCTCACTGCAGTAACCCCTGTTATGTCACCGAACTGAGCTCCGACAATTACAGCCAAGGGACAGCAAGCTGCTGAACAACAGCTCGTCTCAATACCCCAGGCAGAAAGAAAGAAAAAGGACATGGGTAATGTCATTGTGCAGAGACTCAGGCTGATGTTCCAGGGACAAGGGGCTCAAACTCCAATAGAGCAGCTGGCGCATTTTGAATTAATACGTTATCAAAATAAAATCCAAAAGGAAAGCTCATCTTAGCGCTAGATACACTATCACCGATTGTAATTAAAAACCTATCTGGATCACTGATGAAAAACTGGAATTGAAGATTGTCTCATGAGTCAATCATTATAGAAACCTTGCTTCACTTTGGGAAGGGCATCTGCCACCCTTACCTGGTCTGGCCTACATGTGACTCCAGACCCACAGCACTGGGGTTGACTTCTTGATTGCCCTCTGAAATGGTTGTGCCCTTCAGTTTAGGGGGGGAGGGGGTGCAAAAAAGTGCAGGCCTTGCCGGTCTCACCACAGCCCACGGGAAGAACGAATGAAAAACTGGGGGCGAGTATCGCAGAGAATACAGGCGATGGGGCAAACTCTTTGGGGGTTGGCCGGATACCCGTCCTGCTTGCCTCTGGCAGGGTGGGTGCTTTCCAAAGACAGAATCCACATGACAGCACAGGGAAGAGGGAAGATGCCAACAGGCACACTCCGCGATGAGGGCCAGGGAGAGGAGTTGGCATGATGAAGTTTTGTTGGGACTTATAAAGGAGAACAAGGATTTGGAAACGTAGCTGTTGGGAGTTGGATATTCAGTGTGGACAAGCATGCAGCATTGAATACAAGTGCTGGGTTTTTGGACATGTTGGGGTTTTAATGGGTGGATCTTGAGGAGTGTGGGACATGGTAGGAACATGGGGTTCCTGAAAGCCCAGAAAGTAAAAGTTCCAGGGCTCCGAGTACTGTATACGGTACTGGTCACTGTTCTTACAGAAGGATGTCAATGTGCTGGAAGCAGGTGTTTATTAGACCAATCCCTGGAGTGAGCGGATTGCCTTATGGAGGAAAGGCTAGACAGGCCTGACCTGTATCCTCTGGGGTTTAGAGGTGACAATGTTTTAATGAAGATCTGTAGCTCAGGTTGCAGTTGGAATTGTTGGTTGGTTTGCTGAGCTGACTGGTTTTCATGCAAATGTTTCATCTCCCGTCTAGGTGACATTGTCTGTGCTGTGTAGCCTCCGTTGAAGCGCTGTTGTTCTGTCCCGCTCTGAATTTATATGGTCTGGTCTGTCATGTTTCCGGTTTTGTACCGTAGGGGGATGTAGATGGGGTCTAGTTCAACATGTTTGTTAATTACATCGGTGGTTGAAAACCAGGCTTCCAGGAATTCTCGTGTTTGTCTTTGTTTTGCTTGTCCTAGTACTGTAACTTTGTCCCAGTCAAATTAATGTCCTTCTATGTCAGAGTGTATTGAAACTAGGAAGAGTTGGCCGTGCCATTTTGCTGCGAGTTGGTGTTCATGTATCCTGAGTGTATGGAATGGGTTGATCCACTGGTGAGGTCCTTACCAGTGTATACACAAAGAGTACGCACACAGACCAAATCCTGAATTACAACAGTAACCAACCCAGTGTCCACAAACAGAGCTGTGTCAAGACTCTGTTTAAACAAGCGATAACTCACTGCAACACCCCGGAGCTGTACAAAAATGAAGAGGAACATCTATACAGAGTCTTTGGAAACAATGGTTATCTTAATAGCTTCGCCTGCCGATGCCTGGCAATAAACAACACCAAGACACTGTACACCCCAACACCCTGGCCACCCTACCCTATGTTCGACACACATCAGAACTGAGGACAAGATTCCTACGACCTCTTGGAATAAAGATAGCACACAGACCAATAGCAAGATTTCGCCAGTTACTCTCAAAGACGAAAGACCATGTACCCACAATGAGCTGGACAAATGCGATATATAAAAGACCATGCAGCAACTGCGAGAAACATTACATAGGACAGACAGGCAGGAAACCCGCCACCAGGATACATGAACACCAACTCGCAGCAAAACGGCACGACCAACTCTCCCTCGTTTCAATACACTCCAACATGGAAGTGCATCAGTTTGACTGGGACAAAGTTACAGTACTAGGACAAGCAAGACAAAGACAAGCACGAGAATTCCTGGAAGCCTGGTTTTCAACCACCGATGTAATTAACAAACATGTTGAAATAGACTCCATCTACATACCACTACAGTACAAAACCAGAAACAAGACTGCCCACCATGGCAGACCAGACCATATAAATTCAGAGTGGGACAGAACAACAGTGCTTCAACGGAGGCTACACAGCACAGACAATGTCACCTAGAAGGGAGATGAAACGTTAGCGTGAAAAACAGTCAGCTCGGCGAACCAGCTAACAACTCGCAAAGGTGACTCAATTAGAACAGCGAAGATCCTGAGGGGACCTGACTGGGTGGATGTGAAAAGGATGTTTCCTCTTGTGGGAGAATGTAGAACCGGGGGTCAGAGTTTAAAAATAAGGGGCACCCATTTAAAACAAAGACGGGAAAACATTGCATTTCCCAGAGGGTCTTTGGAATTCCCTTCCTCAAAAAGCAGTGGATGCAAAACCTTTAAATATTTGTTTAAAGGTCGAGGTAGCTGGGCAGTTCTCCCCAGTGTGGTGCTGGCTAACATTTATCCAACTTTGCAACACAGAGAACAGCACAACCCCATCATCATTGCCACCTGTGGGATCTTGGCACGTGCCACCCGTCTGTCGTGTCTTCAGCTTTACGACAGTTAAGACAGAAGCGGGAGTAGGCCATTCGGCCCTCGGAGCCTGCTCCCCTATTTAATACGCTCATGGCTGATCATCCAACACAGTCCCTGTTCCTGCTTTCCCCCCCCCACCATCGAGAACCGTATTGAACTCCTCCTTGAAGACTCAATATTTTGGCCTCAACTGCTTTCTGTAGCCAGAGAATTCTACAGGCTCCCCGCACTCTTTGATTGAGGACATTTCTCATCTCAGTCCTACCCTGAAACTGTGAACCGCCCCCACAGCCCCCTTCCTGGTCATGGGGAACATCCTTCCTGTGTTTATTGCACCCAGTCCCTATCATACTGAATGGTTCAAGCACTGGGGGGCTGTTTCCAGGTTGCGAGGGGCTGCAAAGTCACCTTGCATGCTCATTTAAAGCACACGTATGTTGCTACTTGCAGGTGCCTGCAGCTTTTGCGGATCATGGGAAACACGCATTCCGAAGCCCCTGCCCAGAGGGAGCGGGAGCTACCGCTGCAGACGGTGGAAGTGCTGAGAAAGGACCGGGACGATGAGAAGCCAAGTCGGAGGTCGAACCTCTCCAGCAAAGAGGAGCAGCAGAGAGTGGCAGCCTCCATGGCCTTTCGCCCCTCGTCCCTCACAGATCCACAGCCAGACCGAGGCCCCCAGGGCGCGGCCACTGCCATCTCAGACCCAAGAGTCAAGCCGAACCAGGGCAAGAAGAGGAAGATCGCCAAGGCACGGAAATGGACGCCAGGCCAAGCGATGCCACAGGAGGCCGTGGACAAGCCGATGAGCGAGAGACTCCATTCATCCATCAGGGTTTACTCGCCCGGCCCGGGGGAGGGGAGGGCCGCAGCTGCCCCCGCCCCCAGCCGCCAAGGGAAGGAGCCGCCATCACAATGCCAAGTGCAACCAAATGTTGGCAGCAAAGAGAAGCCTAACATGGGGCCCCCCGAGCTGGGCGAGCGAGGTACCACCCCACGGCATGGGGGGCATCAAGAGCCAGAGGAACGCACGGCCCATTCCCTCCCTCTCCCAGGCCGCATGGCCAAAGCAGGCAGCCGGACCCAGCTCACCTGCAGCCTACTGGTCCCCCAGGGCAAGTTAGTGCCAGGCGAGGGGCAGACTGCCAGCGGGAAGGAGTCACCCGCAGGGCCAAGGGCCCACCCCAGGCTCCAGGAGGCCAGTGCGGGTGCCAGGGCTGAGGGGCCAGGCTGCCGGGATGACGGCCGGGGAGGGAAGGGGAAGCTTTCAGAGACAGAGCGGTGCCACGCCAGCGGTAAGCTGGGCGAGTGGGCTGTAGGGCAGGCCGGGAGGCTGCTGAGGAACCCAGAGCCCTGCCGCAGTGAAGTCCCGAGGCAGCGGGAGGCGGCGGTGGCCTGCCAGGATGAGATGGGGGTCGGCGGAGCGGGCGGCTCCAAACGGGCCCCAGGCCAGGGTAGGGGCACTGTCCCCCAAGCCCTTGCCACCTGCCCACGCGGTCAGCCGTTCCTCCGCGAGTGGGGGGTCCAGCTGGAGGAGCCAGGCCGAGCAGGCAGTGGGGAGTCCCTGCCTCCCGGTGCCAAGACACCCGGGTCCCACCAGGCCCTACCAATGGGCAGTGGCTACGCGCAGGTGCTGGAGCTGGTGCCCTCGCTGAGGGTATCCCCGTCCATTGAGGCCAGGCCAGGCTCCCGGGAGCTTGGTGACGCAGCACCAGGGCAAGATGGCACCATGGTGGCAGCCAGCTTGAAGAAGAAACTGCCCTTTTACGAACAGCTACTGGCCAGCCTGAAAAACCAGACCCAGAAGCAGAAAGGCACGAAGCCACAGAGACAGGGCCCAACGCGGGAGGAACCCAGCCCCCCAAAGCCAACCAAGGGCCACTGCCCACCGGAAGGGGCCACTGCTTTGGCCGAGCCTCTGCCTCTCACCATCCCCCAGGCACCGGCCCAGCTGGGACCCCCGCAACGCCCGCAGCTCCCATCCCCGTCCTCCTTCCACTTTGAGGCGCCCGAGCAGGTGGCCAGGCCAAAGTCCGATCCCAAATTCTTGCAGTGGTTTCAGCCTCAAGCCCAACAGCAACAGCCTGTCTTCCAGTTCCAGAGCGGGAGCAGGGACAGAGCCCAAGAGCAGCAGCAGGCCCAGGCCTCTGGCCTCGCCTCTGGGCCCACCGGTCCGGCAGTCTCCGCCCCTCAACCCCAAGGGCCTGTACCAGCACAAGCACCGTCCTGGCTGAGGCAGCAGCAGGAGGAAGCTCAGGCCCAGCCTTGGGCTGGACCCCTGGCCTCAGCACCTTTGCTATATGCCGGGCCCCTACCTCCTCCACCTCCTCCACCCCCTCCGCAGCAGCTCAGCCCCCAGCCCGGGGAACCGGGGCAGCTCGCTCCCCTCTGGCCCACGGTCCAGAAGCAGGCCCCGGATCACCCCCAGGCCCAAGCCTTGGAGCCTCAGCCCCCTTCCTCAAACCCCCTTCCTTCCCAGGCCGCCAGCAACATCCAGCAGCAGCTGGCCGCGCCTCCGACTCCGTCTCCAGCCCCGGCTAAGTTGGAATCCCCGAAACCAAGTCTAGCCCAGGCCCAGACCCAAGCCTCATCCAGAGGCCTGCAGCCTCCTGCTGGCTCCAAACCCCCAGCTCCAGGCCCGGTGCAGGCCAAGCCCCTGAAGCAGGAGCCCCCCATACTGCTCCTGATATCACCGCCATCGCCCAGGGCTGTTCCTCCAGGCCAGGCCTCAGCCAAGGCCAAGCTGCCGGCACAGGCCAAAGCAGGTAGGAAGGCCTCAGGCTCCTCGCCAAGCCAGGCACCTGTTCTGGCACCAAGGACCGAAACCCTCAGCGCGCAGGCCGAGCCGGGGCCTGGAACGGTGCCGGGGCCGGGCGCCGAGGGGAAGCCGCCAGCCCAGAGGCCAACAGGACGCTGGTCAGCCTTTCAGATCGACAGGACATGCAGCAGGAAGTGTCAGTGTCGGCACCGAGAAGGCAAGGGGAGCTCACAGGTACCCAGGAACATAGCCCGCTGGTGAGTGTGACCACCTCCTCACTGCAGGGCAGGGGCCACCCTAACACCGACACCGGGGGGGTGGCGGGGCCATCCTAACACCGACACGAGGGGAGGGGGCACCCTTATACTGACACAAAGTGGGGAGGGGGGTGACCACCCCAACACCCAGGGGGATCCAAGCAAAGCAGAAAGGAGAAATATTAACTCTGCTCTCTCTCTCTCCACAAAATGTTACCAGACCTGCCGAGTTTCTCCAGCCCTCTCCGTTATTTGTTCCTGGATAAACTCAGCATGTCTGGCAGCATTTAGTACAGGCAGGAAGCAGAGTTAATGCTTCAAGTCCAGGTCAATTCCTCTTCACAGCAGTGGTACATCGGGCCCGAAACACTTGCTTACTTTCAGTCACAGGAGAAAAAAGAAACCTTGCAGATCTTTGTTTTTGTTGACCCCAACCCCTGCTTAGGGACAGACATTAAAAAGTGGAGGGACAGGCAAGAGTTCGCATCTCAAATCTATTGTGGCTTTTCTTGCAGAACTTCATCTGCATTGTCGTCACAATGAAGCTATTTTGAAGCCTCTCAGGTCACAGTGTCCTGCCAACCACAAATGTCCATCTCTTAAAGAGATCAAATTCCAGGATCAGTGGTCAATTCACAAAGCCAGGGGTTTAGTGACCAAACAAGGATAGCAGCAAAGCAAGGTGCTGTGAGCCCTGTTCCATTGTTAATGACTCACCCATTAGGGGGCTCATGGTGCAGTGACAGTGCCTCTGAGCCAGAGGGTCCAAGTTCAAGTCCCACCAGCTCCCAGGGTGTGTAATAACAACCTGTTCAGAGATGTTTCGAAAGTACCTAAATCCTGACTCATCTACTGTATCCGCTCTATCACACACAGGAACCATGGAGAGTGGGTGAAGTTGTATCAGAATGATATTTCTCTGAGGTGATGCATAGAATGAGGGATGTCCACAGTTTCCACCAACACCCCCCTTTAAATTCAGACATTTGTCCTATAGTTAGGGTCCTGATATGTCACTGCATGTTGAAGCCGGCAGGCCTATAGAACTATACAAGTACACACTCCCCACTCTACACTGCCAGAGGCTGGGGCACTACCAACAGCAGCACAAACAGGGCTTGAAGTGTGCTGACAGGGTGCACAGTGGGTAAGATGTTGCAGCAAGCTCGTGGGGCTGGATTCTCAGAACAGCCTGTTTTCATAGAATCCCGACAGTGTGGAGGCAAGCCATTCAGCCCATCGAGTCCACACCAACCCTCCGAAAAAGCATCTCACCCGGACCCCACCCTACCCCTGTAACCCAGCACTTCCCATGGCTAAACCACCTGGCTTGCACATTGTGGCCAATCCACCCTAACCTGCACATCTCTGGACTATAGGAGGAAACCAACTCCCAAAAGGGGAGAATGTCTGTGTGGAGTTTGCCTGAGGGTGGAATCGAACCCAGGTCCCTGGCGCTGTGAGGCAGCATTGCTAACCACTGAGTCACCGGGCCACCCTTCCATACCTTAAAGCCTCTTGCTCCCTCCCACTTTTCTTGCAGCCTCCTGCTCACTTCCACCCACACCCACTCTTTCAGCCTCCTCCTCCCCACACCTCTCTCCCTTGGTTTCTGCCTCTACCCATCCCAGTAAAAGGCATGGGCCTCACAGAAAGCCCCAGTCTCTAGCAAAAAGCAGCTCTGATTAGCCCTGCAAATGCCACCACTTTCTTGCCTAACTGCAACTGCTTCTCTGAAGGTAGGCCTGCACGTTTGCTGCTGAGATTCACCAGTCTCCCTCTATTGAATTTTCCCAGGCATTTGGGGATTTCAAAAGGAAATTTACACCCCCCCACCCCCACCCCCACCCTCGCTTCAACCATAAATGTTCCGTCTCCTGCAGGCCCTACCCTCCTTCCCAGAACCACGACGTCTTCCTCTTGGCCTCACCTTCCCTCCAACCAACTCTTCATATTCAATGAATCACCCTCCATTTTCACCACGATAGCCATCCTGGAAGCAAAATATTCCCCCTCTCCTCCTTTATTGACATTCCAAAGGGACTACTTCCTCCTTAAAACACTAGCCTATTCCTCAGTCACTCCTACTACCTTCTCTCCTTCCCTTGACATCACACTGTACAAACCAGGGAAGAGGTGAAGTATTGTCTTGGCAGGTAGAGACCTAAAAACAATGTACAACGATGACTGCGCATCGCCACTTCTGGATCTGGAAAGCGTTGTCATGCTTGAAGGATCGCGGGTGGGACTTAAAATTGGAAAGAGTCGAACCATGAGATAGGAACATTCCCCACCTCAAGGCCGGAATTGCAAACTCCAAATCTTATCTTTTCTCTCCCTTTGATTCGGTTTCTGAGTGCAGGCTGAAATGGTAGTGGTATACTGGCAATGTCAGGCAGGTTAGAAATCTGGGGGTATTTCCCTAACCAACCCATTTAGACATGTTGTGACACCTCTGGGCCTGGTGGGATTTGAACCTGGGCCTCCTGGCTCAGAGGTAGGGACACTACTACGGCACCACAGAAGTCCTTGACTCACATTCCTGAGACATGGTTTCAAATTGTAGCAGCTGGTGAAATTTAAATTCAATCCATTAAATGTGAAATTGAACCATCTGCCCCTCTTGAGGGTTGGATTATGAGGAGAGACTGAGTAGGCTGGAATTATACTCATTGGAATTCAGAAGAATGAGGAGAAATCTTATAGAAACATAAGATTATGAAGGGAATAGATAAGGTGGAGGTAGGGAGGCTGTTTCCGCTAGCAGGTAAGACTAGGACTAGGGGGCATAGCCTCAAAAAAGGGAAGCAGATGTAGGACTGAGGTCAGGAGGAACTTCTTCACCCAAAGGGTTGTGAATCTGTGGAATTCCCTGCCCAGTGAAGCGGTTGAAGCTACCTCGCTGAATGTTTTTAAGGCAAGGCTAGATAAATTTTTGAACAGTAAAGGAATTAAGGGTTATGGTGAGTGGGCGGGTAAGTGGAGCTGAGTCTCAAAAAGATCAGCCACGATCTTATTAAATGGCGGGGCAGGCTCAAGGGGCCAGATGGCCTACTCCTGCTCCTAGTTCTTATGCAGCTGCATTTGGTGCCCAGGTGCCCTTGGGCAGGAACTGCACACTGACCACCAATTCTCAAGGCTTTCAGAGAGAGGTGGGCATCGCAGGGTATACAGTGCTTTATCTCCCCACTCCATTGGCATTTTGTCCCTTCACGCTCTCCCTAACTCCTCCCCTCACCATCAATGGCTTGCTTTGCCCATAATGGGCTCTGCTTGTAAATACGCAGATAATACACAGATTTTTTTCTTTTTTTAAAACTGGTGATGGTGGTTTCAAAAAAAAATAAATAAATAAATAAAGCAGATCCAGGTGGTCTTCTCATGGCACAGTGGTAGTGCCCCTACCCGTGGACCGAGTGGCCTAGGTTCAAGTCCCACCTGCTGCAGAGATGTGTAATACTATCTTTCAACAGGTTGATTTGGGAAAAATTGGTAAAGCAGCTCTCCAGAGCCAACTTGGGTCTGTCTGTCCCCCAAAAAAACAAAAAAAAAAAAAAATAAAAAAGGTGAAATTGAACCATCTGCCCCTGTTTTGTGGTTATGCCTGTGCCCAGGTGCCCTCAGAGATAGAGAGAGTACACGCTGTCTACTGATACTCTTGATGCCCGGGAAGGTGGGCACTGCAGGAGCTGGAGTGCCTTATATTCCCTTCCAAATGCATCTTGATTGAGCCAACCCGCACCCTCTTCTGCACCTTCGATGATCTGTGTGGCCCTTCACTGGCTTTGCATGTAAATTAATCAACTGGAAAACATGGTGATTTACTGGCAGCTACTAGTTAAAAACAAAAGCAGATGAAAAAAAATTACAGGTGATTTGGTGATGGGATATAAAACACATTCATACCTGCATAAAAATCACTTCTGGGTATCAATCTAGAATTGGAAGCTAGGCTCATTGATGGTGAAGTGAAACCACTGATGCTTGTAAAAGCTCATCTGGATCGCTAATGTTCTTTAGGGAAAGAAATCTGCCATCTTTACCCAGCCTGCCCTACACATGACTACAGATCCCATTAGCAATGTGGTTGACTCTTAATGCTCCCTGAAATGTTCAAGTGAGCCACTTAGTTTAAAGGCAATTCGGGACAGACAGCAAATACTGGTCTTGCCCATGACTCCCACTGTTCAAAAACAGAGAATCTAAAGCACATTTCTGCTTGCAATGCTTCTGAACAGTGAACTTTGCCAAAGTGACGCAGTCCTCAAATGTCGAATGAGCAGCTCAGCAGTTAACCCTGCTGCCTCACAGCGCCAGGGACCCACATTCCATTCCACCCTCGGGTGACTGTCTGTGGAGTTTGCACGTTCTCCCTGTGTCTGCGTAGGTTTCCTCCGGGTGCTCCGGTTTCCTGCCACAGTCCAAAAGATGTGGTTAGGTGGATTGGGTATGCCAAGCTGCCTGTAGTGTCCAGGGATGAGCAGATTTGGTGGGTTGGTCACAGGAAATGCAGGGTTACAGGGATAGGGTCTGGGTGGGATGCTGTGTGGATCCGATGGGCCAAAGAGCCTGCTTCTACACTGTTGGGATTCTACGGTGACCATGCTGGCAGCTGACCTCTCAGGCTAACCTTGTCATTTGCTGCTTCTTTTCCCTCACTTCTCCCACCCCGATCCCCAGGACCAACTCAGTGAAGGAGCCATTCTGCGAGACACCCTGGGTTCGAACAGCAGTGCTGGCAGGATCACTGGTAGCTGGCACCAAGTTCTGTATGGATCACTTCAAGACCAACAACACTGTCAGCTGAATGGGAGCACTGGCTTTTAACGCAAGGGAAGAGGACGCAAGGCAGAGAGGAAGCTCAAAGAACAGTATTTATCTTTATAACTGATCTGAGATAGTATTAATTTCAACATTACAGAGTATGATGGACCAACTTGGTTCACACTGTAATTCACAAAGCAAGGCCAAATCTAGTACTAAATGAATTAAAAGTGTTGGGAATTTTTAAGAGTTTAATTGTTTTGCTGACAAAAAGTCAGCTTTAAAGGGAGGAGTTGAACCATAATAAATAAAGTAAAATAATATGCAAACATTCTACAGACATTTATAAAATTCTTATTCCCAGTTCACTTCTTAAGTACCCATTGCATGGAATCCATGATTCACAACATAACGCGTCCAAAACAGTTACCTGTACACAGGACTTGAGGTGCAGATTAAGCCCAGATTTGGTGGAGTGAGCAAAATAAAGTTTATCTTCAGGAAAATAAAGTGTGGGGATTGGGGAGCACCTGTGGAGAGCGGATTTTCCCCAATCTGTATCAGTGAGCTGACAAACTCCAAGGAAAAATTCAAGCAGCAACTAGTTTAGTTTGGGATTGTGTTCGGCATAGACTGTTTGGACCGAATGATCTGTTTCCCTGCTGTATGACTATGCCAATTGCAGATAAACACAAAGAAAGCAAGGACTTGTATTCACACCTTGTCCTTGCTCCCTTAGACAGGTCTGACACTAGCCACGGGAATTGCAAAGTTACAGGGATAGGGTCAGTGTAGATCCGACGGGCCAAACTGCCTGCTCCCACACTCTAGGGATTCAATGACACTATAGTGACTGTGGTTTAATTCTGAAGTGCACACAAGCACTCTCAGAGAGACAAACTCAACAGCCAATTTGCACATAGCAAGATTCCACATATAGCCAAACACCTGATAGTTTTTCTTTTTTGGGGGGGCGCGGTGGGGGGGTGGGGGAATAGTCCAAACGTTTTGGTGATAAAACTGATTTTACAACTAAACCATTGCAACAACAAAAAAAAAAAAAAAAAAAAAAAAAAAACAAAACCTTCACAGCACAAGCCAGATGTTAGAGAGGGGGTGGGATTTGGGGTTGAATTAACAGACAGCAGGAAACACAACCACTAAGCCATCGGGCCAACAGCTGTGTCAGTAACGTCCCAAAATCTGCTGTGGGAACCTGCTCTGGCTGGGCGTGATTCCAGTCTCACCCCAACGTGGCTGACTCTTAGTCCCTCTCTGAAATGGTCTACCAAAGACACTGGGTTAACAAAAACCATCATCGATGGCTTAGGAAGGTTTTCACCCATCACCTTCTCAATGCAACCAGTTATTGGCTCTACAGAAATGCCCATAATAAAATCTCATGGTGGGGCCAACATTAACAAACAAGTCCAGGAGCAGGCCTCATGGCCCCTTGAGCCTGTTCCATCAGTCACAATGATCATGGCTGACCTGATGAAGCTCCAAACTCCACTTTCTTGTTTACTCTGCACCACACTTGGCTCCTTGCCGATTTGTCACCTTGGAAATGACCCAGCATCCACAGCTCTCCGGGGAAGAGAATTCCAAGACCCTTGCAACTCTCTGAGAGGAGGAATTCCTCACCTTCGCATCCTGTAGTTCTAGACTCCCCAGCACGGGGAAAACAGCCTCCGACCTGTCAAAACCCCCGGAATCTTATGTTTCAATCAGATCACCTCTCAGTCTCCTAAACTCCAAAGGGCATAGGCCCAACTCCCCCCATGCAAGGAAAACACTCAAGGTTGAAACTAAATGATGCTTCATTTTAAATAAGAGTTTAACAGTCAGAACCGGTCAGCAGAACGGTCTAACAGAGTCAGACAGCACTTTGACCCAACCAGTCTGCACCGAACGTAATCCCAAACTAAACTAGTCCCACCTGCCTGCTCCTGGCCTATATCCCCCCCAAACTTTTCCTATTCATGTACAATAAGAATATACTGATTTCATGGGACTGAGTAACAAACACGATTTGTAGGAATGCATGAGCAAGAATAGGCCATTCAGCCCTTCGAGCCTGCTTCACTATCGATTGGATCATGGCTGACCCAATTGCAGTATCGACCCTACTTTCCAGTCCAATGGTTTTAATGGGAGTGCTGGGGCTTACCCTCCCAGACATTTGAAGTTTGTGAAGCTGCAACTTGATGTTCCAGCCAAGTCAAGCAAGCATTCGTACAAGAATTGTGCAATAACAGTTTGGGTTTAATTTTGACAGTAGGTGACGCCCCTCAGGTTATACACAGATAAAATCCAGCAGTAATGGCCACTCACTATATTCGGCCTGGCCAGAACTGAAGGAGTTTAAAATTAAAACACTGACATTTATGCATTCAGGCCTCAGTGCAGAAAGGCCTTGGAGGAAGCGGAATTCTTTTGCATGTTGAAAATCAAATGTTTAAGAAAAAGTCCCACACCATCATATCCTAACGGTACAGATATCAAAAACAGTGTGCAGAGTGCCCAGTTGGTGGCCTAATTCAGGACCAGTTCCTGGCACACTCTTAGTTCACCCAACATTGGCAATATTCTGGATCAGGCTGGAGCAGATCCAAGGACTCTCTTCCACATCCCAAACCAGACATTACCTCCCAATCCCAAACAGGGAAAAAAAAAAAGCCCCCCCCTCCCCTCCCAACCAGGTCCCCCAAGCCCAAAAACAGTCCTTTCTCTCTCTCTATTAGACAATCATTTCTAGATGCCTGGCGTATTCGATGACTTGCTTGGCCAGTTCTGTGGATGGGATCGTGACCTCCTCTGGTTTCTGCTGCTGACTGGTAAACGAGTAATAGTTATCAGGACCCAGGAGCCAGCCACGCTGCAGGAGAAAGAGACACACAAGGAGACATGAGTAAGAGAGCTGGCATCATTCTGCATGGCACATAATACCACTGATTGCAGAGGATCAGAACCTCTTGTAGGGTCTCGGAACATTTCAGCTTACAAAAAGATATCATTTCAGACCTTCCTCTAATATCCATCAAGTCTTGTTCCAAAAGCAGTTTATATTCATATAGCGCCTTTAAGGCAATGAAACATCCCAAAGCAAAAACTGAAATTATTTTTCAGATACGTCTCCAATCGGTGCAACAGAGGGCCGAAGGGCCTGTACTGCGCTGTAATGTTCTATGTTCTAAGGGACAAGATACAGGAGGACGAGAATAGATCCTTGGGTGGCCCAAAGGTAATGGTGCATGAAGTAGGGGGTAGGGAGGGGGAAGCTGTGAAGAGAAGCCATTCCCTGATATAGTTAAATAGATACAGATGGAGCCCATGAGTGATCGCCACCCCATTTAACTGGATGACAGTGAGATGCATCAGAAGTGGGATGGCCAACCATGTGAAGGCTACAGACTTGCAAAAATGTTCATGGATGGAAAGCTTACCCTGGTCACAGTCACACACCATGCTATTTGTGATTTCGAATAGGGCAATTTCACTACTTACACCCGATTGGAGGGTTTCAAACACAGGCCTTCTGGGAAAGGGACACTGATATGGGAGGTGATGACATAATCATGGACTTTGGCAAAGACAGGATGACAACAGTGCGCATGAACAGAGGGTGTAGTGATCGTAACAAGGTCAGCCAGGTTCACTTCATAGAATAGGAGTTCCCTGATTGGACCAGATCAACAGCCCCAATCAGGGAGCCCTGGCTAACGGGTATAAACACGAATGTTAGTTTCTGTTCACTCAGAGCTGGTTATGCAAGTGTAAATAAAGGGTGACTTGGTGATGAGATATGGGCCTCTGTGGGATTATTTCAGAGGGATCAATGCTTTTTTAAAATGACAAAAAAAAGAAGCACAATGACAGCATAAATAAAAAAAAAAAAACCGAGGGCTAGAGCTGAATAGGGAATTACTAATACTAGCCAACAAGGAACCAGGAAGGGAAGTCAGGTGGTCAACTGTTTAATAGGGACATTGTTTATTCAACAGACATCAGGTTTCAGCAACAAGAACCTAGTACCCTCTGCTCCTCTTGCATTCCAAACCATTTAATATCCCAAAGCCCAGTCCTTCAACATCTTAACTACTCCGCACACCTCCCACGTTTCATAGTCTCGTGGTCTTGCATATTTCTGTTTGCCCTTTAATGTCCCACACAGTCCAATCCCCGTCCCTATCCATAACATAGCTGATCCCCACACAATTCCCTCCCCTGCCAGGAGACAGAGACCCAGCATTTAATTCAACAGGAATGCTCCCATTTTAGACCAATAGGGTTGCACCAATCTTTACTATCAAATTAGACCATTCAACCCCAGCTACCTGTACACAATTGTCTCAGTGATATATAAATTGGGATGGAACGAGTATTTTGTAAGAGGAACGTGATAACATTAATTGTGGCAGATGTGCATTCAATAAAAAGTCAGGGAGTTAAATGAAATCTACTGTAAAGACTAATCCTTATTTCCTCACTTCCCTCTACTGTTCAATAGCCTAGACTACTTTATCTCTCTTCTTTACCCTTCAATTTATCACCTATTCTAATCCCAGTCTCTGCTTGTCCCTGCACATTAACACACTATCACCAGCTCAACCATTTCCATTTAACAAATCTCATACGGCTGTAGTCATAATTTCTGGCTGCAATTCACCTCAGACCGATTTTCCATTCTGGCCTAGGTTGAGCCATTTGATCAACATGGTGTTCACTTCCAGTACAAATCAGAAGCACCGATTAGCTCAGGAAGATATTATCTCTTATGAACTAATAACCTCTGCAACATGTGTTGCGAGCCGTCGACACTGGAACCAGTCACTCAATGTTGCATTTGCCATCCACGGCCTGCACAATTGCTCTGTAGCAGTCAAACAGAATGGCAGGTACTAACCTTCTTGGCATATTCCGTCATTTTCTTGGGTGAGGTGAAAAACAGTGTCCTTGAAGCTTCGTTGAATAATATATTCTCATAAGCCTTCTCGATGCAGCCGGCAATTTCGTCCCTGAGGTAAAATTAAAGTTCATTAAGATCGACAGAAGGAAAAAAAATAATCATGGGACACATTATGGCACAAAGATGGGCAAGACAGTAAATTGTGAAGTTGATATGAGGCTGCAAGATAGAGATAGGTTGAGAGTGGGCAAAGGTCCAGCAAATGGAGTTTGATTTATCGAAATGACGTGTTGCACTTTGGTAAGACAAGCCAGGGCAGAACTTATACACTTAATGATAGGGGTCTGGGGAGCGTTGTTGATGTGATAATATTGTCACTTAAGCCGTAGCAATCACAAAACGTTTGGAGTACCAGAGGGTTACAAGCTTCAGTAAATGATTCTTAACAACTTTCTCCAAAATCTCTCTGGATGTTGCTCCCCACTGCCTGTAAGAACCTGTGTTTGAATTTACCTTTTTGCCAAGGCGTGTGTTTTTGAGATGTTACTATATTGGAACAGTTAATTAGTTAAGTTACTGTAGCATATTCAGTTAAGTTTTCCATTAGTTATTCTAAATTCTGCTTTCTTTTGTTCGAGTTTTAACTGTAGTGCTGAAATAATTTGCTTAAAGCAGTGGTTTGACCAGTTGTATCGCACCTAAAACACCCACTTCACATCTACCTTTAAAATAAGTTACGGTCTAGGCTACCTTCTTAAAATATTTTGAGGGAGTCTGGCCTGGTCTATAACAGAATAGGGGCTCTTGTCCATTCTATAATTCCAACTTGGGTTTAGGCTTGTTGAACTCAAAGGCAGCGAGGGGTAGGTGTTAGTACCTTTTGTTTCGGGGGTTGAACTCAGATGGTTAAAACAGTGCTTTGTGTAGTAGTTGCTCTTTTGGTCACTAAGAGTTTTCTGGGGGTGGAAAAAGTGACTTGGGGAGTTTTGCAAAAGGTGAGCAAGGCAAAGCTGTTGAAATTGGCAGACAAGCTGGAGTTGGGGTCACCTTCGTCTGTCAGGAAAGGAAAAGTAATTACAGCAACTTGACATTTAAATTTGCTGGAAATGGGGAGCTGAAACAGTTTGAATTATGGTTAAAAAGCAGAGAAAAGAGAAAAAGGACAGAATTGCCCTGGCAGAAGAAAACAGGAGAAAGGCCCTAGCAGAAGAAAAAAATTCACAAGTTGGCAATTAGACAGGAAAGTCAAGTTAAAATGATGGAAGTGAAGTAAAAGTAAGCTTAGTGAGGATGAGCAAGCCCATCGTAGCCAAAGGCCTGGTGGAGATCTGTTTAAATATGTCCAAGCATTGCCTAAATTCGATGAGAAGGATGTAGAAGCCCTTTTTATTCCATTTGAGAAAGTGGCTAAATAAATGAAGTGGCTGGGGACCATGTGGGTATTGTTGATCTGAACAAAGTCAGCACGTAGAGTTAGTGAGATATTTACATCATTATCAGAGGTGGTATCTGGGCAGTTCGGGGAAGTGAAAAAAGCCATCTGAAGGGCATATGAGCTAGTGCCTGAAGCCTACAGACAACATTTCAGGAATCAAAGGACGGGCCCTGGTCAAACATACATTGAGCTTGAAAGGATCAAACAAAATAATTTTGATAGTTAGATAAGGGCATTGAAAATACAAACATACGGCACTCTTAGAGAGACAATTAATTTGGAGGAGTTCAAAAATTCACTTCCTGGAGTAGTGAAAACTCGTGGACAAGCAGTGCATTAAAACTGCAAGATTAGCAGCTTAAATGGCAAATGGTTATGCGTTGGTTCATAAATCAAAGTTTGGCTTCCAACATCAACTTCAATCTGAGAGGGTTAGAAATAAGGGAAAAGAGAAATCCTAAGATGGTAACAGAAAAGGAGATCTCGTTGAAAATAACAGATAGTTAATCACAGGGTAAAAAGGAAACCCATGAAGGGGAAAGAGAAGTTTAAAAGCTCCGGTGTTTTCACTGTAATAAAGTAGGCCACTTGAAATCAGTGTTGGTGGTTTAGAAAAACACCGGGAAGATGGATGTAGGAAAACAGGATAAGCCAGTGAATTTTGTTGAAGTGGTAAAGGAAAGCACAGTAGAAGCTAAAAAGCTGCATCAGAATGCACAATCTGGTCAGGGGTTGGTTGAGAAGGAAGTAACAGATCTCCTTAAACCATTTACTCGTGAAGGTGAGGTTTACATAGGCCAAGAGGGGCAGGTAAAGAAGTTACAGTATTAAAAGTTAAGGGATCATGTCAGTCTTTGATGTTGAGAGATGAGGAGATATGTAATTCAGAAGGACTATTACCAGAGAAAGTGCGAGCAACGTGGAATTCACAGTGAGACAAGAAGTGCTCCATTATGTAAAGTGAGGTTGGAGTGTTCCGTAAGAAGTGGAGAAGTGGTGGTCCAAGTACTGGAGAAACTCTCGGCTCCAGGAATACAATTTGCTCTTGGTAACAATGTAGCTGGATCACAGGTGGGAGTGATATCTACTGTGGTTGAAAGGCCGGTGGGAAAAAAAAAAAAAATCAGGCAACTGAGGTATTACAGGAAGTATATCCTGTGACTTTCCCTGACTGCGAGATAACAAGGTCACAAAGCCATTGGTCAAACAGGAGGTAAAATCAAAGAGTAAAGATAAGGAAGTTGAAGCAGAATTATCAGAGACCATGTTTGATCGAATGGCTGAGACTAAACAAGAACAGGTGGAGGACAAAGTGGATATTTTTAGTTCAGAGAAATTGACTGAGCTACAACAGAAAGATAAAAAAACTGAAGCAATTGTATTGAAAAGCGTATACAGAAGAAGGAGTGTTTATTCCCAAATGTTACTATCTTAAAAATGATGTCTTGATGAGGAAATGGAGACAAATCACATATTCAGGAAGGTAAGAAATGGACATAAGTTCAAGTTGTATTACCAGTGAGTTATAGAAAGGGGGTGTTATAGGTAGCACAGGAGTTATCAGTAGGTGGTCATTAAGGGGCAAGAAAAACAAGCCAAAAATACAAGAACATTTTTACTGGCCTGGACTGCATAAAGATGTAGTTGAATTTTGCCAGACATGTCGTATGTGTCGGGTATTTGGAAAACCTCAAGCAGTAATGAAACCAGCACCTTTAATACCCATTCCTGCATGTGAGGAACCTTTGACAAGGGTCTTAATTGATTGCGCAGGATCCCTGCCTAAAACAAAAACTGGGAATCAGCATTTGTTGACAATACTGGATATGTCTACTACATTACCAGAGGCCATTCCATTACGCAATATAACAGCTAAAAGGATTGTAGGAGAGTTACTCAAATTTTTTGCTAGGTACAGATTATCCACAGAGACACAATCAGATCAAGGGTCAAATTTTACATCAAAATTATTCAGGGAAGTTATGAATAGCTTAGAAATAAAACAATGCAAATTCATTGCGTACCAACCTGAATTACAGGGAATGTTAGAAAGATGGCATCAAACTTTAAAAACCACGTTAAGGTCAAGACTATCCAGATGACCAGGATAAAAGAATTCTGTTCGTACTTTTTGCAACTAGAGATGCACCAAATGAATCTACCAAATTCAGTCCATTGGATTAGTTTGGGCATGAGGTAACAGGACCACTGAAATTAATTAAACTGAAACTAGTGAGTCAGAGCTCAGAGACTGCATATTTGGACTGTGTCAAATTTTAGGGAACAATTAAATAGTGGGGCGTTGGCTAGACAGCTTTTAAAAGTAGCACAGCATATGAAGAAACAGGAAGCATACAAGAAATGAAAAACTCACAATTTTGCTCATGGGGATAAAGTGTTAGTGTTACTCTCCATGAGAGATGAATCTTTAAAAGCAAGGTTTAGTGGACCTTATCAAACCAAAAAGGAGATTGAGAGTGAGGTGAACTATTTGACAAGGACTCCAGATAGAAAGAAGTTTCAGAGTGTGTCATGTCAAATGTGCAACCAGTATTTTGATAGAGAAGAAAAACAAAAGAAGAATGTGTTACTGGTTACAACACAGAGAGTGAAGAACCAAGTTCAGAGGAATCGGAATAGGACATTCTTCAAATTAAGTTGGACAATAAGGAAGTTCTCAAAAACTGGGATAAATTAGACTTACCTTCCAGAGGAAAAAAAAAACCAAATGTTCTGAAAGAGTTATTACTATCGCATGGGGAGATATGTGGGAATAAGCTGGAAAGTACTCATTTAGTTATGCATGATGTAGATATAGAAAATGCTGTTCCAATTAAGCATCATTTTTATAGACTTAACCTGCTAAGGTTGGCACAGCTTCAAAAAGTGATTGAATACATGCTCCAAGACAACATAATTGAAATGAGATGCAGTGACTGGAACTGACCCATAGTAATGGTGCCAAAACCAGCTGGTACCCAACAATTGTGTGTAGGCTATTGCAAAGTCAATGCAGTTACACAGTCTGATTCATATCCAATTCCACATTTGGAAGACTGTATTGAGAAGTTAGGACAAGCAACTTAAATTTCCAAGTTGGACTTCCTCAGAGGATACTAGCAGATACCTTTATCAGAAAGGGTGAAGAAAATTTTTGGCTTTCGTGACACTGAATGGGCTGTATCAATTTAAAGTCATGCCATTTGGTATGAAAAATGCACCAGCCACATTTCAAAGGCTGACCAATAAAGTCATTTCTGGATTACCCATTTGTGCAGTGTGTGTATAATTGCTGACCTGGTGATTTTTAGTCACACATGGAAGGAATAGTTGATTAACTTCAGAAGGCAGGCTTGGTAATAAATCCAACTAAGAGCAAGCTCATCAAAGCCCAAGTCATGTTGCTGGGCCATGTTATCAGACATGGACAGATCACCCCATGGAATGTGAAAACAAAGGTTACAGGGGAGTTTCCCATAACATTGAAGAGACCAGTACTACCATTCCTGGGATTGGGTGGGTTTTATCGGAAGTTCATACTGAATTTTAGCAGTGTGGTTGTTCCACCGACTGAAGAAATGCAGAAAATTTCAGTGGACGGCAGACTGTCTGAAGGCATCTGATAGCCTGAAAGCGGTGTTAACCACTGCCCCAGTGTTAGCCACACCTAGTTACTCAAAGCTATTCAAGGTGGCTCTCGATGCAATTGATTGGGTGTTGGTGCTGTGCTCTTACAAGACAACGATGAGAAGATAGACGTACCGGGTATTTCTCCAGGAAACTGAATATTCTATGATTGACAAGGAGAGCTTGAGCTTGGTGTTAGTGTTACAACATTTCAACATTTATATTGCCAGTAATGCATCTGAGATGATTAATATACACTAATCGTAACCTATTAAATTTTTTGGGGATATTTAAAGACAAAGATTCCAGACTGTTTAGATGGAGCTTGTTATTACAGCCATTCAGTTTGAAAGTTATACACGTGGTAGGACAAGAAAACCTAATTGCTGACGCCTTGTTGCCCCTTGGATGAAGAAAGGCAGAGTTCAGTAGCAGGTGAAAACAGACTGGAACAGAATGTTGTAGTGAACGTTTGCATGCTCAGAGTGAAAGTATTGTAGTGTACGAATAGAACAAGACTAAGGGGTTTAAAATGAAGCCATCTTTGTATATTGATGAGTTTTTAAAAGGGGGGGGGGGGGGGGGGAAGCAAGAAGGTGTGATTATGTTGTCACTTTAAAAAAAAAAAAAGATTATTTTTGTCCTTGGTTTTTGTTTGAAGCAAGGTTGTAAAGGCAGAGGTACCGAACAGTCGAGGGAGTAACTGTTTAACAACGGAAGGGGAGTGGCCAGTTCTCCCAGTTCAGGTTTTTTTCCCCCCACAAGATGTTGCGAGTACCGGGGGGGGTTGCGAGCTTCAGTAAACAATTCCTGACTTTCTCTGAATGTTGTTCCCTCCTGCCTGTAAGAATCTGTTTGAATTTACCTTTTTGACAAGACGTGCGTTTATGGGATGTTACTATATTGGAACAGTTAATTAGTTAAGTTACTGTATCAAGTATTTGGTTACTTTTTCCAACAGCTGTTATACTAAATTCCGCTTTCCTTTGGGTTTTAACTGTACTGCTTAAATAAATTGTGCTTTGCTTAAAGCCAAGTGGTTTGACCAGTTGCATCACACCTGTAACATCTACTTCACATCTACCTTTAAAGTAAGAAAAAGTTAGTCTAGGCTACCTTCTTAAAATATTTTGAGGGGGTCTGGCATGTTCCTCCACACTGAGCAAAGAGACCCAGGGATACAGGCTCATGTTTTCTTGGAAGTGAAGTTGCAGGTAGACAGGGTAGTGAGGATGATGTTCAGTATGCTTGCTTTTATTGGTCAGTGTACTGATAATAAGGAGCTGGGAGATCATGTTGCGCCTCTACTGGAAATTGGTGGGGCCACTTCTGGAATACTGTGTTCAGTTCTGGTCTCTCTACTATAGGAAAGATGTTGTGAATCTTGGAAGGGTTCAGAAAAGATTTACAAGGATGTTGCCAGGGTTGGAGGGTTTGAGCTATAGGGTGAGGCTATTTTGCCTGGAGCTTCAGAGGTTTATAAAATCATGACGGGCATGCATAGGATGATTAGCCAAATTTTTTCCCAGCTTAAGGGAGTCCACAACTAAACGTCATAGGTTTAAGGTGAGGGCAAGATTTAAAAAGGGACCCAAGGGGCAACTTTTTCAAAGAGTGGTGCGTGTAGGCCGTGAGCTGCCAGAGGAAGTGGTGGAGGCTGGTACAATTACAACATTTAAAAGGCATCTGGATGGGTACATGATGAGGAAGGGTTGAGAGAGATATGGGCCAAATGGGACTAGATTAATTAAGGATATCTGGTCAGCACGGATGAGTTGGACCGAAGGGTCTGTTTCCATGCTGTACAAGGCTCTAAATGGAGTACATGGGATGAACGTGAAATCTGTTTTAGCAGGAAGAATAAAAAGGAAGCATATTATTAAACGGTGAGTGATTGCAGAGCGCGAGATAGAGCAAGATCTAGGTGTTCTATGTATAAATCACGAAAGGTTAGTATACAGTTCCAGCAGGCAATTAGGAAAGCCAATAGATTAGAATTTATTGCAATTAGAAATTGCACACCAAAGTAGGAAGGTTATATTTCAGTATACAGGACAGGTCACACAGGTGTGACTACATAAGTGGGTCACCTTACTCGAGGATGATATCTGGAATGAGCGGGCTGTCTTAGGAGAAAAGTTGGAAAGGCAAGAATTGTAGTTCCTGGAGTTTAGAAAAGGAAGAGACAACTTGGTTGAAACCTTAAGGAATCTCTCAACATGATGGATGTGGAAACAATGTTTTCTCCTGAGGAAGTATCTAGAACTAAAGGTCACACTGTAAAAAATAAAGGGGTCACCCATCTAAATCAAATGAGAACATTTGTTCCATCAGAGGGTGGGGAGGCTTTGGACCTCCCTTCCTCAAGAGGCAGTAGATGCAGAATCCTTAGAATTCATGTTTAGGCAGGAATAGATTTATTCTTGATAAGTGAGGGGAATAGGAAGGAACATGGAGTACACCTAATCCTTATTGTCTGCAGGGGAAATAGGGCATGGATCTGCACAGAAGTACAGGTAGCACTACAGTGGGAACTCCCTACCATTGTAGAGGGGCCCAGAAGTGCCATGCGATTCATTGGAGCCTGTCAACGAAGGAAGAAAAGAGGGGGTCTGGGGCACCGTGGATACAACGGGGACCAAGTGTAATCAGATCATTCAGCACCTTATTGCTGCAAAGCAAGCTTGTGGGGCTGAGTGACCCACTGCTGTTCCTAGGTCAATTGTACGTTTTGATGTACGCATGGGACACGTTAGGGATTCAAAGCACTTTGTAAAAATTCCTTCCACAGATCCTAAAAATAATTTAAAAGGGATAGAGAGGTTCACACTAACACACAATCCCCAGGATCTTAGCTACCTTTTGGACACCAATCACAGTTAGGAATTTGTCTAGCTTCAAGCTGAATGCTTGCAGTGAATCTCAACTTGTTCCACGGGTCAACAATTCCCTTTCAATTCGAAGAGAAAGCTGCTCTCATTAGGCCCAGCTCTATGATACATTACAGTGCCGATAAACGAGGGACTGTAGCAGATGAATGTGTGACGCAAGGTCTGCCTGAAGGCAGGTTCTTAGCTCAGTGCTTGCTGATGCTTCATGCTGAACTCTTTCCTCTGAAGTGTGTCATCGATGCTTTGACATGCTCTGCCCGAGTATAGAAGGCAAAGGATACATGTCTATCTCCATCAGAATCACAATCAAACTAATTGTGGTGTTGGTCTTCATTCTGACCTACACAGTAGCCATCAAGCAACTTTAGCTAACCAGCCCATGCAATTTATATACAGATTGAACTTAAGACCCATTCTCCAACCTCCAGGCTCTACCACATGAAGGAGGCTGGTGTGTGCACCTCATTAAAGGCCTTTTGAAAATTAAGATGCACAATATCAACGTGCTGTCTCAAATAATAGCACTTGGAATTCAAACTTCATAGTCGTATAAGGAAAACAATAGCAGAAGAAAGCTGAAAAGATTACAGAGCTGAAAATGTTAATTCTATGTCTATCGCTACAGATGCTGAGTATTTCCAGAGAGTTATCCCTAAAGCACCTGTAATTACGGATAGTGACACAGTAAAACACTTATCAGGAAGGTGCTAAAAGGTGGAAGGGAAAAGACATATTGCAAGGACTGAAACTGCTTTCAGGTCCTGGTCATTCACGTATATGATGGCTTCAAGCAGTGCACAAGATGGCATTTTGCAACAAATTGTGGTAAGGTGCCTTGATGAAGTACCTACCTTCAATCCAACAATACAAAATAAAAGAAAGATTCCCAACATTCCCAGTTGGAATCATTGGCACTTACTGCATTGCAGGCTATTTAGCCCATCAAACCTATGCTCTTTGTAAAAAGGAGTCGCTCTTAATTCCACATCACATTCTTTGCTTGGAAACTCACCTTCAAGTCCCTGTCTGACTCATTTTTAACAATTATTTATAGAATCAGCTTCGACCACATCACCAAGTGTTCCAGATTCTGACAGCTCTCCGTGCGCTAAAAAAAAAATTCTTCCTCACCACCCTTCTAGATCTTTTGTCAATATTTAAAACCTAAGATTAAGGACCTCATTCTGGAAAAAGCTTGTTTTTAATACAAGCAAACAAACAAACACACACGAAAACTCCACTGAAAAGTCACTGAGGAAATCTTTAAAATCTCTCTGTTCCAAGGAGGATCCCTCATCATAAACAGAAGGGTCTTTCTCTGGCAACACTCTGGAAAACCACTTGGAAAACTTTCCAAGACATATACAGTTGCAACTATACAAGGCATAAGTGAGATCATACCTGGAATATTGCACACAATTTTAGTCCCCTTACTTGAGGACTGAGGTGGTTGTACTGAAGGCAGTTTGTTAGATTTATTCCAGGAGATGAGGGGTTTGCCTTGTGAAGAGAGAGTGAGCATTTTAGGCCTATACTCTCTGGAGTTTACAAGAATGAGAGGAGACCTTATTGAGGTAGAGAAGATGCTAATGGGAAATTGACAAAAGAGATGTAGAGAGGATCCCTTGTGGGGCAATCTAGAATGAGAGGTCATAGATTTAGGATAAGGGGTGACAGATATAAAAGATGAGAAGAAATTAATCTGAGTGTCATAAACCTGTGGAATTCACTATCTCAGTGTGGTGGATGCTGGGACAATCAATAAATTTAAAGGAAGAGATTGACGGATTCCTGAATTAGTAATGGGTTGTAGGGTTATGGGTGTGGGCAACAAAGTGGAGTTGAGGCCAACGGAGATCAGCCACAATCGTATTAAATGAAGCAGGAGGGTCAAAGGGCAGAATGGTTTCCTACTACTCGGAGTTCTTATGCTCTGAAGGCACGATACCATAACCAAAACTATTAAATTTCAATTAGAGTTTGAAGTTAAGCCACAGGAGGATTTTAACCCATGTCCATAGAATACTAGCCTGGGCCTTTAGATTACTAGGGCCCAGTGACATTACCATGACATCATTGTTGCCCGGCCTTCATGATTCCAGCAACATTACAATTACAATCCCAGTAAAACAAGCCTTCCATCCATCGACTCCATCTACACTTCCTCCTGCCTTGGGAAAGCAGCCAAAGACCACTCCCACCCAGGTTATACTCTCCTCCACCCTCCTCTGCCAGGCAGAAATAAAGGTTTGTATACACAGATACTAACAGATTCAAGAACAGCTTCCTCGCTGTTATCAGACTTTTGAAAGGACCTCTAATGTTAATGCTGGTCTCTCTCTGCACCTTCTCAGCAGCTGTAACAGTGTATTCTGTGCTCTGTTCTGCTACCCTCTTGCACTTTGTACAGAACAATCTGCCTGTATAGCAAGTCAGACCACTCTTCACTATACTTTGGTACACATGACAGTAATAATTCAAATCAAATCATTGCTTGCTGGTTGCACTGTCTTGATGGTTTCAGACCATTAGGAATGCAGCAAACTAAACACTCCCCTTCCCCAAGGGATGGGCGTTGGAACTTACCGAATGGTATCGAGCAGGATGTCAATGAAGAAGGTGTAGCTCTCAGCAGGAATGTTTCCCTTTGCCAGGAAAACTTTGTTGTAGCTGCCTTCCATTAGATACTGAAATACAGCAGACAGGAACATTACAGACCCTGTGGGGTGGGGAAGAGGCAACTTTTGCTTAAAGTTGAGTCACCTCATCACCATTTTGCTTTCTTCTTAAAGCAGCCACTTAAAAACATCAACATTTGGGACAGAGCCATATAGCACAGAAACAGACCCTTCAGTCCGACCAGTCCATGCCAAACATAATCCCAAAATAAACTAGATCCACCTGCCTGCACTTGGCCCATATCATTCCAAACCTTCCTATTCATGCCCCAAGTGTCTTTTAAATGTTGTAACTGTGCCCACATCCACCACTTCCTTCGGAAGTTCATTCCACACGTGAACCGCCCTGTGTAAATAACTTGCCCCGAATGCCTTTAAAATCTCTCCCCTCTCACTTTGAAAGCATGTCCACTCGAAATCCCCTACACTCAGGAAAAAGACACCTGCCATTCACCTTATCCATGCCCCTCACAATTTTATAAGCCTCTAGAAGGTCACCTCTCAACCGCCTACGCTCCAGGGATTAAAAAAAGTCCCAGCCCATTCAGCCTTTCTTTACAATTCAAACCTTCTGTACCCAACAATGTCCTGGTAAATTTCCTTCGGCCACATCTGAAGATTTCACCGAATTTCTACATGTTAGGGGACCCTGGACTGGGGCCTGAATGCCAGCAACAAAAAAAAAAAACAAAAACGTAGCAACAATTAGGTGGGTCAAAACAAACATTTCTGGACCACCTCGTTGGTCCAACCCCATCTGCTTCGACCCCATTGCTGTGTCGAGCCTGCTCTGTTATTCAATAAGATTACTGCTTGGTGTGATGGCGGCCTCAATGTTCCTACCTACCCGTGATAAACTGTCCCCACTGCCCTCAAGTTAGGCAAAAATCTATCTCCTCCTCAAAAATATTTAGTAATCTGGCTCCCTGGGAAGGCAGCTGTAAAGATTCCCAATCGTCAAAACAAAAATTCATCTCCGTTTTAAAATAGAAGACCCCCTATTTTCCAAACTATGGCCCCTAGTTCTAACTTCTCCCACAAAGGGAAATATCCTCTCAGCATTCACACTGCCAAAGAGCTCATGTTTCTGCAAAATCACTGCTCATCTCTGCCGGACATAGGTGCAGCAAATCTGACCTTCCTTTATTTAAACCTCCTTTACTCTATCGCCAACGCATACATCAGTCACGGTAGCCTCAGTACAAAGGCTTTGTTTCCTTGTAAAATGTCATTATTCATTAGGTACAAACTAATTAGTGATCCACACACAAACCAATAGATATTTTCATTCCATAAACATTAGTGCAAGGAACTATTTTTAAAATACAATAATATTTGTAACAAAAACGGAAGTTGCTGAAAAAGCTCAGCAGGTCTGGCAGCATCTGTGAAAAAAAGGTCAGAGTTAACGTTTCGGGTCTGGTGACGAATCCTCAAAAAAGTGTTATCCAGAACGCCACCACCCTACCCTCAGTTATTGTATAAAATGCCGACACATCATTCTGAAGTGATTATCAAGAAGCAGCTGAAGGTTACAGTAATTTCTCCTTCAGTGCTTTTACACTGAGCACATTCAGAGCTGGGGAAGCTCCCAGCCTCTGCAAGTTGCAGCCTACATCAAGGCATGTTCCAATTCGGCTCCAACTATTTCTACATGTTTAACTGGCAGTTTAGCATCAACAGGTTTCCAAAGGCTCATGACATCAGGGATATAGAGATAGTCTACCTGAAAGTGCAGGAAGGCAGCAATCAACTGAGACCTGATTGAATGGCAGGGGTGGCCCAATGGGCTGAATAGCCTAAACCTGATGCTATGCATGGTCGGATAAAGGGAAGGCGATGGCCTAGTGGTATTATCTGGTATTAACCCAGAGGCCCAGGTAATGTCCTGGGGACTTGGATTCAAATCCCACCAATGCAGATGGTGGAATTTGGATTCAATAAAAGTCCGGAATTAAGAGTCTAATACTGATCATGAATCTATTGTCGATTATTGGAAAAACCCACCTGGTTCACTAATGTCCTTTAAAAAGGAAGTAAACTGCCATTCTTTCCTCGTCTGGCCTACCTGTGTGACTCCAGACCTACAGCAATACGGTCAACTTTTAACTGCCCTCTGGACAATAAATGCTGCCTGGCCAGAGACATCCTCATCCCAGGTGTGAATAACCAAACAGGAGTCAGTCTGATTACAAGTGGTAGGATGATGGGATCGGACCGGTTCCCCTATATCGGCCTCAGGCATGGCAATGCTTCACGCTAGCCCGGGGCCTACTTGACGGAGCCCTACGTACCAACCAATGATCCGCTGAACAGGTCAAAATCCTGGAATTCCCTCCCAAACAGCAGTGTGGGTCAACCCACTGCAGCGGTTCAAGGTGGCAGCTCACCACCACCCTCTGAAGGTTAACTAGGGATGGGCAATAAATGGCCAGCCAGCAACACCCACAACCCATTAATGAATTATATACAAAAAAAAACTTTCAGAACTGCTGCTAACTGCTATGTGGCCTAAGGGGCACTTTTAAACTAGCGACTACTGTAATGTGGCAAATGTGGCAGCCAATTTACACAGGAATTTCCCACAGGCAGCACTGAGAGAACAGTTTTAGTGATGTACGTTCAGAGGAAAATAATGGCAAGGAGAATGGAGAGATCTATTTGGCTCTTTGTCAGTTGGAACCTGAGCATCATTGACATCCCACTGAACAGGTAGTTGGGGCTTCAGCTCATCTGAACAGCTTGTGCGAAAGATGATTTTCTGACAGCGCATCACTCCTGGAGCACTGCACAGCAGGATGAGTCTGGATCATTGCTCTGGAAGGAGTTTGAACCCTTAACAGCACAACCCATTGGGAACAACTGATACATCTGAGCCAGCAACTCAGCTCTTCAGAGGTGACAGCATGTGTTTAACTCCATTAAAATGCCTGTCAACCATCAACAAGTCAGGAGCATGATGGAATACTCCCATTTTGCCCAGATGAGTGCAATCCCAACAACATACAAGAAGCTTGACACCATCCAGGATAAAGCAACCCGCTCGACTTGCATCATATCCACTCCCTCCACCATTGGCACCGAGTGCCAGTGTGTGCTACGTACAAGATGCATTGTCGAAACTCACCGCAGTTCCTTCAACAGTATCTTCCAATTCTGTGGCCTCTGCCAGAGGGCAGCAGACACAGATTTAAACGTTTCCCTCAAGGCCACACTTGAACTATGCCACCATTCCGTCACTGTGGTCAAAACCTTCAGACACTTTTCCTAAAAGCACTGCGGGTGCCCCTCTACCTCGCGGGTTGTCAGTGGTTCAAGACAGCGGCTCACCACCACCTGCGAGGGATGGGTAACAAATGCTGGCCATCTGCCGATGCCCACATTCCTCATTGAAGACACACCGAAACGCTGTCCTGCCATGTTCCCAGGCAATCCCCTGGCCGTGCATACCTGCTCAAGTGAGACCGGGTGTTTGATGTAGACGTTGGTCTGGATGTCCCTGGCAGGCAGTCGCTCCAGTTCGGTGTGGAACTCAGCCACACGATTCTGAGACAGAAGGAACAGCAGGTTCAGACCCAAAAGCTGGTGCTTGTAAGCCGACTCTGGCAATTCATCCCTGCAATGACAAAAAGACGGGCATCAAATCCCCAGGCAGCTGGGCATTAAGATCGCTGCACCTGCCATAGGCTATGTTAGCATTGTGGCTACATTTCTGGGCTGACAATGCACCCGCAGGGTGAATGACCTGAAACCGCAAGTCCAAATGGTCATTACAGCCCCTGGGGAAACATATTTCAATTAATTACATTTCTGAACAGCGGAACTCGGCAGCAGCGATGAACAAAAGAATTACAAATCAGTGAGTCTCACATCAGTGACACAGAAACTACTGGTGAAAATTCTAAAGGAGAGAATTAATCTCCACTCAGAGGTCAGGTTTGATCAGGGAGAGTCAGCATGGCTGTGCCAGAAGTAATGCCCAACAAACGCGACTGAATTTTTTCAAGGATGTGACCAGGATGAGGGTTGTGCAGACGATGTTGTTTATACAGATTTCAGAAAGCCCCACATGGGAGACTGATAAAGATGGCAAAAATAAACACGTGGGATCCAGGATAATTCGGCAAGTTGGACCCAAAACTGGTTTAGCGGTTGGAGACAGAAGGTAGTGGTAAAATGCTATTTGAGAGACTTGAGCCCAGTGTCCATTGGAGTATCACAGGGATCAGTGCTGGGTCCACTATTGCTTGTGATATATAAATAAATGATACAGAAGGAAACATGGCAGGGATGATAAGCAAGTTTGTGGACGGTGTGAAGTTTGGCTAGGTGGTTGAAGCAAGGAAGGAGGTCTCAGGTTACAGGAGGATGTACACAGATTTGTCAGATCAGTGGCAATCACCACAGGCCCACTTCAGAAATGGTACAACTACAGTGGGGCCACCATGCGGCCCATTCCCTCACACCCCCCAACTCCCCAGCATGGTCAGTGCTTGCACCCCTCAGTGCCAATTACACTTCAATCAAGTTGCCCCTTACTCTTCCAGTGGGCACAAGCCCCCAGACGGTATCAAGGAAAGATCACAGTCAGTCCTTTCCAGGGGTTAGTCTGGTAATTAGCTCCTCTCCACTTGCCTGAATCGCACTTTTTAACCATCATTAACAGCTCAATTAGACCAGTAGTTCATTCTCTACGTTCAAGTGACTCCAAATCACATCTTCATAACCCGAGCCCATAACTTAACCCATTCAGGCACAGTGCCATTCGGCGCCACCTACTTGTAGTCGAAGTAATAACACTTGAGCTGTGCCATGTAACGCTCAAACGATGGGATATCCTTCTTCAGGATGCTCCATTGGGCTCCAATTTCCAAAACGTCCCCTTTATAAAAAAAAAAGGAGAAAAAATAAAAATCACTCAGACACGCGTTCTGTTTGATAACCAACGGACAAATGGGTGCAAATTCAGAAAAGGAGAACCTTTTAGGCAGGCAGTCCTCATTCGCTCAGCTCACCAATAGTACCAGCACGCTCCAAGATCCTGCTACCATCCTGCCGTGTGGTGTCGTTCAGGGGGCTGACTAATCTTCAGATGCATTTTGAAGAGGGAGGCAGGAAGGGGCTGAGAAAAGGGGCCCAATACACTGGCCACACCACCCTATATCAAGAATGTATCAGAACTGACAACGAGATTCCTACGATCACTAGGAATCATGGTAGCACACAAATCCAGTCACACTATGACAAACACTGACGAGGACCAAAGACCCCATACCCATGACATACAGGACCAATGTAGTTTACAAAATACCTTGCAACAGCTGCAACAAACATTACATCAGCCAGACCAGAAGGAAACTACCCATCAGGATACACGAACACCAGCTAGCAGCAAAAACAGCACAACAAACTTCCCCTCATCTCAGCGCACTTGGACAATGAAGGCCATCAATTTAACTGGGACACGTGACCATCCTAGCTCAAGCCAAAGACACGCGTGGATATTCCTAGAAGCCTGGTTTTCAACCCGTAATGCAATCAACAAACATGTGGAATTAGACCCCATATACAAACCCACGCAGAACTGGAAATGACACAACCCAACCTAACAGGCCAGATCATATCAATACCAAGCAAAGTAGAACAAGATCACGTCATCGGAGGCCTCACTGCTGATGTTACCTAGCATAGTCATGACACATCTGTATGGTAACCAGCCTGCTCAGGAACAAGCCAACAACCTAACAACCTCAAAAAAATGCTTTTCATACTTTTTTTGTCTGGCACACATCAGGACATAATTGAAGAATTCCAAATCAGAAAGGAAACAGCAATTTCAACTGCAGGAGAGGAGGGTGCTGATTGATTGGCAAGGGGATTCTGACTGGGAGAAGCATTACCACTGAGAATGTACCTACAGAGTTACTGGAAACTAGGCAAATCAATTCTGATTTGCCATGGAACTACCACAGGGAATGCACCAGAGAATAGCTGCCCCCAATGCTTTCACTCAGTTGAGGAACTTTAAAACGAAAGCAAGTGGCTGTGGACACTGGATGTCTGAATACCAAATTTGAAAGACTCAACAATAGCTAGGTCACATTTGATCACAAGTGAAAAGAGAAATTGCTGGAAGAACTCAGCAGGTCTGGCAGCATCCATGGAGAGAAATTGGAGTTAACATTTTGGGTCCAGTGACCCTACTTCAGAACTTAATTCAGATTTATTTTAAAGAGCCCTGTGAGACTTTGTGCAATTTTTTTTAAAGCTGAGGTAGATTCCAGCCCACAAACCTATAATCTAAACCACAAATCTATAATTATTTCATGGGAAAACAGGCATTGTTGGTGAGGCCAGCAAATGTTGTCCATCCCCTCACTGCCCTTGAAACTGAATTTTTAACTTGACGATTTCAGGGGGCAGTTAATAGTCAGTTACATTGCTGTGGATCTGAACTCATGCAGGCAAGATCTTATCTCCTAAAGAGCATGAGGAAACCAGATGTCACAGCCGTTTTCAATTCCAGATTTTTAAATTCAGTGAACGTAAATTGCACTGTCTGGCATGGTGGGATTTGAACCTACAGCCTGGATTTTCCGATGGCCAGCCAATCGTTTCTCAAGTATACCCTGGAATTGCTCACTGGGATCCCCACAGAATCCCCATCACAGCACACTCCAAGGTGGTAATTTACTCATGCTTGGAACCCTCCAAAAGTTTCCTTTAAAATCTGAGAATTTGGAGGGCTTTGCTGCTGATAAATAAATCATTACTCAAGAGACAAGATGACAATTAAAAGTCTAGGTTAACTCCTACATAGCCATTAAACCAACTGATCATCTCCGCAGTAAACATCACCAATAACCCCTTACATCTCAGTCAGCCCTGGCACTGATAACAGCAGCTGTCAAAATGTCTGCTGGGTTTCTAAATCACGATCACAATGATGAAAAAGGGGCACAGTTCATTTCCCAATCACTATTTCTGCAGGATCCAGGATTGAAATCTTCTAGGAGAGACGCAGGCTCTTTCTTAACATCAAAGATAAAAAAGCTGGAGTGGAGTGACCACTCACCACTCCTCAGAACATCCAGCCCCAGGCCTCCAGAACATTTGCCTGGGGCTCTGGATTACCCTTCAAGTGACATCTCTACTACACCACTATCTCCTCTGTCACTCGCAGTGCAATCCCATGTTGTACTGATGGCACTGCCTTGGGTTTCAGGCCATTGGCTGTCCTTCAAACAAAATCTCTAATAACGCCTTGCATGCTGCAGGTGTACAAGTCTTGATAACAGTCACTGATCGTATTAGTCAAATACCAAGGCTACTCACCTATGGCAGACATTTAAGACAAAGCAACTTTGAGCACCTCATTGTCAAGAGGATATCAAGGCTTTGAAGAAGTTAGAATTTAGAAGAATGGCGGGGGGGGGGGGGGGTGGAAAAAGAGAGTCTTCTGGAAACAAAATTAAAAAGGGAACGGATAAGATAGAAGCAGGAAGGCTGTTTCCACTGGCAGGTGAAACTAGAACTAAAGAGCATAGCCTCAAAATAAAGGTGGGGGGGGGGTAAGGGGAGCGGTGGGGAGGCAGATTTAGGAGTTGAGGAGGAACTTCTTCACCCAAAGGGTTGTGAATCTGTGGAATTCCCTGCCCAGTGAAGCAGTTGAGGCTTCCTCATTGAATGTTAAGGCAAAGTTAGATTTTTGAACAGTAAAAGGATTAAGGGTTTATGGTGAGTGGGTGGGTAAGTGGAGCTGAGTCCATGAAAAGATCAACCCTGATCTTATTGAATGGCAGAGTGGGCTGGAGGGGCCAGATGGCCAACTCCTGCTCCTATTTCTAACGTTCTTAAGTTGGCAAAGGTTGCTAGCAGCGTTTGAAGCTGTCAGCAACAGTGAAATGACTAAATGTTACAGTCTGAGAAAGGAGTGAGAAATGGGTTTTTTCATAAACAAAGTCAATAAGATTCTCAGTCATAGAGTCATGGAGTTACACAGCATGAAAGAGACCCTTCGGTCCAACTTGTCCGTGCTGACCAGATATCCTATATAAACCTCATCCCATTTGCCAGCATTTGGCACATATCCCTCTAACCCCTTCCTATTCATGTACCCATCCAGATGCCTTTTAAATGTTGTAATTGTACCAGCCTCCACCACTTCCTCTGGCAGCTCATTCCATACACGCACTACCCTCGGAAAAAGTTGCCCCTCAGGACCCTTTTATATCTTGCCCCTCTCACCTTAAATCTATGCCCCTCTAGTTTTGGACTCCCCCACCCAGGGGAAAGACCTTGTCTATCTACCCTATACATACCCCTCATGATTTTATAGACCTCCATAAGGTCACCCCTCAGCCTCCGACGCTCCAGGGAAAATAGCCCCAGCCTATTCAGCCTCTCCCTGTAACTCAAACCCTCCAACCCTGGACAACATGCGAGTAAATCTTTTCTGAACCATTTCTAGTTTCACAACATCCTTCCTATCGGAGCTTTGCCCACAGCAGAAAAGCCAGGAGAGACTTATATAAAACATGCAGTAGCCCAGCACTGTATTCTCAACTCTGTACACTGCACATTAGCTGGAATGTCAACACTGTGCATATGTTTTTAAAACTACTGCAAAAGCAAACTAGATATATGCCACCACAGAGCAAAGACAGGAAAACTTCACCTAAAAGTATTTTCTACACAAACTGAAAGGAAAAAACCCATTTTGTATCAGGTTGAACTGAGCAGCTTAGTACAAAGTAAAAATACTTTCTTTTGCATGAAAAGGAGTCACATTGGACATAAAAACAGAAGTTGCTGGAAAAGCTCAGCAGGTCTGGCAGCATCTGTGAAGAAAAAAAAAAAATCAGAGTTAACGATAAGGGTCTGAGGAAGGGTCACCAGACCCAAAACACTAACTCTGATTTTTCTTTGCAGATACTGCCAGACTCGCTGAGCTTTTCCATGTTTCTGTTCATGGTTTATTTGAGTATGCCCTTACATTTCCAGCAATTTGTTTTTGTTCCTGATTTACAGCATCTGCAGTCCTTTTGGATCATATTGAACATAAATTGTTTTGCAATCCACAGATGCTGTCTGACAGAGTTTCTGCAGCACTGGTTTTATTATACATTTTTTTTAAAAATCTAGTTCTGTAGGGGTGATATTTCCATTATTGTTCCAGGCCGATGATACTTACGGGCTAGAATGAGCTGTCGCTTGGTCAGCTTGGAGCCTGACGTAGGTAAAAAGTTCAGTTCCAGCAGAGCCACCTGAAAATGAGAAGTGTGTCAGTGCGGTGAAAAGAGCTGGAAGCAGGATGTGCTGTGGTGGATGTTCTTCAGGCGGCTTAGAGATGGGAATAGTGATATCACGACCAACCACCAAACCAAGGTGTGTCATCATCATCAGTGAGGGGGATAGCTGCCATACCCACAGAGGTCAAGGACACATCAGTGCAAGGAGGGCAAGAGGATCGCATCAAGAATGAGGGCAAGAGGGCTTCAAGTCCCCCACAATTAGCCCATCCCAACTTCAATCCAGCCCCCACCTGCGCTGGGCTTCTTCCTCCATGTTTCTCTCCGCCCAGGGTCTCTCCCATTCTGCCCCCCCACATCCTCCTCCTCCCCCCATTCCCCCACACCCTCCTTCTCCTCCCCCCATTCCCCCACACCCTCCTTCTCCCACTCCCCCGCGCCCCCCCCACACCCCGATCC
>NC_063370.1:12850298-12853487 GCF_021869965.1 Rhincodon typus
GGTCGAACAGACCCCATGTCACCTCCCTTCCCCTCCCCCACCTTGAGTTTCCCGAGCAGCTCCTCGCACTTGCGGAGGTTCGGGTTCTTGCGGCTCCATTCGCTGCGGAGCTGCTCCAACATAGTCACCGCCTGCTCCAGGGGCCCGGCCATGGTGACTCCGCAACTCACTGACGGCAATCTCCCAGGGCAACCGCCCGCTTCACGACACACCTCACCGGATGTGACGCCGGCGCGTACGAGCGCACACGCCGCCATCTTGGGAAGGTCGCACGCTCTTAAAAGGGTCCGCGCTTACACACGCTCCTCTTCGCTAGGAGACAGGGAGCCGGTGGGGCCCACAACCGACCAAGAACCATCTCCAGAGCAGACACATCAAATGCAATGTTTTAAAAATAAAACAAGATAAAATAGTTTTAGCTGAACACGTTTGGTAAATTGCATATACATAAAATGTGAACTTGCAATCAGACCTCCAGCTCTGAGGAACAGTCACCGGACCTGAAACGTTAACTGTTTTCTCCTCCACAGATGCTGCCAGACCTGCAACTTTGTTTTTGTTCTTGCAATCAGACTGTTCAACTGGGTGAGGCAGTGCAGAGTTCTGAGCAAACTTCCAGGGATACTCCCAACCAGACTCTGGCATCCAGGCCTCAGAGGAACAGTCAGATTCCCAACTCCCTGTGGAACAGCAACTACCCATTCACCAGGAGGAGATTTTCACCTCCTCACACACTTTGAGCTCAACAAGAGAGAAAAATAAGTCATACAGTCAAACAGCACAGAAACAGACCCTTCGACCCAACTAGTCTATGCCAACCAAGTTTTTCAAACTAAACTAGTCCCATTTGCCTGCATTTGGCACATATCCCTCTAAACCTTTCTATTCACATATCTATCCAAATGTCTTTTAAACATTTTAATTGTACCCGTATCCACCACTTCCTCAGGAAGTTCATTCCACATGTGAACCACTCTCTGTATAAAAAAATCTCATGTCTTTTCTAAATCTCTCTACCTAAGGCCCTATCATTATTTGTACAAGTCCTACCTTGTTCATTATACTAAAATGCAATACCTCACACTTATCCAGACTGAACTCCATCTGCTACTTTTTAAGCCCATTGACCTATTTGATCAAGATCTCTTTGTAATTTTAGAAAACCTTCTTCACTGTCTACTATGCCACCAATTTTGGTATCATCCACAAACTTACTAAATATGTCTTCTATATTCTCATCCAAATCCTTTATATAAATGAGAAACAAAAGAGGACCCAGAACCAATCCTTATGGAACACCACTGGTCACAGGCCTCCAGTCCAAAAAGCAACTCTCCACCATTACTCTCTGTCTCCTGCCTTTAAGCCAATTATGTGTCCAATTAGCAAGCTCACCCTGAATCCCATGTGACCTAACTTTACTAAATTAGTCTAACATGCAGAACCTTGTCAAAGGCTTTACTAAAATCCAAATAAACAATTTTTACTACTCTGCTGTCATCAATCTTTTTGGTAACTTCCTGAAAATACACAATCAATTTTGCGAGACATGATTTTCAAGGCAAATGGGAAAACACAGTTAAGTTACTGAGGATATACACCAGAGTTATAATGTCATACAGCGCAGAAACAGACCCTTTGGTCCAACTTCTCCATGCTGGCCCCCCACCCAAACAGAATTTGTCCCATTTGCCAGCAACTGGCCCATATCCCTCTAAACCCTTCCTATTCATGTACCCATCCAGATGCCTTTTAAATGTTGTAATTGTACCAGCCTCCACCATTTCCTCTGGCAGCTCATTCCATACATGCACCACCCTCTACGTGAAAATGTTGCCCCTCAGGTCCCTTTTACATCTTTCCCCTCTCACCTTAAACCTATGCCCCTCTAGTTTTGGACTCCCCCACACTAGAAAGAGACCATTCAGCCCAGACAACCCATGAGCCTAGCCCCTCACCATCCCTCATTGAGATCCATCATTGTAACCCTGCATCCCCTTTAACCTTTCTTTCCGATCACCCTGTTCAGAGAGATGTCACCAGGTGGTGTGCCCTGGAGCGGATGGGCCTCCCTGTCCAAGGGTAGGGACACTGCCACTGCACCATTCATTGCAACAACATGCAGCTCCACATATTCCACACCCTCGCATTAAAAGGACCGTTTTAAAAGAATTATTTTTAACCCAGAAGTTGCCTGTCGGGGTGTCTTTGTGGTCGGACCCCGGTGGGAGGAGACCGAGAGGCCAAAGTCCCAGGTAATGTGGATCCATTGAGGCCGGCGAGGGCAGCCTCTAGGACCCGGGAGGAGCACCTCGGCGGGTCGAAGGCGAAGCCCCGCCCCCGGAGCCGCAGCCGGTGGCCCAACCCTCCAAGTTCAGAGAAAGCCCCCCCCCCAGAAGGACCGTCAGTGCCCGCCCCCCGGCGGGACAGTCAAACCCCGCCCCAGAAGGACAGTCGAAGCCCCGCCCCAGAGGTGTGTATGCAATGGCCCGCCCCCATTGTCGGACAAAGCCCCGCCCCAGAAGGACTGTCAGAGCCCGCCCCCCGGCGCGCAGCCAAAGCCCCGCCCCAGAAGGACAGTCAGAGCCCGCCCCCCGGCGTGCAGCCAAAGCCCCGCCCCAGAAGGACAGTCGAAGCCGCTCTGCCTGGAGCAGCGTTCGAAGCCCCGCCCCCGGAAGGACGTTTGAAGCCCCGCCCCCGGAAGGACATTCGATGTCACGCCCCCCCGGAAGGACAGTCGATGGCTGTGGGTGGCGTGTGTGTTGTGTGGGACACAGGGCTGTGTGTGGGGGGGTCAGGCGCAGCCTCGGACAGGGGAAGCGGCTCCCTGTGCCTCAGGGACGGAGTGGGTGGTCTGGGAAGTGTCCCAAGGGGTAAGATACCCTCCCTGTGTTTAAAGGGCTGGGGATTGAGGGTGAAGCCGGGAAGGTGCCTTGGAGCTGGACAACACAACAACAACTGAGACAGAGTCTGAGAGAGGGAGAGTGAGAGAGACAGAAATGGAGAAGGAAAGAGACACAGAGAGAGGGACAGAAATGGAGACGGAGAGAGGGACTGAAATGGAGACAGAGAGAGACACAGAGAGAGGGACAGAAATGGAGACGGAGAGAGACACAGTGAGAGGGACAGAAATGGAGAAGGAGAGAGACACAGAGAGAGGGACAGAAATGGAGACGGAGAGAGACACAG
>NC_063370.1:12854145-12854483 GCF_021869965.1 Rhincodon typus
GACAGAAATGGAGACGGAGAGAGGGACAGAAATGGAGACGGAGAGAGACACAGAGAGAGGGACAGAAATGGAGACGGAGAGAGACACAGTGAGAGGGACAGAAATGGAGAAGGAGAGAGACACAGAGAGAGGGACAGAAATGGAGACGGAGAGAGACACAGTGAGAGGGACAGAAATGGAGAAGGAGAGAGACACAGAGAGAGGGACAGAAATGGAGAAGGAGAGAGACACAGAGAGAGGGACAGAAATGGAGAAGGAGAGAGACACAGAGAGAGGGACAGAAATGGAGACGGAGAGAGACACAGAGAGAGGGACAGAAATGGAGAAGGAGAGAGACA
>NC_063370.1:12854493-12869779 GCF_021869965.1 Rhincodon typus
GGGACAGGGATGGAGACGGAGAGGGGGACAGGGATGGAGACGGAGAGAGACACAGAGAGGGGGACAGGGATGGAGACAGAGAGAGACACAGAGAGGGGGACAGGAATGGAGACAGCGAGAGGCACACAGAGAGTGTCCATGGAAGGGGATGTGGTGCAGACTCTCAGAGCCCTGGGGTAAGTCATAGATCTGTACAGCACGGAAACACACTCTTCGGTCCAATACATCCATGCCGACCAGATAACCTAAATTAATCTAGTCCCATTTGCCAGCATTTGGACCATTTCCCTCCAAACCCTTCCTATTCAAGTACCCATCCAGATGCCTTTTAAATGTTGTACCAACCTCCACTACTTCCTCTGGCAGCTCGCTCTCTCTGTGTGAAAAAGTTGCCCCTTAAGTCCCTTTTAAATAATCCTCCTCTCACCTTAAAGCTATCCCCTCTAGTTTTGGACTCCCCTACCCTGGGGGAAATGACCTTGTCTATTCACCTTATCCATGCCCCGTATAGCTCAAACCCTCCACAAAAGCACAGTTGAAAAGAGATTTTGATCTGAAATAGAAAGCACTGGACCAAAAATTTAAAAAGTACCACAGATGCTGGAAATCTGAGTACAGAAATTGCTGGGAAAGCTCAACAGATCTGGCAGCATCTAAACTTAGAACAGTACAGGCCCTTCATCCCACCATGTCTGTGCTGACTGCAATGTCATTCCAAAGTAATCCCATTTTCTTGCACGTGATCCGGATCCCTCTTCCGTTCTGAAGAAGGGTCACTGGACCTGAAACTTAATTAACTTAAGTTAATACTCTGCTTTCTCTCCACAGATGCTGCCAGATCTGCTGAGTTTTCCAATCAATTTCAGTTTTGGTTTCTGATTTCCAGCATCCACAGTTTTTTTTCATTTTTTGCCTGTTTATGTGTCTGTCCAAATTAGTCTTCAACATTGCTGTTATGTCTGCTTCTATCATCTCCCCAGCAGCTGTGCAGAGAGAAAAGCAGAACCCAATACCTTGACTCCGTTTTCTCTCTCTGTCCACAGGTGCTGCCAGACCAGCTGAGTTTCTCCAGCAATTGTCTGTTTTGGTTTGTCGAAGATGTTCTGGCAGAGGATTCAATCTGACAGGATTATTTTCAGCTAACTCTGAGTGGCGTTGAGTTTTATTTTCTGGAGGGTTTGTGTAGCTGGGAGAACTAGTTAGCACTCTCTTAGCAAACCTACCTCATTAATTAACCCCTGCAACCCTACAGTGTCCATCACTGATTTCCTGCCTCCCAAAACCCCACTATCCTTTGCACCTACACTCTTAGGAAACCCTGTTCCTTAACCAGGAAAAGCAAAATACAGTCCTGCCCAGAAACTGGAAAGTACAGTACAAATGTGGTATACTGCATTAAAAAAACTATTGTTTTCCTTTTCAATTTATGAAGGAATGTTTTGGGATTAGTGGGATTATACTTTACCCAGTGTTTAACAATCTTGCAATTTGTGTTATAAGTAGACATTTGGGATTATGCTATTTTATCTTCATCCCTTTTAGAGAATCTTTTTTGACTTTGATTATGTCTTGAATGGGCCCCTGCTGTGCGTAATTTTGTTTGAAAAGAGAAGCAACAACAGTGGCTCAGTGGTTAACGCTGTTGCCTCACAGCTAGGGACCAAGGTTCAATTCCACCCTCGGGTGACTGTCGGTGTGGAGTTTGCACATTCTCCCCGTGTCTGTGTGGGTTTCCTCCGGGTGCTCCGGTTTCCTCCCACAGTCCAAAGATGTGCAGATTAGGGTGGCTTGGCCATGGGGAAATTGCCTATAGTGTTCAGGGATGTAAATGCAGGAATAGTGTAGGGGGCTGGGTTTGGGTGGGATACTCTTCGGAGGGTCAGTGCAGACTCAGTGGGCTGAATGGCCTCGTTCCGTACTGTAGGGATTCTATGGTCCGTGTACTGACGTGGTGAGGAGATTATTACATTCTCAAGCATTTGTTCCCCTCCCCTGTGTTTCAGGTCGCCCGGGTCACTTCTGGAAGTGGGCGTGCTCTCACAGGCAGTGAGTGAGGGTCCGTGTTCCCTCCACTTCACCGCCTTGTGTTCCTGGCTGGCCTCGGAGCTGAAGGCTGTCAGCCCCCTGGAGGAGTGCATCACCCCGACGTCGGGTGAGTGCAAGATTCTTTTTACGCTTAGAAACAGGAGGAACAGAAAAGGCAGTGCCCACAAAAGCGACTGTTGGATTGTCGTTAAACATCAGAGTTCCTTCGGGCGGACTCCTAATTATCCCCCTCCCTCCACCACAGAATCTCAGAATTGTTACAGAACAGAGACAGCCATTCAGCCCATCGTGCCTGTACCAGTTCTGTAACCTAGAGCCAATGTCCTGCCCTTTCCCCTTATCCAAATATTCATCCGTTGCCCTCTTGAACCCTCCCAATCCTTGCCCTGGGCTGAAGTTCACAAACTCTAGATACTAGGGATGGCCACAAACAGGACCGTATTAAAACTGGAATCAATGGGTATCAGGGGGCAAACGCTCCAGTGGTTGGAGTAATACCTGACACATAGGACGATGGTTGTGGTTGTTGGACGTCAGCCATCTCAGCTCCAGGACATCTCTGCAGGAGTTCCTCAGGGTAGTGTCCTCGGCCCAACCATCTTCAGCTGCTTCATCAATGATCTTCCCTCCATCATAAGGTCAGAAGTGGGGATGTTCGCCGATGATTGCACAATGTTCAGCACCATTTGTGGTGATACTGAAGCAGTCCATGTTCACATGCAACAATATCTGGACAATATCCAGGCTTGGGCTGACAAGTGGCAAGTGACATTCACGCCACACAAACGCCAGGCTATGACCATCACCAATAAGAGACAATCTAACCACCACCCCTTGACATTCAATGGTGTTACCATCACTGAATCCCCCACTATCAACATCCTGGGGGTTACCATTGACCAGAAACTCAACTGGACTCACCACATAAACACAGCGGCTACAAGAGCAGGCCAGAAGCTGGGAATCCTGTGAAAAGTAACTCACCTCCTGACTCCCCAAAGCCTGTCCCACCATCTACAAGGCACAAGGCAGGAGGGTGATGGAATACTCCCCACTTGTGCTGGATGGGGGCAGGTCCAACAACACTCAAGAAGCTCAACACCATCCAGGACAAAGCAGCCCCCGCTTGGTTGGCACCACATCCACAAACATCCACTCCCCTTCCTGGTGCAGACATGGTGGGCAGTTGGTCTTTGTCTGTGCTCTCTGATTCTAAACAGCCTGTGAAGCTGTGCCTCAGGATATTTCACTGCATCTTAGGGAGGGGATGTTGACAGTGGAATCATTGTACAGAGGCTCCAGGCTAATATTCCGGGGACACAGGTTCAAATCCCACCAGGTATCTAGTGGAATTTAAATTCAAGAAACAAATCTGACATTGAAAGCTAACCGCAGTGATGGTGATCAGAACAACCAGTATCGATAGTTGTTAAAACCGCAACTTGGTCCTTTCAGGGAGGAAATCTGCCATCCTTACCTGGTCTGGCCTACGTTGAGTCTCAGGACAGCATTGGATGATCAATCAAATGTAAACAGTGCTCGAGGTTATGAGGAGAAATCCGGGGAATAGCACTTAGTCACTATGCTCATTTAACCAGCCGATGGGCTGAATGGCCTCTTTCTGCACCGTAACTCTGCTCTCTTTCTGTGATGTGACTGCAGATCCACAGCGGTGTGGCTGACCCTTAACTGCTCTCTGACATTACCAGAGCGAAACACTCTGCTTTAAGGGGCAATTAGGACAGTTGTATCAGTGGGTGTCCCTGTCCCACCGAAGTATAGGGACAAAACAGAAGTTGCTGGAAAAGCTCAGCAGGTCTGGCAGCATCTGTGAAGGAAAAAAACAGTTAACCTTTCGGGACTGGGAACAGCTATGTGAACAGAACCTGTCGTTGTGATGGTGGCCTCTCACTGTTGATACAGGCCTTAGTCAGTCAGCCCTGTTGTGGGGGTGTGGTGCTGTCGGGAGATGTGGGGACTCAGGATTTAAACCCGCATCCCCTCTTCCCCCTCCTCGGAGAGACTGCTGCCTTTGTCTGTTCTCCCCACCGTCCCTGTGGGCTGCATTTGCTGCAGATTACAAGGGGCAGTTTGGGGTAAGGGGGGTGGTGTGGGAGAGAGTTGGGGGGGTGGGGAGGTGCTGGCTGGGTACGCTCGCTACTTCATGCAGCCAGATTGCCTGATGGTGCCCAGCAGTGGCGTTCCATTCTATGACAGTCTCACACCTATCATACAGGGCTTGGTGCCCCTCGGATGTATGAGGAAATGGCTGACCCAGTGGATTGGTGCAGAAGGAGACATCTGTGCCCCCTTGTCTCTGAATGATGCTATCAGCTGGTCGGTGAGGGAAGGCGAAGGGACATACACCGTGTCAGCTGACCGTGCCGTGTGGGTCACATGACGATGGCAGTGGGGAGGTATTACCATCCTGTCTGCCCATTACCAAAGGCCAGCGCTGCACCCATAGGCCTGGCTCTCCAGTGCCCTCTGGAGTGCCTTCGCAAGACCCTTCATTGTAACCCAGGGCAGTTAATGACACCTCGTTTGGGGAACCACTCAACAACTGGAGCTGCGGAGTAACTTGGTGAGATTCAGCGAAAGGAGTGTCAGTGCTCGCAAGGCAGTAACAACAGCAGCGGAGGGTCACTCACCTGTGAAACTCTCTTCCCCAGATAACAAGAGGCTGGTTATTCAAAGAACAGTCGAATTGATCGACAAGAAATGCTAGTTATTGGGGGCGGAGTTGGGGAGGAGGGGTGTAGACTGGAAAATGCTGTTGAGGCCATAATCAGATCAGATGGCAGAGCCTGTTCGAAGGACTAACTTACTTCTTGCCTCTCCTAATTCTCATATTCCACCTTTTCCCTCACCTATCCCTTTCTCCTCACCCCCACTTTCCCCTCCCCCATTCCCCTTGCCCACCCCCACCCCCAGCTGACAGACGTGAATGATCTGTGGCCTCGATGACCATCACTTTGGGAACTGGGCGTATTCCTATCCGACGTTCACGTTGGGGGTTAGACAGATGGGCCCGGTTGCTACGTGACATGTAGCACCAGCTGTGTGGGCCGAGTGGCCTTTGGTTGATCCAATCCGACTCTCTCACAGGTTCTGTTTCCACTCTGTAGGCCCTGAAGATTCAGAAACTTTCCAATTGGAAGCCAGTGGCCTGGTGAATGAGCTGCACTGCCCCTATCCTTCCCTCACCACAGGTGATGTGACCTCCAGGCTGAACAACAGAGAGAGCTGCTTGCAGCTGCTGTGTAAGTACATGGTGGGGTGAAACTAGACCCCACTGACTAACGGCGGTGTGTGCTGGTGGGGATTGTGTCCTCGTTGACTGTAGTTGTAGCACAGTACCACACTGGAGTTTGTGCAGGACGAACACAATGACTGAGAGACCTAATCTGCTAAGCCTGGGCCTAGAAGCTAAAAACAGGAAAAACATAGGAGATTAGCCATCCATTCCAGAGCTAGCTCCTAAACTGAACTGTTCCCTCCCCATTCTCTCCTCATTCGTTGTTCCTTTTACAAATGTAAAGCCTCTGTCGGACAAGCTCCAGAGGCAGAAATCGGTTCAAATCCCATTCCAGATACTTGGATTGATCAGAAACTAGACTGACATTACCCAGGGGCAGCCCCGAGGGAGCGATGCATGAACACAACAGCTTTCATCTTTTTCATTTCTTTGTCTTAATGCTTAAATTTTTTTTTGTTGAACGAGACAAGGTCCCCTTCTGGTGCATCGTGAGATTTAAGAAAAAAATCTCAAGGCTATTTGGAAGAAGCAAGGGAGCACCTCAAATCCCAGGCACCGTCACAAACAAAACTAACAGCCAAGTCAATATCCAGTTGCAGCTTGTGGGATCTTGCTGTGTGCAATGTGGCCAGATTTCCTATGCATCACTCTCGTAAAGCACTTCATTTTGCTGTAAAATGTTTGGGATGTCAGGAGGTGATGACCCAGCACAAATAGAGTCATATCGCACAGAAACAGACCCTTCGGTCCATCCAGTCCATGCCGAACGTGTTCCCAAACCAAACTAGTCCCACACCTGCCTGCTCCTGGCCCATATCCCTCCAAACCTTTCCTATTCATGTACTTATCCAAATGTCTTTTAAATGTAACTGTGCTCACATCCACCATTCATTCCACATGCAAACCACCCTCTGTGTAAAAAAAAAAAAATTGCCTGTCGTGTCTTTTTAAAATCCCTCTCCTCTCACCTTAAAAATGTGACCCCTAGTCTTGAAATCCCCCATCCTAGGGAAAAGACAACTACCATTAATTTTATCTATACCTCTCATTATTTTAGAAATTTCTATCAGGTCACCTCTCAAACCCCTGTGTTCCGGTGAAAAAGTCCCAGAGTATCCAACCTTTCTTTATAACTCAAACCTTATAGACCCAGCAACATCCTGGTAAATCTCTTCTAAAATCTTTCCCTTTATTTATATCCAGAACAGTTGGTCAGGGGTCATGTCAATTCAGTATTAATGTACTTGACTCCCTGCATAGTTTAGATTCAACTACAATGACAAAGTGTCCCTTGGATAAAGAGATTGAGATGGTGAACCATGGCATCATACACCACCATTCAGCCTGTCGTGCCTGCGCTGGGTCATGAATCCCACATTCTCCACCCCCCTCCCCCATGCTCCAACCAAACCCCTCTCCTGTGCCCTGCATGTGTTTCCTTTTTGGGTATTTATCCAATTTCCTCTTGAAAGTTAGCACTCAATACTCCCCAATGAGTTCACGCCCTTCCTAAAGTATGGCATTCAGAACTGGATCCGATACTCCAGCTGTGAGGCCACAAGCATCCCACTCCCTCCACCACCGACGCTCAGTAGCAGCAGCGTGTACCATCTACACTGCAGACAGTAAGGGATTATACCTTTTTGAATGTCAAAGGGGAAGTGGCTTGATTCTGTCCTGTCAGAAATGACCATTTGCCTTGCACTTGTGTGCTCGAATATGATTATCATAGAGTCTCACAGCACGGAAACAGACCCTTCACTCCAACAATGCTGACTATAATCCCAAACTAAACTAGTCCCACCTGCCTGCCCCTGGCCCATATCCCTCCAAACCTTTCCTATTCATATACTTACCCAAATGTCTTTCAAACATTGTAACTGTCCCAGCATCCACCACTTCCTCTGGAAGTTCATTCCACACACAAACCACTCTCTGTGTAAAAAAAAGTTGCCCCTCATGTCTTTTTTAAATCTCTCTCCTCTCACTTTAAGAATATATCCTCTAGTCTTGAAATCCCCCACCCTAGGGAAAAGACACCTGCCATTCACCCTATCCATGCCCCTCATGGTTTTATAAACCTCTATAAGGTCACCCCTCAGCCTCCTATGCTCCAGGGAAAATAGTCCCAGCCTATAGGGCATTTGAGGGCTCAGTGCTTGCACAATATACATTCATAATTTAATTGAGGGAGCTAACTATAATGTCTCCAAGGTTGCAAATGACACAAAGCTGGGTGGGGGGGGTGGACTGTGAAGAGGATGCAGAGACGCTTCAGCGTGATTTGGGCAAACGCATGGTAAATGGAGTTATTATGTGGATAAATGCAGGGTTTAGAAACGGGAATGCAGATTATCTCCTGAATGGTGATAGATTGGAAAAGGAGGGGAGGGTGGTGTGCAATAAGACCTGGGTGTCCTTGTACCCCAGTCGCTGGAAGTAAGCATTGCAGGTGCAGCAGGTGGTGAGGAAGGCAAAAACGGAACGTTGGGCCTTCATAGTGAGAGGGTTTGCGTACAGGAGCAAGGAAGTCTTGCTGCAATGGGACAGGGCCTGGGTGAGATCACGGCTGGTGTGTTGTGTGCAGTTTTGGTCTCCGTATCTGAGGAATGATGTTCTGGCGAAGGTGGGAGTGCAAAGGCAAGTCAGCAGACTGATTCCTGGGATGGCAGCACTGACGTGTGTGAGGAGATTGAGTCGGTTAGGATTGTATTCACTGGAGTTGAGAAAAATATTGTTGGGGTGGGGGGAGCACGGTTCTCCGAGAAACCTGTAAAATTCTAACAGGTTAGACGCAGGAAGGATATTCCCAATGGGGTCGCAGTCTAAGGGTACAGGGTAGTGTACTTAGGACTGAGATGAAGGGAAGTGATAATAAGAGTCCGGAGACAGTATGTTCCTGTTAGTGTGGAGGGTGAGGCTGGTAGGTGTAGGCAATGCTGGATGATTAGAGAAATTGAGGCTCTGGTCAAGAAAAAGGAGGAGGCATATGTCAGCTATAGACAGCTGGGATCGAGCGAATCTCTCGAGTATAAGAGCGGTAGGAGTAAAGGAAAATCAGGCGGGCAAAATGGGGACATGAGATAGCTTTGGCAAATAGGGTTAAGAAGAATCCAAAGGGATTCTACAAATACATTAAGGATAAAAGAGTAACAAGGGAGAAAATAGAGCCCCTTAAAGATCAATGAGTTGGTCTGTGTGTGAAACCACAGGAAATGGGTGAGATACTAAATGAATATTTTGTGCCAGTATTTACTGTGGAGAAGGACATGGAAGCTAGGAAGCTTGGGGAAATAAATAGCAATGTTTAAGGTTTTAGCAAAGATTTGTAGCTCGGGTTGTGGGTGTGTTTCGAGTCTTGCTTGCCGAGCCGGTGTGTTTGATTGCAGACGTTTCGTCACCCTGCTCGGTAACATGGTCACTGAGGCCTGTGATGAAGCGATATTGTTCTGCTCCGCTTCAAATTTGTGCCTTCTGGTCCGTTATGGTGAGCATTTCCGGTTTTCTGTATGGGTCCGTATATGGTGTCCAATTCTATGTTTGTTGAATGCATTATGGGTTGAGAACCATGCCTCTAGGAATTCCTGTGCGTGTCTATGTTTGGCTTGGGCTACTATAGTTATCTTGTCTCAGTTAAACTGATGGCCTTCATTGTCCGAGTGTATCGATATTAAGGAGAGTTCATCGTACCATTTTGCTGCTAGCTGATGTTCGTGTATCCTGATGGCTAGTTACTTTCCTGTCTGTCCAATGTAATGTTTGTGGCAGTCGTTGTGTGGTATTTTGTAAACCATGTTGGTTCTGCATGTTGTGGGAATGGGGTCTTTAATCCTTGTGAGTGTTTGTCGTAGCATGGCTGTGGGCTTGTGGACCACCACTCCTAAGACCACCAGGAATCATGGTGGCCAACAAGCCCACAGCCACTCTACAACAAACACTGACAAGGATTAAAGACCCCATTCCCACAACATGCAGAACCAACATGGTTTACAAAATACCATACAGCGACTGCCACAAACATTACATCGGACAGACAGGAAGGTAACTAGCCATCAGAATACACGAACATCAGCTAGCAACAAAACTACATAATGAACTCTCCTTAATATCGGTACATTCAGACAATGAAGGCTATCAGTTTAACTGGGACAAGGTAACCATAGCAGCCCAAGCCAAACATGGAGACGCATGAGAATTCCCAGAGGCATGGCTCTCAACCCATAATGCAATCAACAAACATATAGAATCGGACCCCATATATAAACCCGTACAGATCAAAACCAGAAACGACACTACTCACCATAACGGACCGGACAGTATAAATTCCAAGCAGAGTAGAACAACATCACTTCATCGGAGGCCCAACTGATGATGTTACCCAGCATGGGGACGAAATGTCTGAAGGAGAACAAGCCAGCTCTGTGAGCAAGTCAACAACCTCCATAAATAGTGATGTCTTGAAAGTGCCCATATTACAGAGGAGGTGGTGCTTGGAGGTCTTAAAACACATAAAGATGGATAAATCCCTGGGACCTGATCAGGTATTTCCCAGAACATTGTGGGAAGCTAGGGAAGAGATTGCTGGGCCCCTTGCTGAGATATTTGTTTTGTCGACAGCCATGGGTAAGGTGCCAGAAGACTGAAGGGTGGCTAGTATTGTGCCAATATTTAAGAAAGGTGGTAAGAAAAAGCCAGGGAAGTACAGATGTGTGAGCCTTATGTTGGTGGTGGTTACGTTAGAACATAGAACGTAGGGCAGTACAACACAGTACAGGCTCTTTGGCCCACAATGTTGTACCAAACTTTTACCCTAAACCTAAGTTCTATCTAACCTCCACCCCTACCTTATACTATCATCCATATGCCTATCTAATAGCCGCTTAAATGCCCCTAATGAGGCAGACTCCACTATCCTCTCCAGCAATGCATTCCACGCCCCTACCACTCTCTGAGTAAAGAACCTACCTCTGACGTCTCCCCTATATCTACCTCCACTCACTTTAAAACTATGTCCCCTCGTAATAGCTACCTCCACCCTAGGAAAAAGTCTCTGGCTGTCCACTCTATCTATACCTCTGATCATTTTGTACATCTCTATCAAGTCACCTCTCATCCTTTGTCGTTCTAAAGAGAAAAGCCCTAGCTCTCTCAACCTTTCCTTGTAAGACCTTCCTTCCATTCCAGGAAACATCCTGGTAAATCTCCTCTGCACCTCTTCCAACGCTTCCACATCTTTCCTGAAATGAGGCGACACAATACTCCAGATGTGGCCAAACCAGGGTTTTGTATAGCTGGAGCATAACTTCACGGCTCTTGATCTCAATCCCTCTATTAATGAAAGCTAACGCACCATACGCCTTCTTAACAACTCTATCCACCTGGGTGGCAGCTTTCAGGGAACTGTGGACATGAACCCCGAGATCCCTCTGCTCCTCCACAATGCCAAGAATCTTTCCGTTAACCCTGTATTCTGCTTTCAACTTTGTCCTTCCAAAATGAATCACCTCACTTTTCAGGGTTAAACTCCATCTGCCACTTCTCAGCCCAGCTCTGCATCCTATCAATGTCCCTTTGTAACCTAGAACAGCCCTCCGCACTATCCACAACTCAACCCACCTTCATATCGTCCGCGAACTTACTAATCCACCCTTCCACTCCTACATCCAAATCATTTACAAAAACGTTTTTGGAGGAGATTCTAAGGAACAGGATTTACTTGCATTTGGAAAGTCAAGAACTGATTAGGGATAGTCAGCATGGCTTGGTGTGTGGGAAATTGTGCCTGACTAACTCGATTGAGTTTTTGAAGAAGTGACAAAGAGGGTTGATGAAGGCAGAGCAGTGGATTTGTCTGTATGGACTTCAGCAAGACTTTCTACAAGGTTCCACATGGTAGACTAGTTAGTAAGGTTAGATCACATGAAATCCAGGGGGAGGTGGCTATTTGGATACAAAATTGGCTGAAAGTTAGGAGACAGAGGGTGGTGGTGGAGGGTTGTTTTTCAGACTGGAGGCCTGTGACCAGCTGTGTGCCACAAGGATCGGTGCGTGGTGAAGAAGGTGTTTGGTACGCTTGCCTTTATTGGTTAGTGCATTAAGTACAGGAGTTGGGAGGTCATGTTGCAGCTGTATAGGACATTGGTTAGGTCACTTTTGAAATACTGCAGTCAATTCTGGTCTCCCTGCTATAGGAAAGAAGTTGTGAAATTTGAAAGGGTTCAGAAAAGATTTAGAAGGATGTTGCCAGGGTTGGAGGGTTTGAGCTATAGGGAGAGGCTGAATAGGCTGGGGCTATTTTCCCTGGAGCATCGGAGGCTGAGAGGTGACCTTATGGAGGTTTATAAAATCATGAGGGGCATAGATAGGGTGAGTAGCCAAGCTCTTTTTCCCCAGGGATAGGGGAGACCAAAACTAGAGGGGCATAGGTTTAAGGTGAGAGGAAAAAGATTTAAAAAGGACCTGAGGGGCAACGTTTACACACAGGGTGGTGCGTGTATGGAATGAGCTGCCAGAGGAAATAGTGGAGGCTGGTACAATTACAACATTTAAAAGGCATCTGGATGGATACATGAATAGGAAGGATTTAGAGGGATATGGGCCAAATGCTGGAAAATGGAACCAGATTAATTTAAGATTTCTGGTCGGCATGGGCGAGTTGGACAGAAGGGCCTGTTTCTGTGCTCTGTGACTCTATTAAGGTCTTCACCCAGAGAGAGTGGGGAGCCTGTGGAATTCTCTGCCACAGAAAGCGGTTGAGGCCAAGACATTGAATGTTTTCAAGGAGTTAGATTGAGGGATAAAAGGACCAAAGGATGTGGGGAGAAAATGGGAATGGGGCCTGAGTTTGGATGGTCAGCCTTGACTGTATCGAGTGGTGGTGCAGGTTCGAAGGGCTGAATGGCCTACTCTTGCTCCTATTTTCTGTGTTCGTGCGCCCCTGGACGCCAGTTGATGTGTCTCACTTTGACTTTGTTTTCAGTGTTCCTGGGCTCTGAGCTGCAGGCAGCCAGGATCCTAAATGCCAGGAAGCCCTTGGTGCTGTGCCAGGTACCTAGGGACACTGGCGACGGTGATGGCGATGAGACCTTCAAAGAACTGCAGGCTCTGTGCCAGGCACTGGGCATGGCTGAACCCAACCGAGACACCCCTGTGCCCCAGCTCTTCAGGGACGTGGAAACTAAAGTAAGGAGCCTGGAGACCGGGGAGGTGGGACAAGGGGAGCTGTCAATACCACCCTGCGATTTAAATCGATATGAAACTTCAAGAGGTTACATTTATGGGTTGATGCCTTAAAGGTTTCAGCCCTCCTTTATTTGTGGTCTACTGAGATTTCTGTTTGTATGGCAGATGAAAGCACACTTGCCAACGTTGTGTACAGGAGTTGGGATGCCTTGTTATGGCTGTACAAGAAGTTTGTGAGGCCACATTTGGAGAACTGTGTACAATTCTGGTCGCTATTGGAAGAATGTTATTAAACTGGGAAGGGTGCAAAAGAAGATTTACAAGGATGTTACCGAGACTGAAATGTTGGGGGTATAAGGAGAGGCTGAATAGGCTGGGGTGTTTTTTTTCCCCTGGAGCATAGGAAGCTGAGGGGTGACCTTATAGAGGTTTATAAAATCATGAGGGGCATGGATAGGGTGAATAGCCAAGGTCTTTTCCCCAGGGTAGGGGGAGTCCAAAACTATAGGGCATAGGTTTAAAGTGAAAGGGGAAAGATTTAAAAGGGACCTGAGGGGCAACTTTTTCATGCAGGGGGTGGTGCATGTGTGGAATAAGCTGCCGGAGGAAGTGCTGGAGGCTGGTACAATTACAATATTTAAAAGGCATCTGGACAGGTCCATGGATAGGAAAGGTTCAAAGAGGATATCACAGCTGTGCTGAAGGAGGGCACTATGGAGGACCCGAGCAGTGAGGCAATATGGGCAGAGCTCAGAAATAGGAAGGGTCTGGTAGCAATGTCGGGGCTATACTACAGGCCTCCCAACAGCGAGTGTGAGATAGAGGCACAAATATGTAGACAGATTATGGAAAGATGTAGGAGCAACAGGGTGGTGGTGATGGGAGATTTTAATTTTCCCAACATTGACTGGGATTCATTTAGTGTTAGGGGTTTAGATGGAGCAGAATTTGTAAGGAGCATCCAGGAGGGTTTTCTAGAGCAGTATGTAAATAGTCCAACTCGGGAAGGGGTCATACTGGACCTGGTGTTGGGGAATGAGCCCGGCCAGGTGGTTGAAGTTTCAGTAGGGGATTACTTTGGGAATAGTGATCACAATTCCGTAAGTTTTAGAATACTGATGGACAAAGACGAGAGTGGTCCTAAAGGAAGAGTGCTGAATAGGGGGAAGGCCAACTATAGCAAAATTCGACAGGAGCTGAGGAATGTGGATTGGGAGCAGCTGTATGAAGGTAAATCCATATTTGATATGTGGAAGGCTTTTAAAGAGAGATTGGTTAGAGTGCAGGACAGACATGTCCCTGTGAAAATGAGGGATAGAAAGGGCAAGATTAGGGAACCATGGATGACAGGTGAAATTGTGAGACTAGCAAAGAGGAAAAAGGAAGCATACATAAGTCTAGGCGACTGAAAACAGACGAAGCTTTGGAAGAATATCGGGAAAGTAGGACCAATCTGAAATGAGGAATTAAGAGGGCTAAAAGGGGTCATGAAATATCTTTAGCAAACAGGGTTAAGGAAAATCCCAAAGTCTTTTATTCATACATAAGGAGCAAGAGGGTAACTAGAGAAAGGGTTGGCCCACTCAAGGACAAAGGAGGGAAGTTATGCAAGGAGTCAAAGAAAATGAGTGAGATTCTTAATGAGTACTTTGTGTTGGTATTCACTGAGGAGAGGGACATGACGGATGTTGAGGTTAGGGATGGATGTTTGATTACTCTAGGTCAAGTCAGCATGAGGGGGGGGGAAGTGTTGGGTATTCTAAAAGGCATTAGGGTGGACAAGTCCCCAAGTCCGGATGGGATCTATCCCAGGTTACGGAGGGAAGCGAGAGAGGAAGTAGCTGGGGCCTTAACAGATATCTTTGCAGCATCCTTGAGCACGGGTGAGGTCCCGGAGGACTGGAGAATTGCTAATGTTGTCTCCTTGTTTAAGAAGGGTAGCAAGGATAATCCCAGTAATTATAGACCGGTGAGCCTGACGTCAGTGATGGGGAAGCTGCTGGAGAAGATACTGAGGGATAGGATCAATTTACATTTGGAAGAAAATGGGCTTATTAGTGACAGGTAGCATGGTTTTGTGCAGGGAAGGTCATGTCTTACCAACTTGATAGAATTATTTGAGGAAGTGACAAAGCTGATTGATAAGGGAAGGACTGTAGATGTCATATACATGGACTTCAGTAAGGCATTTGATAAGGTTCCCCATGGTAGGCTGATGGAGAAAGTGAAGTTGCATGGGGTCCAGGGTGTACTAGCTAGATGGATAGAGAACTGGCTGGGCAACAGGAGACAGAGAGCTGTAGTGGAAAGGAGTTTCTCAAAATGGAGAACTGTGACCAGTGGTGTTCCACAGGGATCTGTGTTGGGACCACTGTTGTTTGTGATATACATAAATGATCTGGAGGAAGGTATAGATGGTCTGATTAGCAAGTTTGCAGATGACACTAAGATTGGTGGAGTAGCGGATAGTGAAGGGGACTGTCGGAGAATGCAGCAGAATATAGATAGATTGGAGAGTTGGGAGGAGAAATGGCAGATGGAGTTCAATCCAGGCAAATGCGAGGTGATGCATTTTGGAAGATCCAATTCAAGACCGAACTATGTGGTAAATGGAAAAGCCCTGGGGAAAATTGATGCACAGAGAGATCTGGGTGTTCAGGTCCATTGTACCCTGAAGGTGGCAACGCAGGTCGATAGAGTGGTCAAGAAGGCATATGGCATGCTTTCATTCATCGGACGGGGTATTGAGTATAAGAGTTGGCAGGTCACGTTACAGTTGTATAGGACTTTGGTTCGACC
>NC_063370.1:12869879-12875413 GCF_021869965.1 Rhincodon typus
GGTCTAGGCGACTGAAAACAGACGAAGCTTTGGAAGAATATCGGGAAAGTAGGACCAATCTGAAATGAGGAATTAAGAGGGCTAAAAGGGGTCATGAAATATCTTTAGCAAACAGGGTTAAGGAAAATCCCAAAGTCTTTTATTCATACATAAGGAGCAAGAGGGTAACTAGAGAAAGGGTTGGCCCACTCAAGGACAAAGGAGGGAAGTTATGCAAGGAGTCAAAGAAAATGAGTGAGATTCTTAATGAGTACTTTGTGTTGGTATTCACTGAGGAGAGGGACATGACGGATGTTGAGGTTAGGGATGGATGTTTGATTACTCTAGGTCAAGTCAGCATGAGGGGGGGGGAAGTGTTGGGTATTCTAAAAGGCATTAGGGTGGACAAGTCCCCAAGTCCGGATGGGATCTATCCCAGGTTACGGAGGGAAGCGAGAGAGGAAGTAGCTGGGGCCTTAACAGATATCTTTGCAGCATCCTTGAGCACGGGTGAGGTCCCGGAGGACTGGAGAATTGCTAATGTTGTCTCCTTGTTTAAGAAGGGTAGCAAGGATAATCCCAGTAATTATAGACCGGTGAGCCTGACGTCAGTGATGGGGAAGCTGCTGGAGAAGATACTGAGGGATAGGATCAATTTACATTTGGAAGAAAATGGGCTTATTAGTGACAGGTAGCATGGTTTTGTGCAGGGAAGGTCATGTCTTACCAACTTGATAGAATTATTTGAGGAAGTGACAAAGCTGATTGATAAGGGAAGGACTGTAGATGTCATATACATGGACTTCAGTAAGGCATTTGATAAGGTTCCCCATGGTAGGCTGATGGAGAAAGTGAAGTTGCATGGGGTCCAGGGTGTACTAGCTAGATGGATAGAGAACTGGCTGGGCAACAGGAGACAGAGAGCTGTAGTGGAAAGGAGTTTCTCAAAATGGAGAACTGTGACCAGTGGTGTTCCACAGGGATCTGTGTTGGGACCACTGTTGTTTGTGATATACATAAATGATCTGGAGGAAGGTATAGATGGTCTGATTAGCAAGTTTGCAGATGACACTAAGATTGGTGGAGTAGCGGATAGTGAAGGGGACTGTCGGAGAATGCAGCAGAATATAGATAGATTGGAGAGTTGGGAGGAGAAATGGCAGATGGAGTTCAATCCAGGCAAATGCGAGGTGATGCATTTTGGAAGATCCAATTCAAGACCGAACTATGTGGTAAATGGAAAAGCCCTGGGGAAAATTGATGCACAGAGAGATCTGGGTGTTCAGGTCCATTGTACCCTGAAGGTGGCAACGCAGGTCGATAGAGTGGTCAAGAAGGCATATGGCATGCTTTCATTCATCGGACGGGGTATTGAGTATAAGAGTTGGCAGGTCACGTTACAGTTGTATAGGACTTTGGTTCGACCACATTTGGAATACTGCGTACAGTTCTGGTCGCCACATTACCAAAAGGATGTGGATGCTTTGGAGAGGGTGCAGAGGAGGTTCACCAGGATGTTGCCTTGTATGCAGGGGCTAGCTATGAAGAGAGGTTGAGTAGATTATGATTATTTACATTAGAAAGACGGAGGTTGAGGGGGGACCGGATTGAGGTCGACAAAATCATGAGAGGTATAGACAGAGTGGATAGCAAGAAGCTTTTTCCCAGAGTGGGGGACTCAATTACTAGGGGTCACGATTTCAAGGTGAGAGGGGAAAACTTTAAGGGAGATATGCGTGGAAAGTTATATACGCAGAGGGTGGTGGGTGCCTGGAACGCGTTGCCAGCGGAGGTGGTAGAGGCGGGCACGATAGCATCATTTAAGATGTATCTAGACGGATACATGAATGGGCAGGGAGCAGAGGGATACAGATCCTTGGAAAATAGGCGACAGGTTTAGATAGAGGATCTGGACTGGCGCGGGCTTAGAGGGCCAAAGAGCCTGTTCCTGTGCTGTAATTTTCTTTGTTCTTTGTTCTTTGTTCTTTGTTCTTTGTTCTTTGTTTAGCGAGATATGGGCCAAACACAGGCAATTGGGACTAGTCCAGTTTAGGAAACGTGGTCAGCATGGACGAATTGGGCCAAAGGGCCTTTTTCTGTGCTGTATGATCTTGAAAGTGTCCTGAGAAGGGCTACACCTCACCCAGTTGTTCTCTCGGATATCGACTGTGTTTCCTTAACAAGATGGGACGCGCGGAGCAGTGAGCATTGTGACCTCTAGGCAGAGTTTAATATGAGCTTCTCTCTGTAAAACACACGTGTACACACATGGTATAGACCTGTGCCTGCAGTCTCAGACATGCGCAGTGGAGACACATGTAAATGCGGGCCGGGAGCCCAACATTTTGGGAGTGTTGTGTTTTGAAAAAGCTGTGTGTGTGATGCCTCAGCCACCTGAATGTTTGTGTTCCAGCTCCGAGATGTCAGTGCTGGATTGCCGCAAGCTGGAGTGGGTAAACCTCTGCTGAACAAGAGCCTGGAGCCAGAACAATGGGTATGGTACCACCTTCAAGTGTATCTGTGACCTCGCAAAGACCGGGCACAACAACGGTCAGCTCTGTTTCAAATATCTCCCCCTACCTGTCCGTCCCAGTTCAATAAAATCATAGAAACCCTACAGTGTGGAAACAGGCCATTCGGCCCAACAAGTCCACACCGCCCCTCTGAAGACCTATTCCCTCACCCCTGCATTTCCCCTGTCTAACTCACCCATCCCTAGGCACTATGGGGCAATTTAGCGCGGCCAATCCACCCTAACCTGCACATCTTTAGACTGAGAGGAAACCGGAGCGCCCAGAGGAAACCCACGCAGACACGGGAAGAATGTGCAAACTCCACACAGACAGTTGCCCGAGGGTGGAATCGAACCAGGGTCCCTGGCGCTGTGAGGCATCAGTGCTAACCACTGAGCCACCGTGCCACCGATGGAAGTTCTTCCATTTCCAGTCAGCAGCACCTCCTCGAGGGGTGGGGACTAAACGCCAGTCTTGCTAACCATGCCCCCACCAGCTGAGAGATTGAATCCGCTCCACTCCCAGTGCACGTCCAGTGGTTCTTAGCTGGGTCTGAGTTGAGGGCATCTGGTGCTGTTCATCTGAGGGTTACAGTTCTTCCTGACCTGAGGTGAGTAGCAAGACACGAATACCTACCCCTCCGAGGTGCCAGCAAGTGCCCACCTTGGCCTGTTGCCCTGACTGCTATGGTGGCTTTGCCCGGTTAGAGTGGGGAGGGGGGTTGGGTGGTGGGGAGGTGGGGAGGGGACATGGAAAGCAACCATGTCCCGAGTGTCCATCATGTATTGTCCCACAGTAGCGAGAGGCGACTAATGGTGGCCACACCCCACATGGGAATGAAGCGGGTGTAAGAAGGGCCCTCACTAACCCTCAGTGTTCCCTGCTTTAGGAGAACCTGAAGGAGATCCATCGAGTGATGTGTGCGGAGTATGATTGCCGTCGGCAGATGCTGATCACGCGCCTGGATGTGACCGTGCAGTCGTTTCACTGGGCCGAAGGAGCAAAGGTTTGGAATCTCCTGAGACACGCTCTCGTAGAGAATACTCACCCTATAACCTCAGAAGGACTTGAGTTAGGAGCTACAGGAGGCCATTCAGCCCTTCAAGCCTGCTGTGCCCATTCGATTCAGTTGGTCTAAGTGTATCCTCAAATCCACATTCACAACCTACCTGCTGATCGCATAGAAACCAGGGATAGGGGTGTAGGCCATTCAGTCCATCAAACTCACTCCATCGTTGAGTATGATAGATCACACAGGATAGATCACACAGCATAGGCCTATTGGCCCATCTTGTCCACGCTAACCAAGTTTCCAAAACGAATCTAGTCCCATTTACTTGTGGTTGGCCCATATTCCTCTAACCCCTTCCTATTCGTGTATCCATCCAGATGCCTTTTAAATGTTGTAGTTGTACCAACCTCCACCACTTCCTCTGGCAGCTCATTCCGTACACACACCACCTTCTGCGTGAAAAGTTGTCCTTTAGGTCCCTTTTAAATCTTTCCCCTCTCATCTTAAACCTGTGCCCTCTAGTTTTGGACATCCCCCTACCCTGGGGATAAGGTCTTATCTATTTACCCTATCCATGCCCCTCATGATTTTATAAATCTCTCAGAAAACAATGCTCCAGTGAGAAAAGTCCCAGTCTATCCGGCCTCTCCTTACAACGCAAACCGTCCAGTCCCGGTAACATCCTGGTAAAATCTTTCTGCACCCTTGGCTGATCCTCTATCTTAATTCCACGTTCTTCCTTTCTCTCCAAAGCCCTTGATACGGTTTAAAATCTAAAAGCTTCTCTTTTTCTTGGATAGATTCAGTGACTTGGCCTGTACAGCCTCCTGTGGTAGGAATTTCCACAGGCTCACGCTCTACTCAACAAGAAATGGGGAGGCAAAGGGCAATGTCACTGGGCTGTTAATCAAGAGAACCAAGTAATGTCCTGGGGACCTGGGTTTGAATCTCGCCATGGCAGATGGTAGAGTTTGAACTCAACAAAATAAAAACTGGAATTAAGAGTTTAATGACGTCCATTGTCAATGGTTGGAAAAACCCATCTGGTTCACTAATGTCCTTTAGGGAAGGAAGCTGCCATCCTTACCTGGTCTGGGCTACATGTGCCTCCAGACCAACAGCAATGTGGTTGACTCTTAACTGCCCTCTGGGCAATTAGGGATGGGCAATAAATGCTGGTCCTAGTCAGACAGTGCTGGCTCTTGTTTATGGATAAAGAAAAAAAAATCCATTGACTGCTGCCGTAAGAATATTCCACTTAACAGGCAGAGAGCGCCAAAGATTTTCCGAAACGGGAAAACAAAAATTCACCTCATCCCTGTTTTAAATGAGCAAGCCCCCAGTTTTTTAAGTGATGACCCTGATTCTAGACCGCCTCTAGCAAAAACCCTCTCCACATCCACATGGTTGAGGCCCCTGAGGGTTTTGAGAATATTTACCCTCCTTTAGCCAGTGGTTCTTGTTAAGATTGTATGACAATTATGTAGAATCCCTACAGTGTGGGAGCAGGCCATTTGGCCCATCGAATCCACACCAACCCTCCCAAACAGCATCCGACCCTACCCCTGTAACCCTGCATTTCACCACGGGGTCAACCCACCCTAACCTGCGCGTCTTTGGAGTGTGGGAGGAAACCCACATAGACACAGGGAGAATATGTAAACTCCACACAGACAGTCAGCCGAGGATGGAGTCGAACCTGGGTCCCTGGTGCTGTGAGACAGCAGTGCTAACCACTGAGTCACCATGCTGCCCCACGTAGGGGTAGAATCAGAATTTGAAGGCTGTTGCTTGGGTGGCCAGGCTTTGATTTATGAGGGAGAAGTTGGATAAACTAGGCTCCTATTCCGTCATGTTCTGACACACCAACTTGGTAGGTTTTGAACCCAGACTTTGGTGGACCAGACTTGATGGACTGAATGGCCTGTGTCTTTTAGTCTAATCAATGTCCTATTCCAGGCTTAGGGGCACTACCACTAAACGGTAGGATTAGTAATTTCTTGAGGATTGTAGATTATGAGTTGGTCGCG
>NC_063370.1:12875513-12877013 GCF_021869965.1 Rhincodon typus
GGGGGTTGGGGGGAGTGTGTGGGTGTTGTGGGCGTTGATGTCAGGAAGCAGCCCTGCACACATGGGGTAATGGGAAACTGGAACTCCCAGTTTTGCCACGCCCTCTCCCATCCAAAACGGCTGACGCTGGAGGTTGATTGGAAGTCTGAGCATGGCTTGGTGGCTCAGTGGTTAGCACTGCTGCCTCACAGTGCCAGGGACCTGGATTCGATTCCAGCCTCGGATAACTGTCTGTGTGGAGTTTGCACATTCTCCCCGAGTCTGTGTGGGTTTCCTCCCACAGTCCAAAGATGTTCAGGTTAGGGTGGACTGGCCAATGGAAATTGCCCATAGTGTTCAGGGATGTGCAGGCTGGGTGGGTTAGCCATGGGAAATGCAGAGTTACAGGGATAGGGTAGGGGTTTGGGTCTGGGTGGGATGCTCTTTGGACTTTTGATGTGGACTTGATGGGCTGATTGGCCAGCATCCACACTGTAGGGGTTCGATGACAGGGGAATGCAGACCGTGGTGGCTCAATGAGGTATTCCCCTCACCTCTGGGCCAGAAGGTCGTGGGTTCAAATTGCACCCGCAGAGATGTGAACTCCAGATTCCCCAGGTAGTTGTTCCTAGTGACAGCACTGAGGGGGCCCTGCTGCGTCTGTCAGATGGAGAGGGGGAGGGGGCAGGTGGGGTGGTGGTGGGGCGGGGGGCTGGGGGTGTGTTAAAAGCTCAGCTCCCACCTGCCCCCTCAGTGAGGTTTGGGGTTTATATAAAGATCCCTTGGTCCTGTTTCTGGAGGTTTGGACGTAGGGTGGCTGGGGAATGGATGTCACACGAACGAGACCTGACCATTGCCAAGGCAGACAACCTCCTCTTTAAAGGGGGAGGGAGTTGCGGTGGCTGTTTGTGGGATCTTGCTGTGCACACCACATGCCGTGTTTACCACCTTGCGACTGGGAGGGCACTTCACAAGGACATGTGTGGCTGTGACAGCCTTTTGGGAGGCTCAGCCTAGGCAGGATGCTGAGTTCGAGGGGAGTAGGCGAGCAGAGCCGGAAGGGAGCAAGTATTTTTGATCTAATGGTCGGGTGATGAGCCTTCCAGTGAAACTGTCCGTGAGCCGAGCACGTGCTGTTTCCAAATGAGCTGTGAGGAGGTAAGATGACACCGTGTCCTGCCGAGGGAATGGGACAGGCCTCGTTGTCGTGGCAGCCTCCGCCATATTGTCTTTCTGGGTCCAGTTGTTTCCAGCTGAAGGGTGTTTATTTTGTTCTGCCCCTGTGTTTCAGCAACACGAGGCTGTGATACGACAGCTGTATGAGCCTCTGAGACAGACCCTCAGCGCCAGGAGCAGTATAACTCCAGCTCACCTGCTGTCTGCTCGCGAAGATCTGTCTGTCATCACCAAGACCACCAGTGAAAGCAGCCGGGAGAGAACTGCCTGCTCCATCAACAAGGTAATGGGTGGCAGGGGATATCAGCAGGGAATGGGGAAGGTTAGATGGATATCAGCAGGGAA
>NC_063370.1:12877023-12880760 GCF_021869965.1 Rhincodon typus
GGAAGGTTAGATGGATATCAGCAGGGAATAGGGAAGGTAGATGGATACCAGCAGGGAATTCGGGGAAGGTAAATGGATACCAGCAGGGAATTCGGGGAAGGTAGATGGATATTAGCAGGAAATGGGGAAGGTAGATGGATATCAGCAGGGAATTCAGGGAAGGTAGATGGATATCAGCAGGGAATGGGAAAGGTAGATGGATATCAGCAGGCAATGGGGAAGGTAGATGGATATCAGCAGGGAATTCGGGGGGGTGTGGAGGTGAAATCAGCAGGGAATGGGGTCAGAGGTAGATATCAGCTCGGACTGGGGGCTGGATATCAGCAGGGAGTGGGTGGGGGAGGAATATTCTTTACCTGAGAGGGCTGTCGAGGCTGGGCTGTGAAGAATATTCAAGGCTGAGAGAGCGAGAGAGAGAGAGATTTTATATCAGGAGGGGAATCAAGGGAAAAGGCAGCAAAGTGGAGTTGAGGATGAGCAGCTCTGACATTATCACATTGAATGACAGAGTGGACCCGATGGGCTGAATGGCCTATTTCTGCTCTAAATACTTATGGTCTTGTATGTGGCTAACAGCAGGGCGGGTGGGAGGAGATGACTAACTGGGCGCTCGGTGTGCCTCTATTGGCACAGTAGGTTGTGGTGTGGGGCAGAGATACTGACAAATGACCAGGAGCGGGGCAAGGCTGGCAAGGTGCCAATGCCCGTTTTGTAACTGGGGTCATGTTTTATCTGACCCTCTAGTCCAGCTGGAGTTTTGGGGGGGGCATTGACATTTCTCTCTGGGTTGCATTTTATCGCCCAGGTACTGATGGGGCCTGTACCAGATCGGGGAGGGAGACCTGGTGAGATTGAGCCACCAATGCCCACCTGGGAGGACCGACGGAGAGCCGGCAGCGCTGGTGGGCGGAGACAGAAATGGAGAGGCAAAGGGCGGAAGCACAAATGAAGCTAAACCGGGAGCTTGTCCTCTTCACCCTCTGAAGAACAATGGAGGGAGTCACTTCCCATGGGGCTGGACGTGAAAATATTGAAGTGGCTGTGTAAGGTTAGGACTTGGAGCTCCCAGACTGGGGTGAGAGAGAGAGAGAGTCTGTGTCTGTGTGCGAGAGTGAGAGTGAGTGTGTGTGTTCTAGACTGATGAAAGGTTAGGGTAGCCTAAGATTAAGCCACCATAATGATGGGTACCACAATAAAGCAATTAAATATGTGCTGAGGGTTTGAGACCCCCTGATAGTGGGAGGTGGGGGCTGAGTGTGTGGAGGAGATGAGTGAATCCATTCTGTATTGTTAAAACATCTCTGCACCAGGCTCACTGTGGGTGAGAGAAATCCCAAACCCTTACCAAGTGTAAGTGACCATCGAGTGCTTTGAAACGGTTTGAAAGGCGGCGTAGAGCGAGCTCCGAATACTGCATCACCTGATCACACTTGGAGCCACCCATTTCGACACACATTCTGATGGAGTGCAGGGATTTTACCCAGGCCTGGGTAATACTGTGTTTGTTTGTTCAGTACCTTTCTGTGTCGCCTGTTGGGCCTTTGTCACAGATCCTCCTTTCTTTGTATACTTGCGGAAATAGTTTCCTTTAAATCCTCCACATTGCTGAGAAAATGTGGGATCTTTTCATGTTGCACTCATCAGGACAATTGCAAGAATGCCAAATCTCAAAGGGAATAACAATATGTACTGCGTGCAGAAAAAGCACTGACTTTTTTTTTCCTTTCCTAATTACTGAGTGATTATTGCTTTGTATTTTGGCAATCCGTTGTTGGAAGTGTCTGGAATTTTATGACCTATGGGTCTTTTTCTTTTCATTCTTATAACCACTACATTTGTTGGCAGAGAAGGGAATTGGCGCAGGGAGAAAGGGTTCTGGTCATACCCAGAGAAAGAACGGGTGTTCCCCCAACCCCCCCTTGGGCAACTGCGTGCCTGGGTACCAGTGAATGTCATGGTACCCATGCTGTGGTTTCAGTTCAGCTGGTGCCTTTCCTGGCACCTCACTGCAGAGGGCAGCGTTTGCAAAGTTTCTGTAAGAATTTTGAATTAATATTTGCTTTCCTCGCATTTTCATCTGCTCTCCACAAGCTGGTGTGCCTTTGAATTTGGATGCTGGATCAGTTGTCTTTTCAAAAACGATTAAAACCAAATTATTCTCTTGCTCTGACTGTAGGATGTTTTCCTGAAAGGTTTTCACGTGGGCTTATGAACAAGAAACAAAGTAGGTCATTCAGCCCCTTGAGCGTGCTCTCCCATTCAATAAGATCGTGGTTGATCTGATTTTAGCCTCGACTCTACTTCCCTGCATATCCCTGGTAATTTTTCACCCACTCACTCATCTGACTTCAAAATATTTAATGATTTTGCAAACACTGAGGATGGGGAAGAGAATTCCAAAGACACTCAACCCTTGAGATATACGATGACATTTGAATTCAATAATAATCTGGAATGAACTGGTCTAATTTTACTGGTGGTACTGTTTTTGTTTTAAAAAAAGAACAAAAGCTGATCTACTGAGACGTACTGGTCTGCTTTGTCTAGAATACCTTTGGACAGTTCTCCAGTCTTCCAAATATTCCTGCATTTTTTACTTTTTTTAAACCCTCTATCAACAGTAATTTCATTCATTAGCCCAAGCGCACACCCATGCGTGTACACACACGTGTATTCTCACACAAGTACATGCTCTCTCTCTCACGCTCTCTCATACACACAAACTCACGCACATATACATGTACACTCATACATACACACGTGTATACACTGTCACATGTACACATTCACACGTACACCCTCACATATACAGCCTGACACATCTACACACGTACATACGGGCACGTGTACACTTGCGCACATACACTCACGTTAACTCTCATGCGAACGCTTGCTGTCTCAGGCATGTGCTTGCTCTCTCGTGTTCTCTCAAGTGCACTGTCACACAGTCTCTCAAATGCCCACACACACATGTACGTGCACACACGTACTCATGTGCACAGTCTCACAAACACGTGCTCTCAAAAACATACGTACATGCTCACATACACTTTCAGACCCATAGACACACACACGCTCTCACATGCTATCACATATATTCACACGTACACTGATGTGTGCATGCGCACACGTACACAACCACGTATGTACACGCTCACACCTGCACGCTGTCACACAGGTACACATGCACGTACACACACCTACATTCTCACATACATACTTTCCTCATGTACATCTGTACTTACTTACACGTATACACACACGTAAATGCTCATACACATACCCGCTCCCACATTTATACACATGCAAACACACATACACACACACTCACTCACATATGCACTCACATGCACATTCTCATACACACGTATAGTCACATACGTACACTCTCTCACGTACATTCCGACTCACGTAACCTTATTCGTACACATTGTCACACGTGTACATACACTCGGGGTACTACAGGGTAGGCGATGGCCTAGTGGTATCGCTAGACTATTAATCCATTGTCTCCTGGGGACCCAGGTTCGAAGCCCACCATGGCAGATAGTGGAACTGGAATTCAACAGAAAAAAGTCTGAAATTAAGAATCTACTGATCACCATAAAATCATTGACATCAAGGTGCAGAGCTGGATGAACGCAGCAGGCCAAGCAGCATCATAGGAGCAGTAAGGCTGACGTTTCGGGCCTAGACCCTTCATCAGGAGCCTTACTGCTCCTATGATGCTGCTTGGC
>NC_063370.1:12881260-12897490 GCF_021869965.1 Rhincodon typus
GATTAAATTTCTCAGCTACAAAATATGTTACGTGGGGAGGGGGTCAAAAGGTGGGATTTGAAGAGGAAGATAAAAATCAGTATTGAGGAAGTTTTTCTTAAGTCACTCGTGGGATGCGTTACTGGCTGGGCCCAGCATTTATTGTCTGTCCCTAGTTGCCCCCTGAGAAAGTGGTGGTGAGCTGCCTTCTTGAACCGCTGCAGTCCTCCATTTGTCATAGAACATAGAACAGTACAGCACAGTAGAGGCTCTTTGGCCCACAATGTTGTGCTGACCTATTATCCTACTCTAAGATCAGACCACCCCGCATACCCTACATCGTTGTCGTTGAATTAGAATTAGAATTAGGTTTATTGTCACATGTACCTTATTGAGTGAAAAGGTTACAAGTGGCCACTTACGGCATTATCTTGGGTACAAAGGTACCTAGGTACAGATTCTTGAGAACAAATTCTTAGACGAAAAAAAAATTAGAAAAATACAGAAATTAAAAAGTCCAGCGTGATGCAATGACAGAGAATGCCAGGCCTGGTAGAGGTGGCTCAGTTAGTATCACTCTTCCCTCAGAGCAACACAATCCTGAGTTGAAGATCCACTACTGGGCTTCAGTCTGTCAAGATCAAAGGCCTACTCTTGGTGCAGTGCTGGAGGAGCACCGCACTGTCAGGGGTACTGCCTTTTGAGTGGGATGTTAAAGCGAGGTCCCAATTGATGGTAAACGATCCCATTATGATGGTGAATGTGAGATTACTCTCCAGTGTCCTGGACAATACTGATCTCTGAATCAACATGACAAAAACAAAACCAATTACTTATCATCATCACACACTCCATCAGCATTGTTGGTAGAATTTATTGTGCTTTTGTAAAAATTTTGTGTTTACTTTTTATTTGTTTAGAGGAGGTGAACATCACTGACTGAGTCACCATTTATTGCCCATTCCTAATTTCTTTTTTTATTCATTCACTGGATGAGGGCATCTCTGACTAGGCCCAGCATTTATTGCTCATCCCTAATTGCCCAGAGGGCAGTTAAGATTCAACCGCATTGCTGTGGGTCTGGAGTCACATGGAGGCCAGACCAGGTAAGGATGGCAGTTTCCTTCCCTAAAGGACATTAGTGAACCAGATGGGTTTTTCCCAACAATTGACAATGGATTCACAGTCATCATTAGACTCTTAATTCCAGATTTTTATTGAATCCAAATTCCACCGTCTGCTGTGGTGGGATTTGAACTCCAGATCATGACCTGGGCCATTGCCTCTCCAAACTGCCCCCTTGAGAAGGTGGGGGTGAGCTGCCTTCTAGAACTGCTGCAGTCCATGTGCTGTGGGTTGACCCACAATGCCCTTAGGGAGGGAATTCCAGGATTTGACCCAGCGACAGTGAAGGAACAGCGATATATTTCCAAGTTGGGATGGTGAGTGGCTCGGAGGGGAATGTGTGGTGCTCCCATGTAGCTGCTGCACATATCTTGCTAGGGAGGTGGAGGCGGCAGAAGGTAAGGCATGAGAGCGCTTGGCGTGCTATCACACTCATAATGGTGAATAACAGACCCTCCCCAGACCCCTCCTGTGGTTGGAGGGATAGCCTCACAAGCTGAAGGCACTGGATCTGTGTTATAACTTCAGATCTCCATCCCGTGCTCCCAGTGGTTGGAAATCCCTGCAGATCACACGGGATCAATAATTAATCCATTCATTCCATAAACACTAGGCTTTGTCCTCACCTGAGCAGCCATTCCCTTTATTAAGTAAGGAGTGGCACTTGTTCTTTGTAAATTAGTTGTGTTTAATTATGGGCTTGCATTTGTGGTCAGTGTCACTGAGAGGTGAACACTGTGCGTGTATGAATCTAATCAGACCTCTCTGAACAATTCTGGCCAATATTATCGCAGCTATATGGCTGAGAACGGCACAGTTCTCTCACAACATTCCTTTGTATGTTTAACAATGTAGCTGACCTTATTGCAGAGGTGGATATTTTCGACCCAAAATTAATTCCTCTTTCTTTTTCCCCTTTACAGTTGTGGGGTGTCATTAAACAAGGATACAGGTGTCAGGGTAAGTAGGGTCACCATATTTTTCACTTTCCAGCAGCAAGTTGCATTTATACGACGCCTTTAACATAGTAAAACAGCCCAAGGCCACCCTGAAAGCAAAGAGCGGAATTTTAACATTGAACCATCGCCAGTGCCAGTGAGTGCGGGATCAATGGGTAATTGAGAGTTGGCATCAGTACAGATATGAACATCTGAGTATTTAAAGAGCTGCAGTTATAGAGATATAGAGATGTACAGCACAAAAATGGGCCTTTTGCCCTAATTCGTCCATGCTGACCAGATACCCTAAATAAATCTAGTCCCATTTGCCAACATTTGGCCCATTCCCTCTAAACCCTTCCTATTCATACACCATCCAGGTGCCTTTTAAATGTTGTAATTGTACCAGCCTCCACCACTTCCTCTGGCAGCTCATTCCATACACGCACCACCCTCAGTGTGAAAAAGTTCCCCCTTTGGTCCCTTTTAAATCTTTTCCCTCTCACCTTAAACCTATACCCTCTAGTTTTGGACTCCATTACCCTGGGGAGAAGACCTTGGTTATTCACCCTATCCACCCTCCTCACTGTTTTATAAACCTCTATAAGGTCACCCCTCAGCCTCCGATGCTCCAGGGAAAATAGTCTCAGCCTATTCAGCCTCTCCCTGTAGCTCAAACCCTCCAACTGTGGCGACATTCTTATAAATTTTTTCTGAACCCTTTCAAGTTTCACAACATCCTTCCTATAGCAGGGAGACCAGAAATGAATGCAGTATTCCAAAAGGAGCCTACCAATGTCCTGTGCATTTGATGGGGTATGGGAGTTAGACTTGTCAAATTTGGTAAAAGTGGGGTGGGGAGGACGAATGTGGATGGGGATATAGGGGAATGGGAGCTTAGCGTGTTAGATACCCCAGGGTATTTCTTACAGTGGGACCCCTGCCCTTCCTTATCTCTAAAAATCATTTCTAATTTACCATGTCACATTGACTGTGGAACCCTGAAGCGTGTATCGAAAGGGGCATTATCGCCGAGATGGGGAAGGGGCAGTTGGTTTTTCAGGTATAGCACTGGCAGTGGACAAGGACAATGTGCCATTGAATCTAAAGGCTTTCAGCATGCTTGCTTTCATCAGTCAGAGCATTGAGTTGGACCGTCTTGTTGTAGCTGTACAAGATGTTGGTGAGGCCACATTTGGAGAACTGTGTCCAGTTCTGGTCTCCCTGCTGTAGGAAGGATATTATTAAAGTGGAGAGGGTTTAGAAAAGATTTACCAAGATGCTACCTGGACCAGAAGGTTTGAGTTACTATGAGAGGTTGGATAGGCCGAGACTTTTTTTCCCTGGAGCATAGGAGACTGAGGGGTGACCTTATAGAGGTTTATAAAATTATGAGGGGCATAGGGAAGGGTAGATAGCCGACAGCTTTTCCCCATGGTAGGGAGAGTCTAAAACTAGAGAGCATGGAGTAAAAGGGGAGAGATACAAACGGGTCAAGAGGGGCAATTTTTTCACACAGAGGGTGGTGAGTGTCTGGAATGGGCTGCCAGAGGGAGTGGTGGAAGGGAGTACAATTCTGTCATTTAAGAAACGTTTGGACAGGTACATGGATGGGATAGGTATGGAGGAATATGGGCCAAACGCAGGCAAATGGGACGAGATTAATTGTGAAAACTGGGCAGCATGGACATGTTGGGCCGAAGGGCCTGTTTCCATGCCGTAAACCTCTATGACTCTAACTACCCCATTCTGATGCTGCCACTGCCCTGATCGTGGATATTTCCTGGGAAGTTCGGAGTCTGGTGTTTTCCTTAGAGCGGAGAAGGGGGGGGGGGGGGGGGGGGGGGGGGGGGGGGTGGGGGGGTCCTGATGGGGGTGTACAGAGTTCTGAGCGGCATAGCCAGGACAGACAGGGAGAAACATTTCCCCTTTGTAGAGGAGGCAATATCCTGGGGGCACAGCTTTAAGGAAAGAAGCGGGATTTGAGGGGATTTGAGAAAAGAGCCATTTACTGAGAGGGTGGAGGGAATCTGGAACTCACAGCCTGTAAAGGTGATAGAGGCAGAAACCCTCATAACATTGAAAAAGGATTTACTTGGAATGACAAAAAAAATGGCCAAATGCGATTAGAATAGATGAATAAATGGACTCAAGACGTTAACTCTGTTTTCTCTCCGCTGATGCTTCCTGACCTGCTGAGTTTCTCCAGCACTTCCTGTTTGGTTTCACATTTTCAGCATGCACCAATTCCTTGTTTTATTTGAGAAATAGATGGCTGCTTGATGACTGGCGCAGACGCGATGGGCCGAAAGGTCTCTTTCCGTTCTGTTAAAACCTCTGTGACTCGCTAACTTTGTGATCTCAGAATCGGAGTCTTTTTCACATTTGTTGTAGGTGTGAACAGGGCTGTATTTTTCTCTCTCTCTTGTTCTCCCATGCTACTGGCCACACCCAGAGCTGAAATAAGAACTGAAGAATAAGCTGTAAGAGTAGGCCATTGGGCCTCTCCCCTCCTCTGCCATTCAGAAGGACCTTCTCCCTCAGTGATCATCCCAGTTTCCCACAATTCCAAAAACTTATCCATCTCCATCCTGATATACTCAATGATTGTGAGTGTCCAAGCCTCGCAAGGGGCAGATCAATCGAAACATTCACACCCAATTTGTGTGAAGAAGCTGCTCTGCAGTCCTTGGGGACATGGAAGTAATTGGGTGCAATTTTAAAGGCCTCAGTCTTGAAATTGTCATTCTTGCGCCCGTGGCCCCTCCATTCCTCTGGAACCCACCACACTCTGAGATCTCTGCACTCCTCTGATTGTCCGCCTGTTATTTCTGAGGCTCGGTTAGCTCAGTTGGCTGGACAGCTGATAGAGTGACGCTGACAGAGTGGGTTCCATTCCCATCATTGGCTGAGGTCACCACGAAGGGCCCTCCTTCCCAACCTCTCCCTTCACCTGAGGCATGGTGACCCTCAGGTTAAACTACCACCTGTCGTCTCTCCCTAATGAGAGGGAGCCGGACTATTTGGCTTTGCCTTCTTTATTTCCTACATTCCACCATTTGGCAGCCATGTTTTTTAGCAGCCTGTGGCCTACGCCCTGGCCTTCTCTCCCAACACCTCTGCATCACTCCGACTCCTTGAAGCCTACCCTGCTACCTCCTCCTGTGGCTGATTTTGGCCTGGTTTCAACACTGCCGTGAAACACCTTGCGATCTGCCACTCCTTTCAGAGCGCTATATAAATGCAGGACCATTATTGGTCATTGAGGAATGGCAACAATCAGACGTGGCTTTGCTACTTTGTTTGTGTTGATAACAGAGTGTGATATTGAGCCTAGATTATTCCATGTGTGCTCTGAAAAGACCGCTGCAGAGAGAAAAAAATAACTTCAGCAAATGTGAGGTATGAGATCTCACAGTTTGCAAAACCACAAAGGAGATTGCTATCACAGTGAAGGTTCACTCCCATCTTCATGGGAGAGGCCACTTGCGGTACCACCGCTGCTAGCCATCTGATGTAATGCAGCTTTCACAGAATTGCCCACTCTTCAAAGACCTGGGCTGTCCTGGCTGTGCCTGTTCTTTCGGGAGAGCCAATCCATTCCCCTGTGGCCCTGAGAATTGACCTTTTGAAGGGTGTCGTTGGATCGATTTCTATGGCCCACCCTCACTGGCCCCACACAACAATGTGCGGGAGTCTCTCAGGAGAGGCCCAGCCCTCTAAACATCCCATCAGCCTCTTTCAAAACCTTCCACTTGCATTTTCTTATCCTTTGAACAAAGACTCAAGGTGGGGAGAGGGGGCATGGGATTTCTCGGTGGCACACGGATTGCCCATTGGACAAGCCTAACCCTAAACATCTACACGATGTGTCGACCTGTGCCTTTATCAGGGATTTGGTCTCTCCTGTTTCTCTTGAAGAGGGGTGTTGTCGACCTGGTGCCGAGGTGTCTACTCCACGGAAAGCAGAGTATATAGCTCTGGGTTATTTTTAAATTATACAGAAGAAGCATGAGCGGGTGGAATCAGGCTCACACAGAGACAGGGTTTTAGTTTCTTGCTTTTAGTTGTTGAAGTTGGGGATTTTGGAGTTGAAGCTGCTAGACACAGCTCTCTCTCTGCTGCTGCTAAAGCCCAAGTTCTCTCTCTCTCTTTGCTGCTAGACTTATTCTGTCAGTGTTCCTTCTCCTGGACTGGAGGAGATTGCAAGTGAAAGATATCTGTTTTGCTGAATTTGCCTTTGCCAAGGGTGTGTCCATGGGATATTGGAACAGTTGATGAGTAGCAGTTAAAGTTGTGCAAATTCTTCTTTTTTTTTGTTTGTATTTTAACTGTGGTGTTAGAACAAAGTGTGGTTTGCTTCAAGGCTGGTAGTCTGACCAATCGAATTACAGCTGGAGCACAGTGCCTTACAGTTGCCTTTAAATAAGTTAGTGTCTAGGCTATCTCCTTGATATGTTTTGGGTGGGGGTTTTGGTCCAGTCCGTAACAACAGCACACACTCTTTGTGTTCTGTGCTGAGTTTGAGCAGGTCAAGATCGTTCCCACGCAGGTAAGCCCACTTATTATGGACCAGACCAAACCCCTTCAACATATCCTAGAGTCAGTCACAGAGCCACAGAGTCATACAGCACGGAAACAGACCCTTCGGTCCAACTCGTCCATGCTGCCCAAGTTTCCCAAACTGACCATAACTTTTTCTTATTTTAATGACAGGTGCCAGGCTTTGCATTCCAGATGCAATTCAGTTGGTCAAAGTACCAGTCTTAAAGCAAAACACTGTTTACTTATTCACTGTAGTTAAAATACAACAAAAGAAAAAAGAAATTGGAATAACTTAACTCTACTGGAAGACATAACAGAATAATAGATTATTTAACTACTAAACAGTAACTGTTCCAACATAGTACCATCCCATCAACACACCCTTGGCAAAGGCAAATTCAGTAAAATAAGTTGTCTCACAGGCACTTCTCCAGTCCAGGAGGAAAAACATCAAGAGAAAACTCTGTGTGTGTGTGTGTGTGTGTGAGAGAGAGAGTGTATATTAGCAGGGAAAGATGCAGCTTCCAAACTCCAGCAACTGAAAAATCAAAACTAAAAGTCCCAGTTCTGTGGGAGCTTGACCCCACCCATTCAGGCTGCTTCTATTGTTCCATCTTTTAAAAAAAAAGCAAGGTCTCACAAGCTGCTTACTTTGTTGAATTCAAATAGACAGCTCAGTACCTCTGTCGTAAAACCTCTCTTCAAAAAAGGCCAGGACAAAATATACCTCTTAAAGCCATAGTATCATCACACACACTATAAACCAATTCGACACTATATCAATCACTTAACTCGGAATACTGTTAGGCTGTTAGCTTGCTCTGGTGATGGAATGGTAGTTCCCTATCTCCGACCTATGAACCCTTGTTCAAATCCCCTATGCTCCAGAGTTTTGTCGTAACGGGGTTGGTGAAGGAAATGCTAAATAAAAGCCGAAAGAACTGCGGATGCTGTAAATCCGGAACAAAAACAGAAATAGCTAGGAAAGTTCAGCAGGTCCGGCGCCTGTGGAGAGAAATCGGAGTTAACATTTCAGGTCTGGTGACCCTTCCTCAGAATTCAAGTTGGGGGGAAATGTCTATATTTTCATGAACCCTCCTAAGTTCTGTTCCTCCGCAGAAATGATTCTAAAAGTTAAATTAAATTCTTTGTTAAAACTCAAAACGTGTTGAATCTCAGCCCTCAGCATATGCACTAGCTCTCCAGAAGAGAGTTAGTGCCATTTCCCATAACCCTGTGCGTTATTTCTGTTTAAATACACAGCTAAGAATCCCTCAATTTTTTTTTGTTCACTTGCGGGGATGTGGGTGTCACTGGCTGGGCCCAGCATTTATTGCTTATCCCTAGTTGCCCCCTTGAGAAGGTGCGGATGAGCTGCCTTCTTGAACTGCTGCAGTCCATGTGCTGTAGGTTGACCCACAATACCCTTAGGGAGGGAATTCCAGGATTTTGACCTAGAGATACTGAAGAAACGGCAATATATTTCCATATTCTTTTATATGAAGGAAGTTGTTAAACTTGTGAGGGCACAGAAAGGAATTACAAGGATGTTGCCAGTGTTAGAGAGTTTGAGCTATAGGGAGAGGCTGAATAGGCTGGGGCTACTGTCCCTGGGGTGTCAGAGGCTGAGGAGTAACCTTATAGAGGTTTATAAAATCATGAGGGGCATGGATAGGGCGAATAGCCAAGGTCTTTTCCCCCAGGATGGAGGAGTCCAAAACTAGAAGGTACAGCTTTAAGTTGCGAGGGGAAAGATTTAAAAAGGACCTGAGGGGTAACTTTTTCACGCAGAGGGTGGTGCGTGTATGGAATGAGCTGCCAGAGGAAGTGGTGGAGGCTGGTACAATTACAACATTTAAAAGGCATCTGAATGGGTACATGAATAGGAATGGTTTAGAGTGATATGGGCCAAATGTTGGCAAATGGGACTAGATGAGATTGGGATTTTCAGTCAATGAGGACAAGCTGTTTCAGTTCTGTGTGACTCTATAAGTCAGGATGGTGAGTGGTTTGGAGGGGAACTTGCAGGGGGTGGTGTTCCCATGTATCTGCTGCCCTTGTCCTTCTGGATTGAAGTGGTCATGGGTTTGGAAGGTGATATTTGAGGGTTTTTGGTGAAAAAATGGCAGCACAGTGGCTCAGTGTTTAGCACAGCTGCCTCACAGCCCCACGGACCCGGGTTCAATTCCACCCTCAGGCGACTGTCTGTGTGGAGTTTGCACATTCTCCCCGAGTCTGTGTGGGTTTCCTCCCACAGTCCAAAGATGTGCAGGTTTGGGTGGATTGGCCATGGGAAATTTCCCCATCGTGTGCAGGCTAAGTGGGTCAGCTATGGGAAACACAGGGTTAGAGGGATAGGGTAGGGGGTTAGGTCTGGGTGGGATGCTCTTTGGAGGGTCAGTGTGGGCTAAAGTCTGTCTGCTCTGTAACATGACAGATAGTGGGGGGTGTGTGGATGTTGGCGCAGGGTGAGACTGTAACCGAGAGTCTAACTGATTATGTTCTCTTCTCCCGTCTCCACAGACTGTGGCATCAACTGTCACAAACATTGCCGGGACATGGTGGTACTGGAGTGCAAGAAACGTAACAAAAGCCCACAGAGTGAAGGCACGGTGCAGTGCCCCCTGACCCTCTCCCTGTTGACGCCTGTCCCTCAGAAGAGTCACGGATCTGGTAAATCCCTTACCACTAGCTGGCAATGTGCGCTGGTTATTGTTCTGACTGTCTTTGGAGCTTACACTTGCGTGTAGCGGTCTGGTGTATTTGCAGAAAGTGACTAGGATTGTATAAGGAGCTGAAACAAAACTTTATCAGGACTGATCCCCAGGTTGGCAGGACTGACACATGGGTCGGTTAGGACTAAATTCACTGGCCGTCAGGAGAATGAGGGCAGGATCTCATAGAAACCTAACAAATTCCAGCAGGAATTGCCAGAGCCAGAATGTTCCCGATGACCAGGGAGTCCAGAAGCAGGGAGTCACGGTCTAAGGATATGGAAAAGGACTGAGTTGAGGAGAAATGTCTTCACCCAGAGAGTGGGGAGCCTATGGAATTCTCTGCCACAGGAAGCGGCTGAGGCTGAAACATTGAATGTTTTCAGGAAGGAGTTAGAGTTAGTTCTGAGGGCTAAAGGGATCAAAGGGAAGGGGGAGAAAATGAGAAAAGGGACTGATTTGGATGAGTAGGTGAGGCCACTTTTGGAATACTGTGTTCATTTCTGTTTGCCCTTCAATAGGAAGGATGTTGTTAAATGTGAAAGGGTACAGAAAAGGGCTACAAGGATGTTGCCAGGGTTGGAGGGTTTGATCTACAGGGAGAGACTGAATAGGCTGGGTTTTCCCTGGTTCTAGAGGCTGAGGGGGTGACCTTATAGAGGTTTATAAAATCATGAGGGGCACGGGTAGGGTGAATAGACAAGGTCTTTTCCCCAGGGTGGGGGAGTCCAAAACTGGAGGGCGTAGGTTTAAGGTGAGAGGGGAAAGATTTAAAAAGGGGCCTGAGGGGTAACTTTTTCACACAGAGGGTGGTGCGTGTATGGAATGAGCTGCCAGAGGAAGTGGTGGAGGCTGGTACAATTACAACATTTAAAAGGCATCTGGATGGGTATGTGAATAGGAAGAGTTGAGAGGGATATGGGCCAAATGCTGGCAAATGGGACTAGATTTATTTAGGATATCTGGTCAGCATGGACATGTTGGACTGAAGGGTCTGTTTCCATGCTGTACAGCTCTATGACTCTATATCAGTTTTGATAGACTGAGTGTACTTGCTCAAACCCAATCTTTCTAGAGGTCTAATGGTAAAATGTGACTCCTTTCTCTGTGTATGGTTAATGCAGTCCCACTTTTTGTTACCCATGCTGTATCTGACAATGGGATCAAGGTAACTCTGTACCTCAGAAGGAGGCATTGTAATTTTACAACTCAACAGAACCAAGTGGTATTTATGGAGAGAGAAACAATTAATGTTTAAGGTCAGTGACCTTTCATCTGAAATGTAAATAGGTCTTAAGCAGCCATATAAATACAGTGACCAGGTCAGAGGCTGGGAATCCTGCAGCGAGTAACTCCCCTCCTGACTCCCCCAAAGCCTGTCCCACCATCTACAAGGCACAAGTCAGGAGTGTGATGGAATACTCCCCACTTGCCCTGGATGGGGGCAGTCCCAACAACACTCAAGAAGCTCGACACCATCCAGGACAAAGCAGCCCCCGCTTGATTGGCACCACATCCACAAACATCCCACTCCCTCCACCACCGACGCTCGGTAGCAGCAGTGTGTACCATCTACAAGATGCCCTGTAGAAACTTATTAAAGCTCTAACACCAGCTTCGAAACCTGCAACCTCTACCATCGAGAAGGATAAGGGCAGCAGATATTTGGGAATACCACCCCCTGCAAGTCCATTATCCTGACTTGGAAACATATTGCCATTTCTACAGGCAGAATCAATTTTCTTTTTACATGGGCATTGCTGGCAAGACCAGCATTTGTTGTCCATCCCTACGATTACCCTTGAACTGACTGCCATGCCAGGACCATCTCAGGGTGCAGTTAGGAGTCAACCACATTGCTGTGGGTCTGGAGTCACATGTAGCCCCTACGGGTTATAAAAAAAAGCAGATTTCCTTCCCTAAAGCAGACCAGCAACAATCATTTTGTGGTCACCATTGATAGACCTAGCTTTCAATTGCAGGTTTATTAGTTGAATTTAAATTCCTTCATCTGGCATGCTGGGATTTGAACCGATAACCCCATAGCATTAGTCTGGATGTCTGAATGACAATACCACTAGGCTACTATCTTTCCCACAGCCTGGTTTATAGCAGTAGGATGACATTTTTAGCTTTGAGGTAGGGCCTAACATAAGTCAGCAAGCACAGGGGTGATAAGTGAAAGGGGCTAGTCATTTGCAGATGGGCAGAAAGGTTGCATTGAAGATACAGTAGAGGAGGGCAGTGCGTAATGTACAATGGCACACTCCCTGAGACCAACACTCCCGCTTTCACTTTGGAATCAACCAGCAAACTGCAGAATTTATGAAGTCTAATGAACCAGCACTTCACACACACAGTCACACTGCAAGCTTGAGAATTTACTGAGGAGCTTGAATTGAATGAGCTTTATTGTCATATGTACTCAAATGAGTACAATGAAAAGTTTACAAGTTGCCACCTTAGGCACAAAGGTACCTAGGTGCAGATTCTCCAAATCCCCACAGTGTGGAAGCAGGCCATTCGGCCCATCGAGTCTACACGGACCCTCCAAAGAACATCACACTCAGAGCCATCCCCTACCCTGGCTGCTATGGGTGATTTATCACGGCCAGTCCACCCTAACCCGCACATCTTTGGACTGTGGGAGGAAACCGGAGCACCCGGAGGAAACCCACACAGACAGGGGGAGAATGTGCAAACTCCACACAGACAGTCACCCAAGGGTGGAATCGAACCCGGGTCCCTGGTGCTGTGAGGCAGCAGTGCTAACCACTGAGCTACCCTTGAGTATTCTTGAGTACAAACTCTTAGGAAAAAAAAATGACACAAAATAAAGAAATGAATAGGTCCAGCGTTATAGAAATTCAAAAGTACAAAATCATAAGAATAAATAAGAAAAATAAAGAAGTAACAAGTTCAGAATAACAGTGCTTCTTCTGTAATAAAGAAAACCAAACAGAGAATTTAAAACAAGTCCACTTGGTCCACATCACAGCTCTGGATCTGAGGAGACTTTGGCTCTAACTGAAGTTCCTGCCTCAAAATCTTTACAGTGTATGTGACAAGGACTTGGAGCACATTGGCTGTAGGGATGGTTGGAACAGACTTTCCAGCAATTTTCAAATGGGATTTGGACAACAGCTCTGTGAAGGAAACAACTAGGGAGAGTGGGACCAATTGGACAGTTCCTCCAAAGAGCTGACACATGCATGATGGGCAGAGTGGCCTGTGCTGTGTTGACCTATGATTCTGTGAAAATGTCCTAGCACTGAGATAGTATCGAACTGATCCAACTTGTAACCACGCAGCGCTGCTTTTAGAGTTCTGCAGTTTGCAACGATCAGATCGGACCTTATCAAACATGAGGCTGGCCCAGATATCGCTTTTCTCTCTCTCTCTTCAAATCTCAAGTGCGGTCGTGTCAACTTTTATTTTAGCAATACATTTCAGCCTGACCAAAATCCAGCATGGAACGCCTTTTCGTTAATTTGCAGGGATACAGGGAAAAGGCAGGGGATGTGAAGCAAGCCGCGTTACTGATGGGCTGAATGGGCACCCACCTACAACCCTTACCTGGTCATTCCCAGCCTTAGTTAATTCACAATTTGGCTGCATGGATTGTTCGGAGGGGACCCCACACACATTTTCATGTCCCAATCTAGGGATTTGGGGTCAAAACCTAGACAGATACCCTCAGTGCAGCACCAGGGGGAGTGCTGCACTGCCCGAGGTTCCTTCTCTTGGCAAAGACATTAAATCAAGCCACTCTCAGGAAGAAGCTAAAGTTACCACAGTTTGGAAGTAGAACCAAGAGCGTGGGAACCTAGAAACAAGAAGCAAGAGGAGGCCATTCATCCCCTTGAGCCTGTATGCCCTTCTAGACCACAACTTCATTGCTCAGCCATTTGAATTTAGGAGTTGGGATGTCACTTTGATGTTGTACAGGATGTTGGTGAGGCCTCTTCTGGAATATTGTGTCCAGTTCTGGTCACCCTGTTATAGGAAGGATGTTATTAAATTGGAGAGGGTTCAAAATAGATTTAGCAGGATGTTGCCAGGAGTGGAAGGTTTGAGTTCATCATAGAATCCCTACAATGTGGGAACAGGCCCTTCAGCCCAACAGTCCACACTGACCCTCAGAGCATCCACACATCCCTGGACGCTATGGACAATTTAGCATGGCCAATCCACTCTAACCTGCACATCTTTGGGCTGTGGAAGGAAACTGGAGCACCCAGTGGAAACCTACACAGACACAGGAAGATCATGCAAACTCCACACAGACAGTCACCTGAGGGTGGAATTGAACCCAGGTCCCTGGTGCTGTGAGGCAGTAGTGCTAAACACTGAGCTACCCAGAGGCTGGGACTTTTTTCACTGAAGTGTTGGAGGTTGAGGGGTGACCTTATAGATGTTTACAAAATCATGAGGGGTGGAGATAAGGTGAATGACATGTGTCTTTTCCCCAAAGTGGGGGATTTCAAGACTAGGGGGATATTTTTAAGGTGAGAGGAGAAAGATTTAAAAAAGACATGAGGGGCAACTTTTTTACACAGAGAGTGGTTTGTGTGTGGAATGAACTTCCAGAGGAAGTGGTGGATGGTGGGTACAGTTATAACATTTAAAAGACATTTGGATAAGTACATGAATAGGAAAGGTTTGGAGGGATATGGGCCAGGAGCAGGCAGGTGGGACTAGTTTAGTTTGGGATTATGGTCAGCATGGACTGGTTGGGCCGAAGGGTCTGTTTCTGTGCTGTATGACTCAGTGACTGGTCATCTATCTCAGTCTCATATATCCACCTCCCTTGATGTTCTTAGTAACTAGGAATGTATCAATTTCTATCCTGAACTTGCTTAATGGTGAAGTTTCTCATCCCAGAACTAAATACTTTACGATTTATTCTCAGGCTGTGGCCTGGGGTTCTAGGCCCAACAGACAGGAGAGGGGTTGTTGGGGGGCACCTCTTCTGTATCTATGCTGATGTCCATTTAATAATTTTATAATATTTCTCCACCAACACCAGTAAAATGGATCATCACGTTACTGAAAGTGGGATCTTGCTATGTGTAAATGAGCCGCTGCAATTTCCACATTTCTGGGCTAACTATGTGGAAAATTTGGCTGCTGTGCCCCTGAGAGTGCTACTCGGGTCAGTATTTTATTAATTGTTTGTGGGATCTGGACATCACTGGCTGGTCACCCCCTACAAGTTCCCCTTCGAGCCACTCTCCCTCCTGACGTGGAAATATATCGCTGTTCCTTCAGTGTCGCTGGGTCAGATTCGTGGAACTCCCTCCCTGAGGGCATTGGACCCAGACTGCAGCAGGTCATTAATGCCCCTTTAGGGAGGGAAATCTACCATCCTTACCTGGCCTGGCCTACACGTGACTCCAGACCCAACGTGGTTGACTCCTGACTGTCCTCAGGACATTAAATGCTGGGCCCAGTCAGCGATGGTCATGAACAAATATCTTTTCTAAAAAAGAAAATTATTCAATTTTGGGTCATGGTCTATTTTTGCAGCTGTAATCTTTTGTTATTCTGCTTCGCCTAATAGAAATGAGTTTTCACAACACTTCTCTGACAATACGCACAGTATTCTGCTAATGAGTAATTCAACCACAGTTATCTTCCAGTTGCTTGATGGGATCTCTGACATACAAAGAATGAACAGCTAAGCTATCAAGTGCATGCCTGTGGCACTTGTTAATGCAGATGAGCTGATTGCAGTTAGCTCGGATGAGTTTGCCCTAGATACAAGGGCCTAGAAATCACTGACAAACATCCCCCTTTTAGCCCTGGTGACGCAAAACTCACTGGCACATTTTGAAAGAGAAAATTTGCATTTCTGCAGCGCCCGAACAAGTCCCCAGGACACCCCCCGCCCCCAAAACCCTTATAGCTAACAGAGTGCCTTTGGAGAGTTTTGAGGTGGAAGGACTGATGTATGAAGAGAGATTGGATTGACTTTGAGGTAGGAGGACTGATGTATGAAGCGAGATTGGATTGACTTTGAGGTAGAAGGACTGACGTATGAAGCGAGATTGGATTGACTTTGAGGTAGAAGGACTGACGTATGAAGAGAGATTCTTTAAGAATATACTCACTGGAGTTTAGAAGAATGAAAGGGGATCTCATAGAAACCTATAAAATTCCAACAGGAACTAGACCGGGTAAACACAGGAAGGATGTTCCTGATGTTTGGGGAGCCCAGAACCAGGGGGTCATGGTCTAAGGAAAACAGGGTTTGTCTTCATCCAAGAGAGTAGGGAACCTGCCACAGAAAGCAGTTGAGGCCAGAACATTGAATGTTTTCAAGAAGGAGTTAGATACAGTTCTAAAGGGATCAAAAAAGTATGGGGGAGAAAGTGGGAACAGGGGGCTGAGTTGGATGATCAGCTGTGATCATATTGGAAGGTGAAGCAGGCTCAAGGGGCAGAATGGCCTACTCCTGTTCCTATTTTCTATGGTGTAGCAGTGTTGACCAATTTAGGCACAGCAAGATCCCAGAAACAGCAACCAGTGAGCAGAGGTTCACCTCATTGTCCTCAGGATGTCACTCCAGAGTCTCTTCAGCTTTAAGCAATGGATGTGTGGAGATTCCCAATGGCTTATCCCTCGCTTTCACGGAGAGGAAAGGATAAATCTCCCAAAATTTCACACTCTAGCCAGAGATGGAAGGTGTCATCTCAACAACAACAGTTTACATTTATGTAGCGCCTTTATAGAGAGGAGCAAACTGTGCCAACGTGCTTCACAGGGAATGTGGTAAAACAAGCACCAACCCCAGGAAGGAGCAGTTTAAAGGAGGAGAGAAAGGGCAGAGAGGCTGAGGGGGTTAACTCCAGAGCTTAGGGCCCAGGAAGCTGAAGCTACTGCCCCCCCTGGTGGTGGGGCAAATCATATCGAGGGCAGTATTGAGG
>NC_063370.1:12897590-12906201 GCF_021869965.1 Rhincodon typus
CTCTCTCTCCCTCGCTCCCCCCCCACCTCCCTCCCCCACCCTACCTATTGATTACCAGAGCTCCCTGATGGGAATGTGACCAGCTCTATGTGTTGTTGCAGGTTGCTTTAGGAATGATTTTTTTTTGTCATCAGTCACCGTTATTGGTCTGAATTTTAAGATCTTTGTCCTGTTGCTCTGCACATTCGATGGAAAAGTATCAAAACCAGATTTTTGACAGTTTTTTACTTCATTCATGGGACGAGGACATGGCTGGAAGCTTTTCAAATGAAACTGAGGCTTGCTCCCCTTGTCGGAAGACCCTGAAATCACAGAACCCCTACAGGACAGGAGCAGGCCATTCGTTCCATTGAGTTCACAGTGTCCGAACAGCACCCTACACAGACCCACCCCCCATCCTCCCCACCCTACCCTACCCTATCCCTGTAACCCTGCATTCCCCATGGCCAATCCACTAACCTGCACATCTTTGGTCTGTAGGAGGAAACCCACACAGACACGGGGATAATGTGTAAACTCCACACAGTTACAACAGGGGAATGGCCAAATCCCTTATATAGTTAAACCAGAACATAAGCCCCAATCTGTTATGACGGGAATAGGGGTTCCCTTCGAATAATTACCCCTGAAACACCTAGAGAAGCTTGGCTTTCCCCTCATAATCTATTAAAAGAATGGTTAAAAGAAAGAAAATCCCCAATCTCCACTTTATAAGTAACAAGAAACAATTTATTTATTTAACCCAACAGTGAACAAATTAACAACATTTCTAACAAACCAACAATGCCCCCTAACTGCTCCCTAACTGGTCTAAATTCTACTGGAATGCTGCTTAAATAAAGACATGTCCCACTAATATAAACCCAATTAATAAGAAGCAATAAATTATATCTTAATCTTTTTTGAGCAGATTTGTAGCTCAGGTTGTTAATGCAGTTGTAGACTTGCTCGCTGAGCTGGTAAGTTTGTTCACAGACGTTTGGTCACCCTGCTAGGTAACATCATCAGTGCGCCTATGGTGTGAAGCGTTGGTGTTCGGTCCTGCTTGTTATTCATATGTCTCAGTTTGTTAGGGTGGTTGGTATTTACTTCTGGAAAACCGGAAGGTAACGAGCCATCAGGATTCACGAACACCAACTTGCTTCCAAGAGACGTGACCAACTATCACTCATTTCAATACACACGGACACAGAGGGACACCCGTTCGACTGGGGCAACGTGGCCATCCCAGGACAAGCCAACCAAAGACATGCACGAGAATTCTCGGAGGCCTGGGACTCCGACTGGAAATCCATTAACAAACAAGTAGAGCTGGACCCCATACACCAACCACAAAGAAACAAATCTGGAAGTGATGCTGCCCACCCCAGCAAACCGAGACACAAGTGGGACAGAACACCAATGCTTCACCGGGGGTCCATTGACAATGTTACCTGACAGGGTGACAAAATGTTTGCGAACAAACTTACCAGCTCGGCAAGCAAGTCAACAAGCATTATAACTTAATTTCTCCAAGTTCGCACTGCCTGTCTTCTGGAATATTCTGTCATCTCCAGTCTCTTCACAAAACACCTTTCTTCCCCTGAATCTCTCTGTAATATCTCCTGTGAGGACTTTGAGATAACATACTGTGGTACCTTTGATTAATTAGATGGGCTTTCTCTGAGAGCTTATCTCTGTTACCTTGCATTCCCCACAGCTAACCTACCCAGCCTGCACATCCCTGGACACTATGGGCAATTTCCCACGGCCAATCCACCCTAACCTGCACATTTTTGGACTGTGGGAGGAAACTGGAGCACCCGGAGAATCATGTAAACTCCACACAGACAGCTGCCTGAGGGTGGAATTGAACCTGGGTCCCTGACACAGCAGTGCTAACCACTGAGCAACCGTGCTGCCCATATAATTTTTCATGTTTAACGTTTAAACCTGTTTGTTAACTGATATGACACAAAGACCAGACCAGTGAAGGATAACAAATTTGTGCTCAGAAACAACATTAGATGGGGTTTTTATTTACAACAGCCAACAATCATTGTCATTTACTGAGATGACCTTTTATGTCCAGATTTGTTTATTGAATTTAACTTCAATTAATTTGAACCCATGTGCCCAATGCATTAGACTGGGTCCCAGGATTATTAACCCAATGATATCACTGCTGTTCCCCCTGCTCACACTCACTGAGTGTTAATTGTGGAGCTGTCCTACCCTCTGGTGGGTAATCACAGAAGTGCGAGACCTGCTGGTACCACTGCACAACAGGGACCCAGAGGCAGTGCTTAATCTGCAGTCAGATATTTGCATTTGTGGTTAATTCGGAGGAAGTCGTGTGATATTAGCTCAATTTCCTTGTTGCCAAATCGTTAATGAAGCAGTCAATGCAAGGCCTTATCCCAATTTGACCTTACTGCCAAAGAATTGACTCCAGGAAAAGTTTTCACTCGACCCTCACTTAAGTAACATCCCAAACACAATGGACATTTGAGAGGAAACAGGACTGTGCCACTGTTACTGATGAAAAAAGTCAAATAAGTGATAGAATTTAAGGTAAAGAACCAAGCAATATTTGCATTAAAAATATAGAGACTGGAGGGCACACTAGCCTGGGGCAGTGGATTCTAAGCCCGACTACAATGTTACCATCTCCAGATAGACTGAAAGCAGGATGAGGCCATTCAGCCTGCACACCTCTGCTGTCATTCAGAGATAGTAAGAACTGCGGATGCTGGAGTCAGAGATAACACAGTGTGGAGCTGGAGGAACACAGCAGGCCGGGCAGCATCAGAGGAGCAGGAAAGCTTTCATTTTGGATTGGGACCTTTCTTCAGAAAAATCTGCTATCATTCAACTGGAGTATGGCTACTCCAATAGTCTACTCCAATAGCACAAGGGGGAGGCACTGGCCTGGTGGTGCTATCGCTAGACTGTTCACCCAAGGAATGCTTCATTTGACACTTGAGTTCAAATCCCACCACAGCAGGTAGTAGAATTTGAATTCAATAAGAATCTGGTTTATAAAATCAGGAGGGGCACAGATACAGTAAAGAGGCATGGTCTTTTCCCCAGGGTGGACGAGTCCAAAACTAGAGGGCATAGGTTTAAGGTGAGAAGGGAAAATTTAAAAGGGACCTGAGGGACAACTTTTTTCACACAGAGGATGGTGCGTGTATGGAACGAGCTGCCAGAGGATGCAGTGGAAGCTGGTACAATGACAACATTTAAAAGGCATCTGGATGGGTACATGAATAGGAAGGATTTAGAGAGATATGGGCCAAATGCTGGCAAATGGGACTAGATTAATTTAGGATATCTGGTCAGCATGGACAAGTTGGGCCTAAGGATCTGTTTTCACGCTGTATGACTCTCTGACGCTTGTTAATGGGTCAATGGGCTTAGGGGAGGTGATGACCTAGTGGTATTATCACTGGACTGTTAATCCAGAGACCCAGATAATGTTCTGGGGACCCGGGTTCGATTCCTGCCATGGCAGATGGTGGAATTTGAATTCAATATAAAATATCTGGAATTAAGAATCTAATGATGACCATGAATCTGCTGTCGATTGTTGGAAAAACCCATCTGGTTCACTAATGCCCTTTAGGGAAGGAAACTGCCATCCTTACCTGGTCTGGCCTAGATGTGACTCCAGACCCACAGCAATGTGGTTCACTCTGAACTGCCCTCTGGGCAATTAGGGATGGGCAATAAATGCTGCCTGGCCAGCAACACCCTCATCCCGTGAGTGAATAATGAAAAAAAAACCATGGGTTGAGGATGGAGTTGAGGGAGATGGGGAGGTGATGGGGTGTTGGGAGATAGGTTTGGGTGAGGTCCTAGTGGGGTTTGATTGCAAAGACCTTAAAATATAGAGGCAGACTTAGTCCATTCGGCGCATCCAGTCTGCTCCACCATTCAATCATGGCTGATGCGTTTCTCAACCCCATTCTCCTGTCCCCTCCCTTTAACCCTCAATCCCCATATTAATCAAGAACCTGCCTATCTCTGATTTAAGCACACTCAGTGACCTGGCCTCCACAGCCTTCTGCAGCAATGAGTTCCATAAATTCACCTCCCTCTGGCTGAAGAAATTCCTCCTCATCTCAGTTCTAAAGGGTTGTCCCTTCACCGTGAATCTGTGCTCTCGGATCCTAGTCTCTCCTGCTAGTGAAAACATCTCCACATCTGTTCTATCCAGGCCTCTTGGTATTCTGTAAGTTTCGATCAGATTCCTCCTCATTCTTTTAAACTCCATGGAATATAGGCCCAGAGAGACTTCAATCGCTCCTCATAAAACATCCCTCGGATCATCCCTGGGATCATCCTTGTACACTATCTCTCAACCCCCTCCAACACCAGCACATCCTTCCTTAGATACAAGGCCCAAAGACTGCGCACAATATCCCAAAGGGTAAGGATTTTAAACAGGAGTTAAATTCTCAAACCATCCCTGTATTCCTAATCCAATGCGGACCATTGAAAAGTGTCGAGGAATATTTGGCACAACAAGGTGTAGAGCTGGATGAACACAGCAGGCCAAGCAGCATCAGAGGAGCAGGAAAGCTGACGTTTAGGGTCTAGACCCTTCTTCAGAAAAAGAATATTTGGTGTTGTAATTTAGAGTCAACTATTATTTCTGAGCTTGCGGGGATAAGTTAAGAATCAGACAACGTGCTATTTACAACAATAGCTGACAGAGTTGAATTCCTGTGTCCTCCTGTCTCATCCCTCTAGGTAATGAAGATGATATATTCACGTACTGTCAGAATGAAAGTGCCGAGCACTCTGATGACAGTAAGGACCACACAATTGTTGTAATGGGTCACTTGAATCAGAAGATCTCGGTGCGGGTAAAGCCCACCACAGCTGACAAGTCAACACAGACCGAGCTGGACGAACCGGGCATCAGGGCGGTAGCGGATGCTAGGCCCGACGTAGGGGAGGACCCCAAACTCCGGCTGGTTCACCCGGGCAGGCAGCAGAAGGTTGGCAACGAGGACAGGGAGGTGCCAGAGCGTGAACACTGGGTACAGAGTCTACAGGAGGTACAGCAGGTGAGGTTGCAAAGGTGGACGGGAGTCACGAAGCAGTGGGCTGGGAGTAGTGGCAGGGGTGGGGGGGGTAGCGTCTCTGCCGGCTGTGTTCCCAAACTAAACTAGTCCCACCTGCCTGCTCCTGGCCCACATCCCTCCAAACCTTTCCTACTCATGGCCTTACCCTGATGTCTTTTAAATGTTGCATTTTACCAGCATCCACCAGTTCCTCAGGAAATCCACTCCATACCTGAACCACACTCCGTGTGAAAAAGTTGCTCCTTGGGTCCCTTTTATATCTTTCCCCTCTCACTTTAAAAACTTTACACCCTCTAGTATTGAACTCCCCCACTCTGGGGAAAAGATTTTGGCTATTCACCTTATCCATGCCCCTCATGATTCAGTTCGAAATCTATGGATTGATCCAATGTTGATATGCTCGGATCTGAGAAACCATCAGTGGCCCCCTCCTCCAGAGCACTAGGCCCCAAGTCGCTGGGTCACTAGCCCCGATCTCTGGGTCACTAGCCCCGATCTCTGGGTCACTGGGCCCAGTCTATGGGTCACCAGCCCCGATCTCTGGGTCACTAGGCCCAGGTTCTGAGTCACTGGGCCCAGTCTCTGGGTCACTAGCCCGGATCTCTGGGTTACTAGCCCTGATGTCTGAGTCACCGGGCCCAGTCTCTGAGTCACTAGGCCCAGACTCTGTGTCACCGGGCCCAGTCTCTGGGTCACTAGCCCCAGTCTCTGGGTCACTAGCCCCAATCTCTGAGTCACTAGGCCCAGTCTCTGAGTCACTGGGCCCAGTCTCTGAGTCATTAGTGGGTCTCTGGGTTACCAGGCCTGGGTCTCTCGGTCACTGGCCCAGTAGCATTAGCATCCATACAGTTTTGAAGTTGCCTGCCTGCCTCAGACCAGTCGGGCCTTGGTGCTTGACCTCATGCTCTCTGACTATGAATTGACATCATATTGCCTGCCTCAATGACTCTCAATGTTTTCTGACTTTGTTGCAGCAAAGAAACCAGCTGGCTCTGGAGAACAGTGAGCTTCACAAAGTGAAGGCCTACCTGGAGGCTGAGAACAGCAGGCTACAGGATCAGGTGTGTGCCATACAGGAACAATTGGACACTCTCAGACAGCCCACAGTCACCCTCATCCTGGAGCAAATGGATAATCTCCAGGTGGAGCGTGACTCCAAAATATGAACCTGCACCATCGCCCCGTTCTGTCTGGGAGAAGGGGAAGGCAGGGGGAGCAGCACTGTTCAAACTATTAACACACCGACACACAATCACAAGAAACCACGTTTGGGTTTTACTTCATATTTGCTGTGTAGCTTATTGCTGAAGACTGGCGTTACCTCAGAGAACAGGCTGAAGCGACTCTCCGCTCCTTCCCCACCACCCCGCCCTCATCACCTCCCCGTTACCCCCCCCCCCCCGCCATCACTCATCAGGCGGGCAGTCAGACAATGAGAAACAGTCAGGCTCTCCTTCACACTAGGCCTCAGAGACAGCCTCAAGCACTTTCAGCTCAGAGGGAACATGGCCAGTGGCCCTCCTCCCCATTCTCCTCACTAACTACAACAACAACCTGCCCGAATTTTACTTCAGAAGGTGCCCGCCCAACCCCACCCCCTGTGTCAACGCAAACTTGAGGCTCGGTGTCTCTCTTCACTGTCCACGGGTGGAAGTGGAATTTCGTGGATGTCCCTCCGATGGGTGACATCGATCCGTTGGACGCCTGGACTCAATGTTTTGTCCTCTCCAGCTGCACCCACCCACAGGCTCCGGCCTCTGATCGGACTGGGCCTTGAGCCAAGGCTGAACCAAACTCCGGCGCCCGGCACGATCGTTTCCCGGTTCTAACCGTCCGATGGCACCGGTGACCTGGTCCGGCAAGTCGGCGTTTTCCGGATGGATTCCCAATCTCCCGCCCATCCCCCACCTTCAGTCACGTACGAGTGACCAGCCGGGATCGTATTGGATGCAGGATTGAGTTCGAGGAGGTCAACTCGTGATCCCGTATTTCGTTGAATCCACCTGGAGGAAGCGGGGGTGCACTGGGAGGAGTGGCACGTCCTGGCAGAATGGCCGCTCGTGGTGAATGCTGGAAGGAAGGGAGTTTCGCTGGCGATTCTGGACCATCCGATTTACCCAAGCTTTTCCAGCTGCGCCCTATTGGGGCTGACACCGCCCACCTGAGTCATCCTTTGAAGCTGAAGCCCTTGTGTTGCCGGGGGATAACGGGCCCGCGGTTATACCGGGCGTGCGTGAGCTGTTCCCCCCGTGGTCATTTCCATCTTGGGTTCACCGGTGAACCAGCCCAACATGAGAAACCACCCACAGCTCCTCTCTTCCTGTCAACACCTGAAATATATCCCGAGCCTCTCGTCTACAGCGTTTCCTCAAGCTTGGAATAAAAATGTTGGTGATGCTTCATGAAGGAAGTGGAGGAGCCTATTTGTCGTAATGTGGGACTTTCGGAATCTCCTTAAAAAGCAGAGAAGCACTTTGATAAAGTGCCTTTACTCTCGTGCACTTACAGGTCGTTTTGTCACCGTAGCTAGATTTAGCTGAGAGTTCAGGCCATTCCCTTGGGTACTCTGCTACCTCAGTGCAGTGTGGAGGGGGTACTTCACTGCCAGAGGCACTGTTTACTGCACTGCGTGGTGGGCTGCCCATCCAAGGGGGACATAAAACAGCTCCCTGTCACCGCACAGTGTGTGTTACCCAATGTTCATACCTCAACCACTGGAAACCGAGCCGACTGGCCCAGTCAACGAAAAGGTGTGAAGAGACCCCCACCCACCCATCCACATCCGCATCCCGCAGAGATAAACACAGGTTGCCATCCCGGTTATGGTCTTTCCCAGAGTCGCTGAACGTTAAATGTAACTGTGAGCAGTAACCTGCCTGGAAAGATGGAGCCTCGCGTGGGAACAGCAAGGAGTGTACATTTAATTAGCGCCTTGTGATCTCTACCCCGGGGGGAGAGTTAGGACTCAACTGTAGCCATACTGTTTGTACCAAGACTTTTAGATAAAAAGGCAGCTTTGCCAATATTTTGAACCTTTCTTTTGTCCCCTTTTATCTTTTTGGATACCCGGGGTATTGTCTCATGTACCCAGGATCAGGCTTATGGTTGTGATATTGCACTGTTTCCAGGTGGAGAAGGCTCAACAGATTAAATATGATTCTCTGTCACCCTTGTTAACCCGGAAGGCGCCTCCTTGAGGGATTTTGAGCATGAAAATCAGGTCTGGCCCTCCCAGTGCAGAATGATTGCTGGGGGAAACGTTGCGCTGTTGGAGGAGCCATTTTTCCAACAAGGGGTGAAAGCATCTGTAGGGGAGTGTGAAAATCCCAAGGCACCGTTCAGAAGGAAAGCAGAGCAGTGTAGTGTGAATCAACAATACTGAATGAGAGAGAGCCTGTCCATTGTCACCTTGTGAGGAGGGGCTCACTGTGCACACAACGGCCACTGCGTTGTGAGAGTGACATGTGACAGATTTCATTGGCAGGTCATGTGCGTTCGGCTGTGTTTGTGACACACACACACTCTCTCACACACAC
>NC_063370.1:12906701-12915342 GCF_021869965.1 Rhincodon typus
TCCCCTCCGAGCCACTCACCATCCTGACTTGGAAATGTGTCGCTGGACTGCAGCTTCATTTCTCTTGAGTCAAACTAGTCCTGAGTGCTGTTGCCTGATCAGTTGATGCACCATTTCCTGTTCTATCTCAGTCTGGAATCATCTCAGTAAACAAACAGGAAGGTGCTGGTTCACACTGCAGCTTCAAGCTTCATATCCAAGCATCATCAGGCCATGTCACGTCCACAGCTCAAACACAGGCCCTTCGGCAAAACCGATGCTGTACACTAATGTTTTTCAGACTGTTACAATGCAGGCTATTTGGCCCATTGCATTCGTGCTAGCTCTTTGGAAGATCAATCCAGTTAATGCTCCCACCCTGTCCATATTGCTGCATCTTTTCCCCTTCAAGGGTTTATCTTTTACCCCTTTTGAAAGTTGCTTCCTCCACCCTTTCAGGCTAGATCTCAGTAACACTTTGCATTAAAATAAAAATTCACTCTGTCTAGTTCTCCTGCCGAATGTCTTCAATAAGTTGCTTCCCAGGCTTTAGTGACCTCCCCCAATCAACCTTCCATTCATTGCTCCTTTAGGAACCTAACACACCCTTCAGCCCATCAATGCTAGCCCACATTTTAGCAAGTTCCACAGTCTCCTAATCTAACATCACCTGTGCAAAACGGCCACTGCAACTCTCTCAAGAGGAGCCTGCAGAGCACCTTCTGTCTACTGCCTCCCTCGTAGTTTCCTGCCTCTTTCCAATCACCTTCCTGCGTGAACAGAGGGCCCATTGAGTCCCACCTGGTCCCTTTGTGGACGAGAGGGTCAGTGAACTCAAACTTGCCTGACATTGGCATTGTCATAATGGCCGCACATCCCATCAGCCACCTCTGGAGATGAATGACTGGGCCTGGGAGTCAATCCAACTCCAGTCACTGCCTTTGGCTGGGGGCCACAAATGGTTCCCGAATCATGAATGGAGACATTGTTTAAACAGAAGTGTAGGGACAGAAGCGGAGCTTTCTGCTGGCCAGGAAGTCATTGGCTGTCATCATGCGTTTTTAAGAGGTTCTTTTGTGATGAGTATTTTTTTGCATTTATCTCACGGAGATTTCGTGCTGAGAAATCACATCCGCGAGGAGCTAGGAAGAATTTGCAGCCAAAAGGCAGAGCTGGGTCTCTTCCCCCATCGTTAAAATCAGACGGTTCAAATCTCACTCAGGGCGTAAGACACTGAAAAAAGATGGAGGCCATACTGCACCATCAGGCGTTCACGGGAAGCAACAGCAGTATTGAACAACAGGCCCTTCAAGCCTCCTCCACCATTCAACATAATCATGGCTGATCTTCTATCATTTGATCCTTCAGAAAACAGTTTACAACTGGAGCAGACCCCTTCGGCGCCTCAACCCCATTCTATCCTTCAGCAAGGTCACGGCTTATCGTCTGTTTTGTCTGCACTGTCCCTCAATGTAACAGTTGCACACCCACTGCTCGCTGAAGTAGAGAAAGTCACAATCCTCTTGTGTGAAGAAATTTCTTCATGTCTAATTCCTGAAAAGCCTTCGTCTTGTGTTGAGACTGTAATCCAGCCAGCAGGAACATTTTCTCTGTCAAGCCCCTTAAAACATTTCACACGTTTCAATTCCCCTATAATCCAGTCCAAGTAGGCCCGGTTTCATCTCTTCTCATGGGACAATCCCAGTTTAGTGAGCTGGTCAGCAGTTAACCTGAGACCTTTCCATTTATCTTACATTCAGGGCTCTTAGTTATCACTGGCTGGGTCCACACTTATTACCCATCCCTAATTTCCCTGGAGAAGGTGGTGCCAAGCTGCCTTCTAGAACTGCTGCAGGTCCACCCACAATGCCCTAAGGGAGGGAATTCCAGATTTTTGAACCAGTGACACTGAAGGAACCGCGATATATTTCCAAACTGGGGTGGTCAGTGGTTTGGAGGGGAACTTGCAGGGGGTGATGTTCCCATGTATCTGCTGCCCTTGTCCTTGGAAGTGGTCTTGGGTTTGGAAGGCCAGCTGGTCTGGCAGCACCTGTGGGGAGAAATCAGAGTTAATGTTTCAGGTGGAGTGACCTTTCCTCAGTCACTCTACCTAAAAAGCTAACTCTGATTTCTTTCCACAGATGCTGCCAGACCTGCAGAGCTTTTCCAGCAACTTCTGTTTTTGTTTTTGATTTTTATATTGGGTTTGGAAGGTGCTGTCTGAGGATCTTTGGTGAATTTCTGCAGGGCATCTTGTAGATGGTACACACTGCTGTTACTGAGTGTTGGAGGTGGAGGGAGTGGGATGTTTGTGGATGTGGTGCCAATCAAGCGGGGGCTGCTTTGTCCTGGATGGTGTTGAGCTTCTTGAGTGTTGTTGGGGCTGCCCCCATCCAGGGGCAAGTGGGGAGTGTTCCATCACACTCCTGACTTGTGCCTTGTAGATGGTGGGACAGGCTTTGGGGAGTCAGGAGGTGAGTTACTCCCTGCAGGATTCCCAGCTTCTGACCTGCTCTTGTAGCCGCTGTGTTTATATGATGAGTCTAGTTGAATATCTGGTTAATGGTAACCCCCAGGATGTTGATAGTGGGGTATTCAGTGCCAATCAACATCAAGGGATGATGGTTATATTGCTTCATTTTAGAGGTGGTCATAGCTTAGAACCTGTATTATTTCAATGTTACAAATAGTTACTAAGATGTAGTAATCATTACCTTGTCAACCAAGATATTAGCTTCTTTTGAGATTGATTCACAGGCCATCTTTTACCACAAACTACTTGAAAGCCTCGAGGCTAATATTTGGAGAGCACGGTGGCTCAGTGGTTAGCAATTCCACCCTCGGGTGACTGTCTGTGTGGAGTTTGCACATTCTCCCTGTGTCTGTGTGGGTTTCCTCCGGGTGCTCTGGTTTCCTCCCACAGTCTAAAGATGTGCCGGTTAGGATGGATTGGCCATGCTAAATTGCCCCATAGCGTCCAGGGATGTGCAGGCTAGGTGGGTTAGCCATGGGAAATGCAGGGTTACAGGGATAGGGTCTGGGCGAGGTGCCCTTTGGAGGGTTGGTGTGGACTCAACTCCATGCTGTAGGGATCCTATGAGAGCAGGATCAGTGGCAGCTCTGCAGGAGGGTACCCAGGATTTATCATCACCGTTAGAAACAAAACTGACACCCAAAAATACATGACATTCCCAAATCCAAACGAAGGGCAGGTGATACTGCGTGACGTGTTCCTGTAAACTGTAGTCTGGACAAATCAGATGACCATCAGAATGTGTCCGGTTTGAGCGCAGACTATGTAAGCTGTCACTCTGGTGTAGTAGTGAGGGAGAGCTGCGGTGCACTGTCTCTGGGGTGAAATGTTAAACCGAAGCTCTGACCTCTGCCTCGTACATATGGCACCGTTTCAGGGAAATGCTGGCCAGAACATAGAACAGTACAGAAACAGGCCCTTCGACCCATCATGTCTGTGCCGACCATAATGCCGCTCTTAATTAATCCTATCCACCTGCACATGCTCCATATCCCTCTATTCCCTTGCCTGGTCCTCTGTCTAAATGCCCCTTAAATGTTGCTATCATCTTTGCTTCTACCACCTCGCCCTGGCAGCGTGTCTCAGACACCTACCGTCTTCCTGTAAACCTCCCACATTTCCTTTAAGCTTTGCCCCTCTCAGCTCAAACCTATGCCCCCTGGTTTTTGACATTTACACCCTGGGGAAAAAGACTCTGACTTACCCGCTCTATCCACGCCTTTTGTAATTTTTACATGCTTCGATCAGGCTGCCCCCCCCCCCTCCCACCCTCAGCCCTCCGACACTCCAGCGAAAACAATCCAAGTTTGTCCAACCTCTCCTGGTCACTTAACTAGTCAACAAATATGCAAGCGGCAGGTTGTTATTCCATTGCGTTTTGTCGAGTGCAGACCCAGGATCTATATCTCCTTGATTGCAATCCCTCACAAAATTTACTTTGTCGTTTTTAAAGCTCATTAGTACCCCCACGCCCCCTCTCCCCCACCCCTGAGGCTGTGTGCACGTCAGGTTATTTTTACTGCATAAAAACAGAGAAATGTTGAGTTTTGCTTTGATGGGAACATGGCATTTGTTCAGGAACTGTAACCTGAATCTGCAAAAGTGGTTGGACTGTTCGAAACAATGCTGGCGAACTTCAGTGCACTGGTATCTTATAGTGCAGGGAGTTGACTCCCTTTTTATCTGCTCGCTTACTGACGCACTTACACAGCCTCTCAAGCAAGCCTCAAGTTAAGCTGTCCCTCTCCTGCTTTCTCCGTCTCACACCCCCACCCCCCGCTCCCGTTGGTAGGCAGAGTGCCGCTGGTTTCTGTAACCCCCTATTCTCTGTTGCAGGAAATCTCGCCATGAGTATCAGAGCTCGCTGGGCAGCAAGGCCATCCAGAGGCAGTGCCGGCGGAGAATGACTTGCCCCAGTCCAGCTGAGATCAGCAAGGCCAAAGCCATTATGTCCATGCCTCAGCTCTGCAAGGCTCTGAGCCTGGACGAACTCATTCTGAAATGCGTCCAGTCCTTTGGTAAGTAAGGGCCAGTTTTCAGAGTCTGATCTCAGAGAAATCAGCTGGTTATGTGTGTGTGTTTGTATACACGTGTGTGTGTGTGAGAGAGTGAACGTGTGTGTAGACAAGCAGGAGTGTGTGTTTGTGTGAATGTGTACCTATGTGTGCCTGTCTTTGTGTATGTGTGTGTGTGAGAATATATATGTGTGGTGTGAGCAGGTGTGTGTGTGTGTACAAGCAGGAGTGTGTGTGTATATTTGTGAGCTGGTGTCTTTGAATGTGTGTGTGGGTGAGAGTGTACGTGTGTGTAAGAGAGAGTGAGTGGGAGTGCGTTGTATGTTTGTGTGTGTGAGAGCAGATGTTTGTTTGTGTGAATGTGTGTGTGCATGAGTGGGATTGTCTGAGTGATTGTATGAGGATGTGTGTATGTGTGTGTGTGCATGAACAGGTGTGTATGTGTGAGCAGGTGTTTGTGAAAGTGTGTATGCATGAACGTGTGTGTGTGTGAGAGAGCAAGTGTGTGTGCACGAGTGAGTGTATGTGTAAGCAGGTATGTGTTTGTGAGCTAGTGTCTGTGAATGTCTGTGAACGTATGTGTGAGTGAACAGGACTGTGTTGTATGTGCGTGTACGAGTATGTGGGAGCGGATGTTTGTGTGAATTGTGTGCATGAGTGGGAGTGGCTGTATGTGATGTGTCTCTGTGAGTGAGTACGAGTGTGTGTGTCTGTATGTGTGAGACTGTGTCTGTATGTGTGTACATGTGTGTATGCATGTGTGTGTGTGTATGAGACTGATTTTATTTAAAATGTAATTGTGCATTGCTTAGAAAAGGAGCTGAATCAATGTATCAGAGTTGTGGCTATCTGGAGAGGGGAGAGAGAAAAGGGGCAGACCACATTCACAGAGAGAAAACAGCTCAAAGCTTTCATGTTTGACTAATTATTAACAGAAGCTTTTAAACTGGTCCGCGACTGGGCACACTTTGCAAATTAACATTCTTGCAAAGTACGGCCAGAGGCTGGGGAGATGTATAACTTTGAAAAGCTGCAGTGCAGAGGTCTGTCAGTTTCCTCTCGTTTCTCCATTCCCCAACAGAGCTGGACTCTGCAGAGGTGAATATAGAGAGGTGCACTCGGTTATCTGGAGCTCTGCAGGGACAACGGGTTAATAGAGCTGGCTAAAGTTTGCAGTTCGAGTTGGTTTGTCATGAAGATTGTTGTCTTTTCTCAGGGATTTCAAACCCTGGATTATTTCCCATGGCCGTTGGATTTTTATTTTCACACGCAGTCAGTTGTCTGATAATGTAACAAAAAATGTTTTGTTGAGGATCTGTGCGTAAGGTAATGGTTTCAAATTAAATCATTTCTTTTAGGGACCCATTTTCCAAGCAGTATCATTTTAGAAAAATAAACTTGCATTACCTTTCTCTTTATTATATCTTCAGACATGTAAAGGTGCCTTTTTACAGTCAAGTAGTTGCTGTTCCCTTGGCAAAAGCTTATAGTGAGTGGGGAAGTGAGAGTATAAGGTAATATGAGGAGACAAATTTTCAGGAGACATGGGTTCAAATCCCACCTTGGCTGTGGGTGGAATTTGAAATTCAATTCATAAATCTGAAATTGAATGCCAGTCTTATTAATGATGACCACAAAAGTATCATCGATTTTTGTTGAACACATATTTCGTTCACTAATGCCTTATAGGGAGGGAATTCTGCCATCCTTACCCCAGTCCAGCCTACACGTGTCTCCAGACCCACAGCAAAGTGCCTGACTCTTAGCTGCCCCCTGAAATGATGGAACAAGCCAGTTTGAGGGCAACTAGGGTTGGGTAATAAATGCCAGCCTTATCAGTAACACACAGAATGAAGAAGTCAGGACTTTATTTCATTTGCTGAGGGACTAGATTTTTAGATTGCAAGTTTCTTTTGAATTTCAAGAGGTGCACAGCTTTTTGTCATTTATATAAATGATTTGGATGTGAACGTTGGAGGTATGGTTAATAAGTTTGCAGGTGATACCAAAATTGGAGGTGTAATGGACAGCAAAGAAGATTGGGACCTTTATCAGTTGGGCCAATGGGCTGAGGAATGGCAGATGGAGTTTAATTTAGATAAATGTGAGAGGTTGCATTTTGCAAGGCTAACCAGGGCAGGACCTATATAGTTCATGGTAGGGCCATGGGAAGTGTTGCTGAACACAGAGACCTAGAAGTGCAGGCTCATAGTTCCCTGAAGGTGGAGTCACAGATAGACAGGATAGTGAAGAAGGTGTTTGGCATGCATGCCTTCATAGGTTAGTGCATTGAGTATAGGAGTTGGGAGGTCATATTGCAGCTGTACAGGACATTGGTTAGGCCACTTTTTGGAATACTGCATTCAATTCTGGTCTCCCTACTATAAGAAGAATGGTGTTAAACCTGTAAAGGATGCAGAGAGGATTTACAATGATGTTTGCTGGGGTTGGTGGCTTTGAGCTATAGGGAGAGGCTGATTAGGCTGGGGCTTTGTTCCTTGGAGTGTTGGAGGCTGAGGGGTGATCTTATAGAGGTTTATAAAATCATGACGGGCATAGATAGGATGAATAACCAAGGTCTTTTTTTCCTATTGTGGGGGAGTCCAAAACTAGAGGGGTAGAGGTTTCAGATGATAGGGGAAAGATTTAAAAGGGGACCTCAGGGGTAATGTTTTCACACAGAGGGTGGTGCGTGTATGGAATGTGCTGCCAGAGGAAATGGTGGAAGCTGATACAATTACAACATTTAAAAGGCATCTGGATGGGTTTATGTATAGGAAGGGTTTAGAGGGATATGGGCCAAATGCTGGAAAATGGGACTAGGTCAGGTTGGGATGGATGGTCGGTACTGATGATTTGGATCAAAGGGTCTGTTTCCATGCTGTATGTCTCTAAGAGGTTTATAGAGACTACTTTTTTTTTTAATTGTCTCTAGTGACTGCTCTTTCTCCTTCTCTCTCCGTCTCCCTCTATGATCTGCGTCTCAGAACACGGGCTTGACTCTAAGTCTGCCTTGCGGCCTCGAGTAGGCAAAAGGTGGATGTTGGAAAATGCATTCAGTGACTCCTATTCCTCTCACTTGTGTAAGTTCATATCTCAGCCTGGCTCAGTGTTTCCCTGGCCGCCTGGTTGAGATGTCAAACCCACTCACACAGTCGTGGGACTGAAATTCCAACATAATCTCCATTTGCCAGGCCCAAGTTATATCATTGTCCAGTACCTCCCCTGCCTCAGCTCCTCTGCTGCTGGAGATCCTCAGCTGTAGGTTTGTTAATCTTCCTTAAACCATTCCCTCACTCTTGAAAATCTGTCAGAATTCAATCTCCCTGTTAGCACTTTTCCGTCCAGCTTCAACTCCTCATTTGGTTTCGTTGGCAGCACAAAATTATCCTGCCAACATTTTCATTGTTCATGGGCTAAACCAGATCCACAGCCACCAGTACTGACCATCCTGGCGATGCGAAGGAGTGGCCTGAAGTTGGCGCCTGAAGTTTTCAAGTGATGTGGGCCCTGATTATTTCCTTGGGCAGCTTATTCCATTGTGGGATTGTCTTTGGGAAGAAAGGTCATTGAGAGACTATCTTGGAAACTCATGGTCTTTGTATTTTGTGTGAATGGCTACCTCATGTTTTGGTCATTGACGGAAGATACCAAGTCCTTGTTTCTGTCAATTCCCATCAGCCCTTTCCCAGAACACCCGCAGTCAATTGCTCCCCACTTTTCTGTCGTGGTACCATTGCTCAGGACGTACCACTGGTATATCACCCTCTCACCATCCCGACTTGGAAATATATTCCCATTCCTTTAGTGTCACTGGGTCAAAATCCTGGAATTCCCTCCCTAAGGGCATTGTGGGTCAACCCACAGCACATGGACTGCAGCGTTTCAAGAAAACAGCTCACCCCCACCTTCTCAAGGGGCATCTAGAGATTAGCTATAAATGCTGGCCTTGCCTGTGGTGCCCAAACAAAACACAAACCACTACTTTGTACAGCACATCTTTGGATCACTTCAATCGTATTTATGTCTCCCACTGTGAAAGGATCCCACACTGAACTTACATCCTAACCCTTACCCTAACCCTAACCCCTCCCCCCACCCCATCCCAAAACCA
>NC_063370.1:12915442-12929654 GCF_021869965.1 Rhincodon typus
AAACAACTGCACCTCCCAGTCGCGAACCATTTCAACTCCCCCTCCCATTCCTCAGACGACATGTCCATCCTGGGCCTCCTGCAGTGCCACAACGATGCCACCCGAAGGTTGCAGGAACAGCAACTCATATTCCGCTTGGGAACCCTGCAGCCCAATGGTATCAATGTGGATTTCACAAGTTTCAAAATCTCCCCTCCCCCTACCGCATCCCAAAACCAGTCCAGCTCGTCCCTGCCTCCCTAACCTGTTCTTCCTCCCACCTATCCCCTCCTCCCACCTCAAGCCGCACCTCCATCTCCTACCGACCAACCTCATCCCGCCCCCTTGACCTGTCCGTCCTCCCTGGACTGACCTATCCCCTTCCTAACTCCCTACCTACACTCACCTTTCCTGGCCCCATCCCCGCCTCTTCGACCTGTTTGTTTCCTCTCCACCTATCCTCTCCTCTATCCCTCTTCTATCCGCCTCCCACTCTCTCCCTATTTATTTCAAAACCCCCTTCCCCTTCCCCTCCCCCTTTTCTGATGAAGGGTCTAGGCCCGAAACGTCAGCCTCTCTGCTCCTATGATGCTGCTTGGCCTGCTGTGTTCATCCAGCCCTGCACCTTGTTGTCTCGGATTCTCCAGCATCTGCAGTTCCTACTATCTCTGAACTTACATCCTCTGTTCAACCTCAAACATGATTGTAGATCTTTTTTTTCAATTCTGTCCTGGTGTCAGAGCATCCAGTATTTATTGCTCCAAATTGCCCTTTAAGGGCAGATAAGAGTCAAATACATTGCTGTGGGTCTGGAGTCACATGTAGGCCAGACTGGGTAAGGATGACAGATTTCCCTCCCTAAAAGACATTAGTGAACCAGATGGGGATTTTTCACAATTACTACCGATACTAGTTTTCATAGAAGCCCTACAGTGCAGAAAGAGGCTATTCAGCCCATCAAGTCCACACCTACCCTCTGAAGAGCAACCCACCTGGATTCACCCCCTAACACCTGCATTCCCCATGGCCAGTCCACCCTAACCTGCATATCTTTGGACTGTGGAGAAAACCGGAGCACCCGGAAGAAACCTGTGCAAGACACGGGGAGAACGTGCAAACTCCACACAGACAGTCACCTGAGAATGGAAATGACCCTGCGTTCTTAGCACTGTGAGGCAGCACTGCTAACCACTGAGCCGCTGTGCCACCTCTTCTCAGATTATGCTCACAAATTAAAATTCCATCAGTTGCCTAATGGTGGGATTTTAGCCTGCTTTCCAAGCCATTAACCTGGAGCTCCCAGTTTACTCGTACCAATATCTCCCCCTCACTCCTCAACAGGTGGTATGGTGGCTCAGTAGTTAGCACTGCTGCCTCACAGCACCAGGGACCCGGGTTCGATCTCACCCTCGGGTGACTGTCTGTGTGGAGTTTGCACATTCTCCCTGTGTCTGCGTGGGTTTCCTCCGGGCGCTCCGGTTTCCTCCCACAGTCACAAAGATGTGCAGGTTAGGGTGGATTGGCCATGCTAAATTACCCATAGTGCCCAGGGATGTTTAGGTTAGGTAGGTTAGACATGAGAATTGTGGGTTAGGGGAATGGGTCTGGGTGGGATGCCCTTTGGAGGGGCACTGTGGACCTATTGGGCCGAATGGCCTGTTTCTACACTGTTAGGATTCTAAGTCTAAGTCAATGACAGGTGGCATCCTGCCTTTGGAATGACCAGTGCCAGAAGTAGCTTTGTGTGATATCTTGGGGGAACAGCCATTTCTTGGAAGAAAGTACAAGACACAAAGGCTCTTCCATGTTGGGTTTGAGATCAGGTTGAGGGCCAAGGGGAGGTGGGTAGGGTGCCAATGGGGCAGTAGGAAGGGAGCCAAGGGGAGGTGGGTAGGATGGCAAGGAACAGTAAGAAGGGCACCAGGGAGGTGAGTAGGGTTCCAGGGGGAGTTTATAAGGATGCCAAAGGGCAGTAGGAAGGGTGCCAAGGGGAAGTGGGTAGGGAGCCAATGGGAGGTTATAAAGTGCCAAAGGGAGATTATTAATGTGCCAAGGGGAAGTGGGAAAGGTTCCTGGACACTGTGCATGAGGATCTTGGAGCAAGGTTGATCCTAACGACACGGCCTCGTCTAAATAATTCCGGGATCTTCAGGGCTTGGGTTGGGGTAAGGTTTGGGTCAGTTGGTGTGGACTTGGGGTCAGATTGGAATTGGGTTGAAGTCAGATTGGCTGTGGCAGAGGAGGGAGGTCAAGTCAAGGGTCAGAGTGGGATTTGGGGCCGGAGGGGAGTGGTCAGATCAGATTTGATTGGGAATCAGGTTGGAGTCAGTATTTGCATTATGTGTGCCAGACAGAAAGAGAATCAGAATTAGCTTCCTCAAATTAACAGGAACTAATATTTGTCAAGGGGAACTCGGATGAAGGTGGCAGGTTGGAGTTTCTTCCCAGGGCTGAACCTACATCATTCGCACAAATTATCCACAAATACATGGCCTGACAATTATGTCCATGGAGCTGAGTGGCATCATAATGACAGAAGAGACAAAACTAACAGAACATAAATACCCCACAGAGAGGTCATTGAGGTGCTGGAAAACCAAGCTTATGTCAAAATATTGAGTAAAATCTTCATTATATTTGAAACTGGGCAGTGAGATATTTTCAGGAAGTGTCTATCTTTTGCCAACATCCTGACTTCTGACCTAATGATGGAGAGAAGGTCATTGATGAAGCAGCTGGAGATGGTTGGAGCCTTGGACACTAACATAAGGAACTCCTGCAGAGATGTCCTGATCTCCGTATACAATGACCATCTTCCCATGTTCTAAATATGACCAGCAAAGTTTTCCCCAGTTCTCAATAACCTGAAATTTACTAGGGTTCTTTGATATCATATGTGGTCACATGTGGGCCTTGAAGTCCTGAAGCTGAGATGACTGACCTTCACCAATCACAACCATCATCCTGTGTGCCAGGTATGACTCCAACAAGTGGAGAGGTTACCCCCTGGTAACCTAGAGTTACTCGGGCTCCTTGATGCCAAAGCTGCCACATATGGGCCTCACTTCTGGGATTCAGCTCTTTTGTCTGTATTTGGACCAAGCCTGTAACGAGGTCAGGAGCTGAGTGGTTCTGGCAGAGCCCAAACTGAATATAACTGAGAAGGTTATTGTTGAGTAAGTGCCATTTCACATCACTATCAGTGGAGATCGGGGGTTGCCCACCACCATTCACTACTGGATGTGGCAGGACTGCAGAGCTTAGATCTGATCCGTTGGTTATGGGATCACTTAGCTCTGTCTATCACTTGCTGCTTTCGCTGTTTGGTGTGCAAGTTGTCCTGTTTGGTGGCTTCACTAGGCTGATACCTCATCTTCAGGTATGCCTGGTGCTGCCCCTGGCATGCTCTCCTGCACTGTCCATTGAACCAGGGTTGATCCCCTGCCTTGATGGTAATGGTTGAGTGGGGGATATGCCAGGCCATGAGGTTACCGATTGTGCTGGAGTACAATTCTGTTGCTGTTGATGGCCCACAGCGCCTCATGGGTGCCCAGTCTTGAGTTGCTAGATCTGTGCGAAGTCTGTCCCATTTAGCACGGTGATAGTGCCACACAACACAATGGAAGTTGTTCTCAATGTGAAGATGGGACTTTGTTTCCACAAGGACTGTGCAATGGTCACTCTTACTGATACTGTCATGGACAGATGATCCTGCATCTGGCAGATTGGTAAGGATGAGGTCGTGTGTTTATCCCTCTTGTTGGTTCCCGCACCACCCGCCACAGACCCAGTCTAGCAACTGTGTCCTTTAGGACCTGACCGGCTCGATCAGTAGTACAGCTGCTGAGCCACTCTTGGTGGTGGGCATTGAAATCCCCCATCCAGAGTACATTTTGTGCCCTTTCCATCCTCAGTGCTTCCTCTAAGTTTTGCTCACCATGGAGGAGTACTGGTTCATCAGCTGAGGGAGGACAGTATGTGGTAATCAGCAGGAGGTTTCCTTGCCCATGTTTAACCTGAAGCCATGAGACTTCATGGGGTCCGGAGTCAATGTTGAGGTCTCCCAGAGCAACACCCTCCCGACTGTATCCCACTGTGCCACCCGCTCTGCTGGGTCTGTCCTGCCGGTGGGACAGGACATATCCAGGGATAGCGGTGACTGTAAAGTATGATTCTGTGAGTATGACTGTGTCAGGCTGTTGCTTGACTAGTCTGTGAGACAGCTCTCCCAGTTTTGGCACTAACCCCCAGATGTTAGTGAGGAGGACTTTGCAGGGTCAACAGGGCTGTGTTTGTCATTGTCATTTCCAATGCCTATATCGATGGGGTGATCTGTCTGGTTCCATTGCTTTAATAAGATTTTGTAGTGGTTGATACAACTGAGTGTTTTCCTCGGGCCATTCTAGGGAGTGAAACACCATTGTTGTGGGTCTGGAGACACATGTAGGAAGAGTACGCTCCCTAAAAACATTGATGAACCAGATGAATTTTTGATCACAATGGTTTCCATTAGACTGGCTTTTGATTTCAGATTTACTAATTAACTTTAAGTTCTGTATGTGTGATGGTGGGATTATGAATCTATGCATTAGTCTGCAACTCTAGATTGCTAGTCTAGTGACAATACTATCTCCCTGACCTTGTCCTGGTATGAGATGACAAGGATATGCCTGAGAGAGAGTGACTTTAACCACATGGGAAGACCTTCAAAAACGTTCCACAACTGAACTGAGACCAAACTGGATTGGCCATGATCTTAACGAATTACAGAGAGAGATCAAAGCGTCAAATAGTCAAAATCTACCCCACGTCCTTTGTCCTAATGTCATCCTCGCGTTGAGCACCCATCTCTCTCATTCAGTGCTTTGATGGTTAATGCTGTATCTTTTGGATGGGAGATACCTCTATGATTTTTAAAAATTCATTCATGGGTTGAGAGTGTTGCTGGCCAGGCAGCATTTATTGCCCATCCCTAATTGCCCAGAGGGCAGTTCAGAGTCAACCACATTGCTGTGGGTCTGGAGTCACATGTAGGCCAGACCAGGTAAGGATAGCAGTTTCCTTCCCTAAAGGGACATTAGTGAACCAGATGGGTTTTTCCCTGACAATCAACAATGGATTCACGGCCATCGTTAGACTCTTAATTCCAGATACTTATTGAATTCAAATTCCATCTGCCGTGGCGAAATTCAAACCGGGGTCCCCAGAACGTTATCTGGGTCCCTGGATTAATAGTCCAGCGATAATACCACTTGGCCATCACCTCCCCTATGATGTAGGTCCCAGTCACTCAAACAGAGCCTTGGTGTGTTTGTAGCAAATAGGCAGATCAGCCAAGGTTAATTCAGGCTGGGCTGACAGAGATTTCCAGGAACACCCTTCAATAATGACAGCTTACCGACAAGATTGAAACGTACGTTTCCTGAGAGATTGACTCCTTCTGAGAAACAAGACACTATGGAGTCCATTCCGAATATGGTAAACCATGGAGAGAACTCACCCATTCCCCCTCCCCCACTCTTTCGCAAAGTATCAGTGAACCACACACCCAGAAGGAGTCCCTTCATCCCACAGTGCTTTTATTCGCTCCTTCCACTTTGTCCCACTCCCCCTGCACTTTCTTTTCCCCCAAAGCCTGCAAGTATCTGCAGTTTTCAAATATTTACCCAACTGTACATTTAAAACTAAACCTGCTTCTGCTGCCCTCTCAGGGCGGTTGGGAGACTCTTAGATCGAAAGGTTTCCGGGTCTTGGCCAATTTGGTGGAGACAGCTAGGCGAGTTGCTCTTATCGAGAGCCAGGACCAAACGAAGGGGCAGAATGGCCTCTTGCTGTGCTGTAACCATTCTATGATTTGAGAATGCCTACCCAGCAAGGCTATGAGTAAGTAATTGTCCTCATGTTGTTTCCAAATCTTCTGCCTGTTGTCGTTGATTGTTGTCCCATTGTTAATGTCTGCTCGGTCAATGGAAACAGTCTTTCTCCATCTGTTCTTATCAATGATCCTCACAACTTTGAGCTTCATTTTTAATGTGTTGGGTTTTTTTGCCTGAAATGCTTATTGGGAGCTACCTGCTGTCTGAGACTCCTATGTGACAATAGAATATCCAACCTGAAAGATTGTTGGTTAAGAAAGCAAAATGGGATCCTTTTCTTTAACATTCATTTGGGGAAGATGGACATCACTGGCCAGGCCAGTATTTATTGCCAAGAATCAGCCACATGTGAGCCATACCAGGTGAGGATGGCAGGTTTCCTTCCCTAAAGGACATTAATGAACCAGATGGGTTTTTCCAACAATTGGCAATAGATTAGATTTGTAATCCCAGATTTTTATTGAATTGAAATTCCACCAACTCACTATGGCAGGGATTGAACCTGGGTCTCTTGGTCAATAGCTCAGTGTCAATACCACTAGGCCATTACCTCCCCTTTACAGGGTAAAGCTCCTTCTACGCTGTCCCATCAGAAACTTCCAGTACAGAGACAGCTCAGGTTTAGACATATAGTGTAACTCTCTCTACCCTGTTAATCAAAAACACACATGTACAGCATAGGGTTAGACACAAAATAAAATCCTCTGTACTGTCTTAAACTCTTTACTTAAAGTAAAGCCTCCTCAACAGTGTCCCCATCAGACACTCCCAGCACAGGGGCAGCACGGAGTTAGATACAGAGCTGAGCTCTCTCTACACTGTCCCCATCAACACTTCCAGGATAGGGACAGAACGGGGTTAGATACAGAATAAAGGTCCCTCAACTGTTTTAAACTGAGCATAACATCCCCCAGTGTCAGACTGATAAACCTCTTGACATCTTTTCCAAGGCACAGCCAGTGCATAAAAATTGTGCGAGTGGATAACAGCATGTGAAAGAACCTGTATTTATATGTTACCTTTCACAAGGTGAGGATATCCCACCTGTATTCCTGCCAATGAAGTCCTCTGAGGTATGACCCAGAACAGGCTAACCACAGAAATATGCAGCAGGTCAAGGAGAATGTGTACAGACTGAAAGAATAAATTGAATGGACTTAATCATAGAGTCATACAGCACAGAAACAGACCCTTCGGTCCAACTCGTCCATGCTGACCAGATATCCTAAATTAATCTAGTCCCATTTGCCAGCATTTGGCCCATATCCCTCTAGCCCCTTCCTATTCACGTACCCATCCAGATGCCTTTTAAATGTTGTAATTGTACCAGCCTCCACTACTTCCTCTGGCAGCTCATTCCATACACGCACCACCCTCTGTGTGAAAAAGTTGCCCCTCAGGTCCCTTTTAAATCTTTCCCCTATCACCTTAAAGCCACGCCCTCTAGTTTTGGATTCCCCCACCCTGGGGAAGACCTTGGCTATTCACCCTATTTATGCCCCTCATGATTTTATAAACCTCTATAAGATCATCCCTCAGCCTCCAATGCTCCAGGGAAAATAGTCCCATTCTATTCAGCCTCTCTTTATAACTCAAATCCTGCTCCCAGCAACATCCTTGTAGATCTTTTCTAAACCCTTTCAAGTTAAACAACATCTTTCCTATAGCGGGGAGACCAGAATTGAACACAGTATTCCAAAAGTGGCCTAACCAATGTCTTGCACAGCTACAACATGATATCCCAACTCCTATACACAATGCATTGACCAATAAAAGCAAGTGTACCAAAAGCCTTCTTCACCGCCCTGTCTACCTACAACTCCACTTTCAAGGAACTGTGCACCTGCGCTCCAAGATCTCTCTGTTCAGTCCCAGGTCCCTACCATCGACTGTATAAGCCCTGCTCTGATTTGCCTTACCAAAGTGTAACACCTCACATTTATCTAAATTAAACCCCTTTTGCCACTTCTTGGCCCATTGGCCCACCCGATCAAGGTACTCTGAGGGAATCTTCTTCACTGTTTACTACAACACTAATTTTGGTGTCGTCTACAAACTTACCAACCATACCCCCTATATTTACATCCAAACTATTTATATAAATGACAAAAAGCAGTGGACCCAGCCTCAATCCTTGCCACACACCGCTGGTCACAGGCCTCCAGTCTGAAATCCTAGCTCCTATATATGGTGACTTGCTCATCAGAGGAGAGGTTAAAATTCCAAGTGGACTCAAACTCTCTCAGTTCTGATTTTAATGGAAGGGCAATGATTGATGAGGGACTCAGATGGTTGTTTAAACATTAATCAAGGCTATTAATTCCAGATTTGTGAACTGAGTTCAAATTTCACCCCCTGCCCTGATGGGGTTTGAACTGACAACCCCTAAAGTGATTTGTGTGAGCCTTTGGGTTAATGGTCAAGTGACAACACAGGCACCATAACATCACCACCTTCATAACCTCGGCTCTGCAATCTGCTTCACTAATGTCCTTTAGGGAAGGAAATCTGCCGTCCTTACCCGATCTGGCCTACACATGACTCCAGTGCCACAGCCAACATGACCCATAGATACAACGCCAACCCAGCTGCTTCGTTGTATCAAACCGTGGCGAATTCTGATAAAAGGAATGAAATTGGACAGACCACCTAGGATTGGCCAGAGCTAATAGATGCAAACAGTCCTGATAACCCTGCAAAGCACTCCTCACCAATGTCTCCCTCCTTTTGACCAATCATTGTCAATGGCTCTCCCAGGCTTTGAGAAATATGGAGGGCAGATGGATGTGGGAAGGGCTATGTTTAAGACTGAGATGGATAGGTTTTTGATTATCAAAGGGATCAAAGGTTACAGGGAGAAAGTGGGAGAATGGGGTTGAGGAACTTATCAGCCATGATTGAATGGCGGAGCAGACTTGATGGGCCGAATGGCCTAATTTCTGCTCCTATGTCTTATGGTCTTATCCAGAAGGTCCTGATAAATGGTCAAAAAGCATCAGCTCCCCCTCCCCACTCAGAACCCCCCTTCCCAGCCTACAATCAGGACCCAAAATCCACCACTTTGGACTACCCCTGCTCCTCACTCCAACCCCCTGCTCTCCTTAGCTGTGTAGCCATAGAATTCCTATAAGTGTGGAATCAGACCATTCAGCCCATCAATCCTCTGAAGAGCATCCCACCTAGACCCACACCCTATCCCTGTAACCCTGTATGGTTAACCCACCTAACCTGCACACCCCCCTGGATACTATGGGGCAATTTAGCATGGCCAAACCACCCTAATTTGCATATTTTTGGACTGTTGGAGGAAACCAGAGCACACCCATGCAGACTCAGGGAGAGCATGCAAACTCCACACAGACAGTCACCCAAGGGTAGAATTGAACCCAGGTCCCTGGTGCTGTGAGGCAGTAGTGCTAACCACTCAGCCATACGAAGCACAACATAGTATTGCCTGAAGGGTGGACTCAAACCTTTTACCCATACATTCCTCCCTTGTGTGACAGACACAAGACAGGGAACTGACCCAGACTTTAATTAACCAAACCCGAACTTATTTAACTCTTTCGGTACCAATACTCAATATAAAACATACATTTACTTCTTGCTTCATCTAACTTCAACTTTAACTCATTTCATTTCAATTCACTTTACCCAAATGTAGCTTTATTCACATTTAACTCCAACCCTAACTCAAACTCTCTGGCTTGAAACACATTCTACACTGATTCGAGTGAAGTGGCAAACTTTGCACTCAGTGTAGACCATGCCTCGTGAGTCTTCGTCTCTCCTGAAGATCATCTCAGGGCACGTGCTCCTCAAATGTTGATCTCGAAGACTCACTTCTGCAAAGTCCTCAGTGCTGCTAAATTTTAGTACAAAATGTGCTCGTTTCCAGAACCTTCTCTGGCACTCAGCCAATGAATTGACCAAACGCTGATCACAATGTTTGATCCCCTCCAATGGAGTTTGCTGGTAAACAAATCCCAAATGTTTGTACCGAGTCCTAAACAGTCACATTCCATATGTGTCAACCATAGACTTCCCTTATTTTGGTCAACATGTGATACTGAAGGTCCCAGCATGTCCTGGCAGCAGTTTTAACTGAGGTCAGAGTTTAAATTAGCTTGACCAAAATTCACAGCACGCTCGATTGTAGCTCTTAACCTGTCTCCCAGCCATTACTCCTGTTGGTCACCTGACCACAGTAAGCTTCTCCGCAGCCCAGGCCTACGGCCAGTCAATCAGGCTCACGGTGGGTGAATTTCTGAAGCAAAAGTTGCCTCAAGGAACACTGGTCTTAGAGAGAGAGACAGGAAACCCACATTTCAAGGCTTCCTCTCCTTGAAGTAACACCACTTCCCCTCACTCCAACCCCGATTGTTCAACCCAGAAGGAGCCTGAAGGCCAGAGGTGTCGTGGGCCTTGTTAACGGTCACCTCGCACTTTTGCCAGTTTCGGTAAAAGGACACAGACACGAAAGACTCGGTCTCTGTTTCCCTGTCTCTGTCTCTGTCTCTCTCTCTCTGTCTCTCTGTCTTTCTCTCTCTAGCTCTCTCTCTCTGTCTCTCTGTCTCTCTCTCTCTCTGTCTCTCTCTGTCTCTCTGCCTCTCTCTCTCTCTCTTTGTCTCTCTCCTCAGAGGCTGAACAAGGTGTGCTGCCATTTCCAGCATCTGCATGATTTTGCTGAAGCCCTTCACCAGGTTTGGTCAATGTTCAGTCAGAAACGCAGGGCCGATTTGCGTATAGCAAGTCCCTGACAAAACAGCAAGGTCCTAAAGACTGGATACCTTAGGGACTTGGGTTGGGACCTGAATGGGACATGATTGAATGGGACAATGGGGTCTGAGATGGCGGGCTAGGCCATAATATGGCATCACCAAGGGACCATTCTTCTGCCCTATTAGACGTTGCCCTGAGAGGGGGATGACTAGGAGGGAAGAAGAGTAGACGGACTAAATAGGGCGAAGGGCGTTTTCCTCTAAGCTGTGGACCTCTAAAAGAGAAAGCGGACGTCTTCTCCAATCTCCAGGCTGTCAAGGCTGGGCCATTAAATATATTCAAGGCTGAGACTTTTAATCAGTAAGGGAATCGAGGAGAAAGGCAGGAAAGCGGAGTTGAGGATTATCAATCAGCCCTGAATCAGACTCGATGGGCTGAATGGCCTGTGTCTGCTCCCACGTCTTATGGCATTGGCTGCAACTGGTACATCAGAGAGGTGGGCCCGAAGCGGAGGCGGGCCCGATGCGGAGGCGGGCCCGATGCGGAGGCGGGTCCGATGCGGAGGCGGGCCCGATGCGGAGGCGGGTCCGATGCGGAGGCGGGCCCGATGCGGAGGCGGGCCGGAAGCGGAGGCGGGCTGGAAGCGGACTCAGGGCAGCGGAGTCAAGTTTGGGCCAGAGCAGTACCCAGCAACATCAGCGGTTGTCTGTGTTGGCAAGGTCCATCTAGCAATCAAAGTGGCGAGGGCATCGTTGAAGGTGAGATGATGCCAAAGAGTTTCATTCCAGCAGTGGTGACATGACGGAGGGGGCACGTGCCGGATCACCAGGCCCATGGCCCATGATGGAGCACTGAACAGGAAGGCCTAAAAAGTTGGACACTTCCTTTATTTCTCCATTTTTCTGCCTTTCTGTTGTATGTTTCGATTTATTTTTCTGTGTTTTAAGATGGCGACAGAGAGTGGCGATACTATGCAACACTTTTCACTGAATTTTGTAACAAGATACAACTGCCGATCAATATTGTCCACTTTATCCCATGTAGTCTCGTTGGTAGCCTTTATTATTTTTCTCTCAAAAGCGCGGTCAGTTTCCCAGTTTGCATTTGGAGGGTCGGGGAGATACAGTGCAGGAGCGAGATCGAGTGGAGATTTCTCACGGGTCTGACAAGAATCAATGATAACCATCACAATTGTAGCCATCTCATTGTCTCGAAGTGAGTCACTGGCACCACCTGAGAGTTACATCTACAGTTTCTCAGCTGCACTGTCCCATCTGGCTTGTTCAGTTTGATTCTAGAGGCTGATTTTGTACTTTCACGAATCCCATAAACTCCCAACTCATGGGCGTCCTCTTCAGATACTGAGAATTGGATTCAAGGCCTCAGCATTTTTATTGAGCTGGGCTGCCTATGTCGTGAGTTCACTACCTTTGGGGTCAGCTTCGGATAATTAACGCTCCATCTGAATTCTTCAAGCAAAGAAACAGAAATGTGGCTCTACAAAACTCAAATGTTATCAAAAAAGCAAAACTGTCTGAGGCTTTATGTCTCGCACTTGTCAGGACTGGATGCAAGAATGCCAAATTTCAAAGAGAACAATAATTTATACCACGTAAGAAAAGGGTTGCTGATTGGCTAGCTAGTCAGTGTTGGCTAAGGCATTGCTATGGGGCTTTGGTTTATCAGTCAGGCCCGTTCAGTTCTGTTTTCTAGTTTTCCATTTTCATCTATTCAAGTGGCTCAGTGGTTAGCGCTGCTGCCTCACGGTGCCAGGGACCTGGGTTTGATTCCAGCCTTGGGCGACAGCTTGTGTGAAGTTTGTATATTCTCCCCCTGTCTGTGTGGGTTTCCTCCCACAGCCCAACAATATATAGATCGGATGGATTAGCCATGCTAAATTGGGTGGGTTAGGAAATGCAGGGGTACAGGGAAAAGATAAGAGGGTGGGTCTAGGTGGCATGCTCTTCAGAGGGTCAGTGTGGACTTGATGCGTTGCACAGTCTGCCTCTACACTGTAGCGCTTCTATGATGACACAAACAAAAAGAATATGTCCAGGCATTGTATCAAATGAATGAATGTGGATTGAGGGGGAGAAATATTTCCCTGGTGCATTCTATTATGCACCAGACCAAACCCCCTTAAAATATATTAAGAATATAGCCTAGACCCTAATGCTTTCTTATTTTAAAGGCAAGTGCCAGACATTGTGTTCCCGAAACAATGCAATTGGTCGAACTACCAGATTTGAAGCAAAACACACTTTAATCAGACCCTATAGTTAAAATACAACAAAAAAGAAGGAATTGTAGTAAGTTAACTCTATTGGAAAACTTAACAGGATAATAGATTATTTAATGACCAAATAGTATCTGTTCCAATATAGTAACATTCGATAAACACACCCTTAGCAAAGGCAAATTCAGTAAAATAGATTGTCTCACATGCAATTCTAGCAGCAGGAAGGGAACCCCAGCATTTAGCTGTAACAGAGAGAGAAATAACAGCTTCCACATCCTGCTTCAAGACCCCAGCAACTGCTGAAAGCTAAAACTAAAAGCCCTTGTTCTGTGGGAGCTTGACTACCACCCATTCAGGCTGCTTCTGTCGTTCCAACTTTAAAAAAAAACCCAAGGCCTCACAAGCTGTTTATTGGATTCAAATAGACAGCTCGACACCTCCGTCTTAAAACCTCTCTTCAAAGAAAAACAACAGGACATAAGAGACCTCTTAAAGCCATGGTATTGTCACAATTTCCCATGGTAATGCCTTGACCAATCAAACATGGTGACCATGGCGACAACCATCCTTTGCTGTTAAAAAAAACCCACCCTAGCAAATGTGGCCAACCCTTAACTGTCGTCTACAACAGCATAGCAAGCCACTCCGTTTGAGGGCAATTGGCAAACTTGACAGTAATACCCCCAATCCCAAGAGAGAAGTCAGAAAATGAAATGGAGCTTGCCTTTTACGGTGGTGTTAAATGAGTGTATGAGGGAGTGAGGGGTGGAAAGGAAAGGGGGGCGCTGGATGAGGTAAATTGGGAGGAGGCTGATGTACAGCAAAGAATGGCAGCGGAGATCATTGGGGGTTTGAATGGCCTGTTACTGTGCTGCAGGACCATTTTGGCCAACCCCCACTTGACCCAATCTTTCTGTCTCTCCAGATACTGAAGGGTGCCTGCGCAGTAGCAGCGAATCAGTTAACCTAACACTCGTGATGCACAGTTGGATCATCCCATCGTCGGAATTCGCTCACAAGCTCCTGGTACTATATCCTTTTTCACCCGAAGGCTCCCACTGGCAAGACTGCGAAGATTGACCATGGTGTTAAGAATTCCATTGGAGATTTGGAGGAATTCCTTCGCTTGGAGGGAGGGGAGGGTTGGAGGGGTGAATCTTTGGAATTCTTTACCCCAGAGGGCCTTGCAGGCTCAGTCTTTGTGCATATTCAAGGCCATGGCTGTTAGATTTTGAGATACTAAAGATATGAAGGGATATGGAGGAAAATGGTGCTGAGGTATGATCTGAAAGTGAGTTCGCTGAATGGCCTACCGTTGCTCCTATTTCCAATATATTAACAGTGGGTGGCATATTTGTAAGAGAGATAGTAGGAACTGCAGATGCTAGAAAATCTG
>NC_063370.1:12934654-12953905 GCF_021869965.1 Rhincodon typus
GGTCTAGGCCCGAAACGTCAGCCTTCCTGCTCCTCTGATGCTGCTTGGCCTGCTGTGTTCATCCAGCTCTACACCTTGTTATCACAGATTCTCCAGCATCTGCAGTTCCTACTATCTCGTGTTCTGGGGATATGGGTTAAAAATCCTACTACAGCATCTGGTGAAATTTGAACAGAAATGTAAAATAGCCCTGACATCATTGTCGATTGTCACAAAAACCTACCTGGTTCACTAATGTCCTTTAGGGAGGGAAACTGCCATCCTTACCTGGTCTGTGACTACAGCAATGTGGTTGACGGCCCTCTGGGCAAAAAGGAATGGGCTATAAATGCTGGTCTATACAGCTATATGCCATGAATGTTTGTTTTAAATCCGTAAGATGCCATCATTCCTGAAGAAGATATCACAGAGGGGAATCAAATGAGGGCTTTTTTCACCGGAGTGTAGGAGGTTGAGGAATGACCTTTTGATGTAAACAATCATGAGGGTCATAGATAAGGTGAATGACAAGGGTCTTTTCCCTAGGGTGGTAAGCTCAAAACTAAGGGCGTATTTTCAAGGTGTCAGCAGAAAGGACATGAGGGCTATCTTTTTTACACAGAGAGTGGTTCGTATGTGGAATGATCTACCAAAGGAAGTAGTGAATGCAGGTACAGATACAGATACAACGTTTAAAAGACATTTGGATACGTACATGAATAGGAAAGGTTTGGAGAGATATGGTGTAGGAACAGGCAGGTGGACTAGTTTAGTTTGGGAACATGGCGTGGACTGGTTGCACCAAAGGGTCTCTTTTCTTGCTGTATGACTATATAACACGACCTTTTGTCTGCTGTAGGCCCTCTGTCAAGTAACAGCAAGTTTTGACTCCATATTTAGATAAGTAAACCCTTGAACCCTAATGCCCCAAACCATAACTGTCCCTGAGGACTAACTACCCTTGAACTGAGAGCCTCACTCAGCCATTTCAGAGGGCAGTTAAGAGTCAACTCCATCACTGTGGGTCTGGAGTCACATGTAGGTCAGACCAGGTAAAGGATGCAGATTTCCTTCCCTAAAGGACATATTTTTAAAATTCATTAACAGGATGAGGGCATGACTTATTGCCTAGAGTCAACCACATTGCTGTGGGTCTGGAGTCACATGTAGGCCAGACCAGGTAAGGATGACAGTTTCCTTCCCTAAAGGGCATTAGTGAACCAGATGGGTTTCTCCGACAATTGATTCAGAGTCATTGTTAGACTCTTCATTCCATATTTTTATTGGATTTGAGCTTAACCCTCTGCTGTGGCAGGATTTGAACCCAGGTCCCCAGAACATAACCTAGGTCTCTGAATGAAGAGTCCAGCGATAATACCTCTTGGCCATCACCAGGTGCAATGATAGCTTTAGATGAAGTAAGGCAGGAGCCAGGTTGTGTGGACTGTAGACACAGTACAGGCCTGTTGGGCTGAATGGCCTGCTTCTGTGCTGTTAAACTCTCCATAGTAAGCAACGTGGATACTGAGGCAAAACCGTCATCCAGAGCGGGACTGAGAAAGTACCCAACGGCAATGAGAATGGAAGGAAAGCTCAGGATTCGAAGAAGTCGGCGCCCATGGGCCAGCAGTATAGTGTGTCGGGCTGAATGTCCTTTGTCCATGATCCTTAACTCCCTGCCACTTACCGAGATGCTGGAGGGGAGAAGCGCGACCACCTCCGGGTGAAGATCTGCCATTTTGTGAGGTAAATTGTACACACTGACCATGTGCTTGCAAATCAATGGTTCGGGGTCTTTGTTATTTGGATTCTCAGATGTTGCAGGTTTGGGGGTTATACTGGTGTATCCATGGTTACTGTTTCTAACAACTCAGCTAGCCACATGGCTAGCTATCTCTGGGACCTGTAGGAGCTAGCTGTGAGGCGATTGTTTTGATGTTCAGTGGGAAAGTATACATCCCCCAGTATGGTCAGTGCTGCAGGGCTAGATACATCACAGGGTGGTCCTGAGCACAACGCCGTCTCACCTCATCTTGACCACCCTTGTTCTAAACGGCTGTGCGCTCGATTGGAGGTACACTCCCCTCCGAGGTGTGAGGTTCTGGGTACAAGCCCACACCAGTGCTGGGGCACATTGTCAGGGGGTGGGGAGTGTGCTGCTGAGATAATGATGGCAGTTGCCATCTTAACACCCGAACCCATCTGCCTCCTCGAGGGGCTATAAAGGTTTCCCCAATGGCATTTCTTCAAAGAAGTACCTGGCCCGATATTACCCCCTCAACCCCCAGCGCCAAAAAAAATCCAGTGGGCTGGCTGTGGGATCTTGCTGTGCGTTTGTGATTGCTGGTGAGTCCCAATGATGACCGCGTACCTTGGGAGCTCCCAATAACGGGAGTCGCGTATTTCTCCGATGATCGCGGAATGGGAAAACCAGCCAGGGTCCCCATCCCTGTCCCTGACCAACGAACCCTGAGGTACAGGGCGTGGATGGGTACATTGGGTTAGTTGTCACCGGGATAGCACGCCAAGCAGAATGGCTCCCAACCTGATATCCATTGACGTAATGAGAATGGCTCCTTGATGGTGTGGTTGGGGGTTGAACTTTTGACCATTGTGGGCCAATGAGGGGTGGAGGGAGGAGGAGAGGAGCTGGTAGGAAGCACTGGAGAAGGCAGAAGTTCAATCTTGCTCAAAGACCTTCCTGATTCCCTGCTCAACCCTCCACCTACAGATGAACTGGTTACAATCACACTGTGGTCTGTAGGAGCGAATTGCGTTTCTGAGGTTACGGTAGAAGTTACGCTGCATTCGTTGGTTGTAACAGTGTTTTGGAAAACGCAGGCCTTGTGGCAACGGTCAATGGGGAGCTGGAGGGACAGGCCTGAGCAGGGAAGGATCCCAATGCTGTGCTGTTCTCAAAGTCACTCTGTTGTCCTCCAGGTACTGGATAATACATTATCCCATCGTGTTCACTGTGGACAGCAAATTGGAGGATGTGATGTCTCAGTTCTGGGAGCTAGTCCGAAACGAAGGCGAGGAATCTCACTGTCAGCTCATCGACACATCTAACATGTGAGGCCAGTTTCTCTTTCACACTCAGGGATCCCCAACTCCCAACATCCTACTAGCCTTACTAGTGACAAGAGCCACTCCAGCGACTAGAATTACAGACGGACATTTCCCAGCTGGTACTGAGGGCGCACTGCTTTTTCAAAGCTCTGTTAGATTCTCAGGGAGATCTACGCGATCTCACTGATCTGTCTTCAAACAGCAGTGGTGGGTTCCTCACCAATATCAATCCCTCAGCCAATTACTCAACACAACAGTGATCATCATCATCCTGCTTCTGGGATGTACACCACCCCCCATCAAACTTTCCCAGGACAGGGACAGCACGGGGTTAGATACACAGTAAAGCTGTCTCTACGCTGTCCCCATTAAACACTCCCAGGGACAGGGACAGCACAGGGTTAGATACACAGTAAAGCTCCCTCTACACTGTGCCCCCATCAAACACTCCCAGGACAGGGACAGCACGGGGTTAGATACAGAGCAAAGCTCACTCTATACTGTCCCCCATCAAACACTCCCAGGGTAGGGACAGCACAGGGTTAGATACACAGTAAAGCTCCCTCTACACTGTGCCCCCATCAAACACTCCCAGGACAGGGACAGCACGGGGTTAGATACAGAGTAAAGCTCCCTCTACAGTGTCCCCCATTAATCACTTCCAGGACAGGGACAGCACGGGGTTAGATACAGAGGAAAGCTCCCTCTACACTGTCGCTGGGCCTGGGCTGTAGTTGGACACATTGCTCCTGAAAGCAGGTTGGAACCAGCCACAGGGGCTGCTGAATGCTCAGGGTAGCTGTCTAAACGGATTACCTTACTTCTCTGGTGCTTTGTCTCAGTAAATTGGTGATATTTCAAGTTCTTTAACCCTCCCCCTTCACACCTCCATGTACTCCTCTTGCTAACTTATGTCCCTCTCCCACTGCAAATGGCTCCCCACAGTCTCCAAAAGGAGTCCCGTGCCCAATTGCCATTCTTGACAGAAATGATGAATCCTCTAGTCACAGCAGCATGTGTGGAACTGCTTTTAAAAACAAAGCCCACTCCACATTTTCCTGCAAAAAAAAATCTGCTGTTGCTGCAACCCCTTAAAAGTGTCAATCAACCAGTCCTTTAAACTTTTAACGGCGGAAACTGTAAACACTTGACACCTCTTCTTCACATTACGCAAATATATATTGAGACATAGACAAAAGTGATCACATAAACGTGGCATTGTAAATCAGTCAACCTTCTCCATCTCTGTGTCAATAAATCTGCTCACGGCTTCGATATATGGGAGTTTGGGCTCTCGGCCTAATGTGCAAGGTGACCCCAGAGGTTGATGAGCCTGAGATAAGTGTGTGAAAGCAGTTGTGCTAAGGTTAGGATGGAAACAAAATTTGCTGGAAATACTCAGCTGGTCAAGCAGCATTAGAGGAAGGAAAAAGACCTAACTAGCATTTAAGCCCTGCTAGCACAGCTCAAAATGTCTGGCAGACATTTCTAAATGTTTCCAGCATTTTCCATCGTTATTTCAGATTTTCAGCATGCACAGTATTGTGTTTCTTAAGCAGCAATTGGTTGTGATCTGGAAGGAGCCTGAGAGGGCGAAGGAAGCAGATTCCTTAGCCATTTTTATGAAAATAAACTTGGAACGGAAATAGCAGGGGATTGGGGGCTGTTGATCTTCCAGAGTTCTGGCACAGATATGATGAGCAGAATGGTTGCCTCTTGTGGCTGTATCACTCCCTAGTTTTAGACAAAGTCCACTTTTGCTTGTCATTTGTATAAATGATTTGGATGAGAATATAGAAGGCATGGTTAGCAAGTTTGCGGATCACACTAAAATTGGGGGCATAGTGGATGGCGAAGGAGGCTAAGTGAGATTACAAAGAGATCTTGATCAGCTAGGTCAATGGGCTGAGGAATGGCAGATGGAGTTTAATTTGGATAAATGCGAGGTATTGCATTTTGGTAAAATAAACAAAGGCAGGACTTATACAATTAAAAGTAGGGCCTTGGATAGTGTTGTAGAACAGAGAGACCTAAGGGGTCGGATGCATAATTCTTTGAAATTTTCATCACAGGTAGACAGGGTGGTAAAGAAGGTGTTTAGCACGCTTGTCTTGATTGCTCAGACCTTTGAGTATAGGAGTTGGGACATTATGTTGAAGTTATACAGGCCGTTGGTGAGGCCTCTTCTGGAGTAATGTATGCAGTTCTGGTTGCCCTGTTATAGGAAGAATATTGTTAAGCTGGAGAGGGTTCAGAAGAAATTTCCCAGGATGTTGTCGGGAATGGAAGGTTTGAGTTATAAGGAGAGGCTGGATAGGCTGGGGCGTTTTTCACTGGAGTGTAGGAAGCTGAGGGGTGACCTTACAGAGGTTTATAAAATCATGAGGGGTATAGATAAGGTGAATGGCAGGTGTCTTTTCCCCAGGGTGGGGGACTTCAAGACAAGGGGCATATTTTTAAGGTGAGAGGAGAAAGATGTAAAAAAGACATGAGGGGCAATTTTTTTACACAGGGAGTGGTTCATGTGTGGAATGAACTTCCAGAGGAAGCGGTGGATGCAGGTACAGTTACAACGTTTAAAAGACATTTGGATAAGTACATGAATAGGAAAGGTTTGGAGGAATATGGACCAGCAGCAGGCAGGTGGCATTAGTTTAGTTTAGGATATGGTCAGCATGGACTGGATGGTCTGAAGGGTCTGTTTTTGTGCTGCGTGTCTCTAAGTGAGCACCAACCACTGTTGAGGAGCCCACTTAGTCTCAGTCAGAGTCTGTGCTGTGTCACCTTTGGGTACATAGTTAGAGGCATGCCGTGTATGACTGAGCTGTAAGTCTTCTCTTCTACACACACACAGACACATGCATGAATGGACATGGAAGTACACGCAACATGCCACCCCCAGCAACAACAAGAAGCGGAAAGTCTCCCTGCTTTTCGATCACCTGGAGCCGACGGAATTGGCGGAACACCTCAGCTACCTGGAGTTTAAATCCTTCTGCCAGCTAACGGTGAGCAGACTAGTGTGAGGATTGATAAAGGCCGAGATTCGATATTTATTGGGCGCCAGTGGTTTGGGTGTCCCCCTTACCATTTCTAAATCCTCTGGGGAGATTTTACCAGTGAGTCCGCAATCACTGCGAACATTAGAGGGATCTGGCTCAGGTTGCACTGGATTTATTCACCAACGTCTGGGGGGACGCTCAAGCCTTAAGACCCAAGGCCAACTTCAGGTCATCTGTTCCAATGGCCCTACTGAGGGAGCGCTGTACTAGAAGTGGTCCACCTTTCGAGTGAGACCGCCATTGCATGTGGGGGAGGGTAAAAGACCCCATGGCCTGCTTTTCAAGCGATTTACCCCTCTGACGTCCTCCGTCCCTCACCGAGCCTCATGGGAAAAGCAGACGCCATCAGCTGTCATCCTGAGATCCTGTTCTGTGCCAAATTGAGTGGGTCGCAGCTTCCCCCAACCAGGCAACAGTGACGAGGTCCCAGAAGGCGCTCTCATTGGTGGAAAGCGCTAAATAAACACATTTTCTCCCCTGCCTTTCAGTACCTGGACTACAGGAGTTACGTTGTGAGCGGGTGTGTGAGGGAGAACCCAGCACTGGAACACTCGGTGTCCTTGGTCAATGGGATCTCCCAGTGGGTGCAGCTGATGATTCTCAACAGGCCCACGGCAGCTCAGAGAGCCGAAGTCTTCACAAAGTTCATACATGTTGCCCAGGTAAGGATTCGGGCCTAAGAAGTGGTTGCTAGGCAGCGTTGCGAAGCCCGCTGGAGCAGGGCTCATTCTCCCTGATGATCCCACCTTCGACAATAATTGTTCTTTTTTAACTCCCTGTGCTAATTCGAATCAATTAATATCTCACAGCTCATCACACACAACGAACTGTCTGGGGCACTGCCTCTCCTTTAGTTTTGTCTTGGGATCTGACAAATTATTTGGAACTCCAAGATGGAGCAAACTAATCTCCTGGACTGCTTTCAATAGCCTGAGCAAAATAGGACAGGGATTTTCTGGGGTATTTTCTTTCCCATATTGGCGCTAGGTTTTTCTTGTTTTATTGGTCTCCTTCCCATTCTGCTGAACCCTGTCTATGGTTACCGAGTCATAGAGCCGTACAGCATGGAAACAGGCCCTTCGGTCCAACCAGTCCATGCCAACCACAATCCCAAACTAAACTAGTCCCATCTGCCTGGCCCTGGCCCATATCCCTCCAAACCTTTCCCATTCATGTATCTATCCAAATAGCTTTTAAACGTAACTGCATCCTCCCATTTCGTCTGGAAGTTCATTCCACACATGAACCACTCCCTGTGTAAAAAAATTGCCCGTTGTGTCTTTTTTAAATCTTTCTCCCCTCACCTTAAAAATATGCCCTCGTAGCCTTGAAATTCCCTACCCTAGGGAAAAGATACTTACCACTAACCCTATCCACGCCCCTCACAATTTTTTATAAACCTCTATAAGGTCATCCCTCAGCCTCCTACACTCCAGCAAAGAAAGTCCCAGCCTATCCAGCCTCTCCCTATAACTCAAACCGTCCATCCTGGTAAATCTCTTCTGAACCTTCTCCAATTTAGTAATTTCCTTCCTACAGCAGGGAAACCAGGTTTTGTTTATGCTCCTCCCCACTACCTTCTCCCCCTCCCCTCCCTCCACCCCATAACTATACCTTATCATATCAACCAATTGTTCTAGTGTCCTCCTCACCAGTTTATCTAACTCCCCTTCCTCGTCCTCTTTAAAATGTCATCATAATTGAAAATTAGCCACTCCAAGTGCTCAGTCCCAACCACTCTCTGGGTGAAGAGTTTCTCTTGAATTCCCAACTGGATTTACCAGCGTCCATCTAATATTGACAGCCCCTCATTCTAATTGGTTGTACAAGTCTATTTTGTACTCTCTTGTGGGATGTGTGCATCGTTGGCAAGGCCAACATTTATCAACCATCTCTCATTGGCTCCTTGGGCCATTTCTGAAGGCAGTTAAGAGTCAGCTACATCACAGTGGGGTCTGGAGTCATATATAGGCCAGACTGGATAAGGATGGCAGATTTCCTTCCCTGAAAGGTGGAATGAATGGGTTCTTACAGCAATCAATGGCCACCTTTTGACTCCAACCATGTTCAATTCCAGTTTTTAATTGGATTGAGGAAAATTTTCACTTTTGCCAGCAGCCATGGTGGAACTTGAACACCAAAATGGAAAATAGGAGCCCATTCGGCCCTTCAACACTGCTCCCCCATTCAATATGATCATGGCTGATCAGCCAACTGAGTCCTCTGTTCCTGCTTTCTCCCTTTGGCCCTAAGAAATCAATCAAATTCCTTCTTGAAAACATTCAATATTTTGGCCTTAACTGCTTTCTGTGGCAGAGAATTCCACAGGCTCCCCCCACTCTCTGGGAGAAGACATTTCTCCTCATCTCAGCCCTAAAAGTCATTCAGTCCCCGTGTCCTTAAGCAGTGTGGTTGACTCTTAACTGCCCTCTGGGCAATTAGAGATGTCTAGACAGTAACGCCCTCATCTCGTGAATGAATAAAGGAAAAAAAGCTGCAACCCCCTGGTTCTGGACTTCCTGGTCATCAGGAACATCCTTCCTGGTCGAGTGCAGTTGAAGTTTAGAATGTTAGAATCCTATGTGTCCCTACGACATTAGCCTGAGCCTCTGGATCATCACTTTGCTACTACTCCCTCACTGTGGAAACATTTCCTCTACATTTACCCAATTAAATCCTTTCTGAATCTTAAAAGACCTAGACTCATACAGTCATAGAGTCACAAAGCACAGATGCCGACCAGGTATCCTAACTTAATCCAGTTCCATTTGCCAGCATTTGGCCCAGATCCTGCTAAACCCTTCCTAATTCATATCCCCATCCAGATGCCTTTTAAATGTTGTAATTGTACCAGCCTCCACCACTTCCTCTGGCGGCTCATTCCATACACGCACCACCCTCTGTGTGAAAAAGTTGCCCCTTAGGCCCCATTCCCCTCTCATCTTAAACCTATGACCTCTAGTTCTGGACCCATCTACCCTGGGAAAAAGACCTCGGCTATTCACCCTATCCATGCCCCTCATGATTTTATAAACCTCTATAAAGTCGCCCCTCAGCCTCCGATGTTCCAGGGAAAATAGCCCCAGTCAATTCAGCCTCTCGCTATAGCTCAAACCCTCCAACCCCAGAAACCCTTTCAAGTTTCACAACATCCTTCCTACAGCAGAGAGACCAGAACTGCACGCAGTATTTCCTTGAAGCCATCTTTAAGCTTTGACGTTGAAAGATCCCTAGTCTGTTTCGTCCTTACTGATTTTGTAATCTCGGTAATCTGGCATCGTCCTCGTGAAATGTTTTTGTGCCTTCACCTGCATTTTGCAGAAATGTGCTCAGTTCTCCAATTGTGTTCTACACAGAGTCCAAGATAAGCTCCCCACTTTACAGTTGTACCAAACAGGAAATGAACTCCTGTGCCCTACTGCTCCCCTTTGTGACATTATTCATCTCTATTGTCATTCCCAGTGAACTGTGCCTCTGTACCCCTCAGCTGCTTTACCTTTGTACCATAATTGGCGTGCATGTTTATTAACATTCACTGATTCATGGCCATTTTTCTGTCTCAGCCATCCTTCCCTGGCCTGGCCTGCATGTGACTCCAGACCCACAGAAATAACTTTGTTTTTAATTCATTCATGGGATGAGGGCATCACTGGATAGGCAGCATTTATTGACCATCCCTAAATGCCCAGAGGGCAGTTAAGATGCCCATCGTTGTGGGTCTGGAGTCACATGTGGGCCAGACCAGGTGAGGATGACAGTTTCCTTCCCTAAAGGACATTAGTGAACCAGATGGGTTTTTCCCAACAATTGGCAATGGGTTCCTGGTCATCATTTGATTCTTCATTCTAGTTTATCTTTTTAAATTGGATTCAAATCCACCATTCCTGCCCAGGCAGGATTTGAACCCAGGTTCCCAGAACATTAGAGATAGTAGGAATTGCAGATGCTGGAGAATCCGAGACAACAAGGTGCAGAGCTGGATGAACACAGCAGGCCAAGCAGCATCATAGGAGCAGAAAGGCTGACGTTTCGGACCTAGACCCTTCATCAGAAATCATTATCTGGGTCTCTGGATTAACAGTCCATCAATAATACCAGTAGGCCATCACCTCCCCCTGTGCTCACTGAAAAAGCCACTAATGCATTCAAGAGATTAGGGATGGGCATCCCATGAACACATCTTAAAAAAAAAACCCAAATAGACAAAATGATGTGTTTCAATTCAATCCCTGGAATTCTCTGTGATTTAGTGGAATGCGCTTGTGTTGTCAGACAGAGGCCTGGGCTAATAGGCCCTGGGAACATCAGTTTGAATCTCACTGCAGTGGCTGGTGAAATCTAAATTCTGGATAAGAAAATATAATCTGACAGTAACCAGGAAACCATTGTCAAATTGTCATAAAAATCCATCCAGTTCCCTAATGCTCTTTAGGGAAGGAAATCTGCCATCCTTATCCGGTCTGACCTACATGTGACACAAGACCCACAATAGAGTGGTTTACTCTGAACTGCCCCCCAAAATGGTCGAATAAGACACTCAATTCAAGGAGAGTTGGACAGTGGCAAGGAATGACGGTCTCTACAATGGCAACCAGACAGTTAAGAAAAGCCAGCAAAGTTGGTAACTAAAACATACCAATTTGGCCTCGCCTTGTATACTCCAAAATGGAGGACCAGTTTCCAATTATTACTTTATTTTGCTGTTTTTTTTAAAAATCCCCTCTCTTAGTGTCTACGCTCAAAGACGGAATAAAGAAAGGCAAAACGTGAAGGTGCAAGGGGGCTCTTTCAAACACAGGTCTCCTGTTTGGGTTTTCTGATGTTCCTTACCACATTCTCCTCCCTCACAGAAACTGCGGTTACTCCAGAACTTTAACACGCTCATGGCGGTGATCGGGGGTCTCTGTCACAGTGCCATTTCCCGGCTCAAAGAAACCAGTTCCTACCTCTCTCAGGATGTCACCAAGGTGTGTCTCCTTCGCTCGTGGCTCTCTCTCCCAGTTGGGCCTTTGTTTTTGCCTCTCTCTGACTTGGAGTTGCTAGTGGATCTCCAAGGGCTGAGGCAGCAGGAGATTTGGGAAACAGAAACAGAAAATGGAAAAAAAGCGGCAGCCAAGAGCAGGGAGAGACAGGGTAGATAAACCGTTTCCACGGGTTGGGGATTCTAGAACCAGGGCCAGAGCCTGAGAATCAGGGCCAGGCCATTCAGGAGAGATGTTAGAAAGCACTTTTACACACAGAGGGTGGTGGATGTTTGGAACTCTCTTCAATAAATGGCAGTGAATGCTGAATCAGTTGCTAATTTTAAATCTAAGATGGATAACTTGTTGTCAAGGGATATGGGTGAAAGGCAGGTATATGGAGTTAGGCCACAGATCAGCCATGTTATCATTGAATGGTGGTACAGATTTGAATGGCTGATTGGCCTACTCCTGTTCCTATGTCCTGTGTAGAATCTCTGCAAGGAGAAAGGGACTCCACAGTCATTAGACCTGGGAGCAGAAACAGGCCAGTTAGCCCACTGGACCTGCTCTGCCATTCAGTGAGAGATTGTGGCTGATTTAATGTCATCCTTTCAATTGCGGCCTGAAATGTTGGGCTGGATCATCGTGGACCAGAATGGATTCTGGGATTCCTGATTGCATTCCCAGTGCTCTTCCCAAATTCTGCTGGCTTGGGAGCAGCAATCCCCTTACCCTTCACTCCTGGCCTCTGAGAGTTGGCTATCCTCTAGCTCTCCACAACGTTTGTGGAGTCCATTGAGCTTAGCAAAGTCTTTGTGGTTTCCTGTCCCTTAGAGGAATCATGAACTGTAATCTGAATGAGGGAAACACTCAAAAGATGACTTGAAAAGGTCTTATCCCATGCCCTACATGTCATCCCATGCCCACCCACCAGCCATCAATAGTCCCTCATTCCCTTTTGACAACTTATGGCACATCCATGCTGATTCTCCAGTATATACCCTGTGTAGAACTAATGAACCCGAGAGTGACAGTGGTATGTGTGAAAATTATTTAAAAAGAAAGCCATTCATAACTTTCTGTAAGAATAAACTGAGACCACAGCTAACAAATGGAACTGTCAATTAACTAGATCTCTAAAGTATCAGTATCTGAAACTATAAGCACTTGACACCTTTGTGTCTTAGGTAAATAAACATGCGATCATTGACAAAAAAAAAATTCATAAAGCCATCAATCAAGCAACGTGTTCCCTTCAATGCATTGTTTTCAATAATTTAAGAGCTTTATGGAAGTCTGGATTTTCATTATGTACACACACCCTCACTAATTTCATATACAGTCACCTATACAGGGCAGAGGTTCACTCATTACCTTAGACACTTACTATACTGAGTATCTTTGCCTTCAGGGAAGAGAGTTGAAATGCTTTATTGGCAGCAGTGGCATTGGACAGCATGGTGGCTCAGTGGTTATCACTACTTCCTCACAGCACCAGGGACTTGCGTTCGATTCCACTCTCGGGCAACTGTCTGTGTGGAGTTTGCACGTTCTCCCTGTGTCTGCGTGGGTTTCCTCCGGGTGCTCCGGTTTCCTCCCACAGTCCAAGGATGTGCAGGTTAGGGTGGGTTGGTCATGCTAAATTGCCTGTAGTGTTCAGGGATGTACAGGGTAGATGGGTTAGCCGTGGGGAATGCAGGGTTGCTGGGATAGGGTGGATCTGGATGGGATGCTATTTGGAGAGTTGATGGGCCAAGTGGCCTGCTCCCACACTTTAGATTGTGAGTAGAGGATTTCTGTCAACGGCTCCTAACTCTGCCATAATTGGTCATTTCCCCTGATAACGTCCTTCCCTCTCTTCGACGCAGACATTGAACGAAATGACGGAGCTTCTGTCCTCCTGCAGCAACTATAGCAACTATCGCCGGGTCTTCAGTGAATGTACTGGGTTTAAAATCCCCATCCTCGGGGTCCACCTGAAGGACCTGGTCTTCTTGAATGAGGCTCTGCCGGACTACATCGAGGATAAGAAGATTAATCTGAACAAGCTTCAGCAGCTGTATAGTCGCATTGTGGAGCTGATCCAGATCCAAGGGAGCACACCACCATTCGAAGCCAACAAAGACCTTGTCCATCTGCTGACGGTGAGTCTGCTGTGTTAGCCTTGGATGGGATTGGCAAAGGACAAAGGCCAACCCCAACTAACCCTTAGCAGGATCAATCTCCAAAGGTTTCCGTGATTTGTATCATTAATACCAACTTCTTTCTCCAACTGTTTGGACAGCAGTGCAAATATCTCCTGAAGTACCTTCATGGGGAGATGATGGCTAAGAGATATCGCTAGACTATTACTGTAGAGGTTCAGGTAATGTTCTGGGGTCTTTGGTTTAAACCCTACCATGGTGGAATTTGAATTCAATTTTGAAGTCAAATCTGCAGTTAAGATTAGCTGGTTAGCACTGCTGCCTCACAGAGCCAAAAAGTCACACGACACCAGGTTATAGTCGAACAGGTGTATTTGAAAACGCAAGCTTTCGTAGCTCAGCTCCTTCTTCAGCTGTAGTGTGTGTGAGAGAAGGTATAAGACACTGAATTTACAAGCAGAAATGACCCTAAAACTTGTCGCCTCATGTCGAATCTTTAATCAGTTAGGAAGGAGACTGTTGATTAAAATGCAAAATCCAGATTCCTTTCAAGTCATTGTCCCAGGATAATTAAAAGTTCTTTCAAAGTGTACAAGAGGTGAGAATGCAGTTTAGGTGTGAGGTCTTGCTTAGAATTTGTGTGTTTTAACTGGGGCTAGGTTTTATTTTTTGAGCAAAACAGAATGTGTCTGCAACAGCACAAACATCTTGGATGAAATAATTCACATGTGGGTGTCTGTGTGTGTGTGTGTGTGTGTGAGTGAGAGAGATGGAGAGAGAGAGTGAGGGTCTATGTAAGTGTGTGTGTGTGTGAGTGTGTGTGTGTGTGAGAGAGAGATGGAGAGAGAGAGTGAGGGTCTATGTAAGTGTGTGTGTGTGTGTGTGTGAGAGAGAGAGAGAGAGATGGAGAGAGAGAGTGAGGGTCTATGTAAGTGTGTGTGTGTGTGTGTGTGTGTGTGAGAGAGAGAGACTGTGTTTGATTTTGTGTGTGTGTCTGTGAATGCGTATATGCGTGTGTGTGTGTGTGAGAGAGAGAGATGGAGAGAGAGAGTGAGGGTCTATGTAAGTGTGTGTGAGTGTGAGAGAGATGGAGAGAGAGAGTGAGGGTCTATGTAAGTGTGTGTGTGTGTGTGAGAGAGAGAGAGATGGAGAGAGAGAGTGAGGGTCTATGTAAGTGTGTGTGTGTGTGTGTGTGTGTGTGTGTGTGTGTGGTGTGTGGTGTGTGTGTGTGTGAGAGAGTGAGAGATGGAGAGAGAGAGTGAGGGTCTATGTAAGTGTGTGTGTGTGCGCTTGTATGAGAGTATGTGGGTGTGTGGGTGTCTCTGTGTGTGTGGGGGGGGTTGGAGTTTATAGTGTGGGAGGGTGTCACAAGTAGTGTGTCATGAACCTATGATCATGATTGAGACCATCCTTATGGGTGTGGAACTTAGCTATCAGCCTGTGCTCAGTGATTTTGTGTTGTTGTCTATCTTGAACTTCACCTTAAAGGATGTTTACCGAAGATCCGAGGCCAAGTATCCTTGTGTTCCTGGGAGGGAACTTTTCTGTCCGGTGATTTTTGCGCAGTGTCCTTTCACCCGTTGTCATAGTGTCTGCATGGTTTCACCAATGTACCATGCCTTGGGACATCCTTGCCTGCAGCATATGAGATAGACAAAGTTGGCGAGTCACATGAGTAACTGCTGTACATGTGGTGGATAGAATTCCCACGTGTGATGGTAGTGTACATGTCGAAGATCTGACATGTCTTGCAGAGATTACCGTGACAGGGTTGTCTCGTGTTGTGGTCACTGTTGTCCTGAAGGCTGGGTAGTTTGCTGCGAACAACGGTCTGTTTAAGGTTTGGCGGTTGAGAAATGGGGGTGTGGGGAAGATCGTGGTGAGGTGCTCATTGTTGTTGATAATGTGTTGAGGGCTGTGAAGAACGAGGTGTAGTTTCTCCACTTCGGGGAAGTAATGGATGACGAAGGATACTCTATGGGTCATAGCCTGTGTCTGTCTTCTGAGGAGGTCATTACAGTTTTTCGCTCTGGCATGACGGAACTGGCGATTGATGAGTTGAGTATCGTATCCTGTCCTTATGAGGGTGTCCTTCAAAACCTTCAGGTATCTGTCGCATTTCCCTTCATTTGCGCAGATCCTGTGTATGCATAGGGTTTGTCTGTAGGGGATGGCTGTTTTAATGTTTCAGGTGGAAGCTAGAGAAGTGCAGCATCATGAGTTATCCATAGGCTTCCAGTAGAGTGAGGTATTGAGGTGTCTGTCCCTGATGGAGATACATGTGTCCAGGAATGAGACTGATTCTGAAGAGTAATCCATGGTAAGTCTGATGGTGGGATGAAACTTGTTGATATCATTATGTAGTTGTTTCAGTGATTCCTCGGCATGAGTCCAAAGGAAGAAAATGTCATCAATTTGTATAACATTTGTCGGAGGTCCTGTGCAGCAAAGAAGTCTTGTTTGAACTTGTGCATGAAAATGTTGGCATTCTGGGGAGTAAACCTGGTCCCCATGGCTGTTCCATGTGTCTGGATGAAGAACTGGTTGTCAAAGGTTAAGATGTTGTGGTCGAGGATAAGGCGAATGAGTTGCAGGATGGCGCCTGGGAATTGGCAGTTGGTGGTATTGATTCTGAGGCTGTTTCAGTGATACCATCATCGTGGGGGATGCTGGTGTAGAGTGCTAAAACGTCCATTGTGACGAGGATTGTTCCTGGTTCAACTGGTCCGTGGGTGCTGAGTTTCTGTAAGAAATCTGTAGTGTCGTGGCAGAAGCTGGGGTTTCCCTGTTCAGTCGGTTTCAGGATGTCCCCAACATAGCCAGAGAGGTTCTCACACAGGGTCCCATTGCCTGATTAGATGGGACATCCAGGTGTGTTGTGTTTGTGTACCTTCAGAAGGCAGTAGAAGCCCCGCACGCAGGATGAGAGTGTGTAGGGTACTTTGAAGGACTGGATCAAAAGTTTTGATCAGTCTGTTGAGTTTGTGGGTGTGTTTTCTAGTTGGATCCAAGGCGGACTTCGGGATACACGACAACGCACAGTGGATGAGCAGAGGCTGATAGCCAGGTTCAGTACCCATGACGGCCTCAACAGGGATCTTGGGTTCGTGTCGCACTACAGGTGACCCCACCGCACTGTACACTCCCTCTCTCTCTCACACACACACACACACACACACACACACACTCCCTCAGACACACACACTCACATACACACATTCACTCACATACACACACACTCACACACAGACACTCACACACAGACACATACATACACACACACACACTCCCTCACATACACAACACACACACACACACAGACAGACACATACATACACACACACACTCCCTCACACACACACACTCACATACACACACACACTCACATACACACACACACTGTCGCACACTTACACAGCCCCTCTCTCACACACATACTCACACTCCTGCAGACTCACACTGTCTCAAAACATGCACACGCACACACACACACACACACACAGACGCACACACACACATACATATACACACACCCGCGTGCACACACACATACACACACACACACAAACACACACACACACTCACACACACACACACACAGACACACATATACACACACACACTCACACACACACTCCTGCAGACTCATACTCTCTCAAAAATACACACACACACACACACGCACCCACACACACATACACACACACCCACACACACACATACACACTCCAGCACGAGACACAGAAAGCTAGCACACAGGGATAGAAGGGAATCAGGAAGGGTAATGGAATTTTGGCCCTTATTTCAAGGCGGTTGGATTATAAGAGTAGGGAAGGCTTACTGCAGCTGTACAAGGTGCTGGTGAGACCACATCTGGAGTACTGTAAGCAGTTATGCTCCCCTTATCTAAGGAAAGATATTTCATTGGAGGCAGGTCAGAGATGGTTCACTAGGATGATCCCCGGTGTGGGAGGGACTGTCTTATGAGCAAAGGTTAAACAGGTTGGGGCTCTACTCCCTGGAGTTTAGAAGAATGAGAGGTGATCTCATTGAAACATATTGGATCCTTAAGGGGCTTGACAGGGTCAATGCTGAGAAGATGTTTCCCCTCCTGGGAGAGTCACAGACCAGAGTATAGTCTTGGAATAAAGGAGCACTAACTTAAGACTGAGATGAGGACGAATTTCTTCTCTCAGGGGGTTGTGAGTCTTTGGAACTCCCTATCACAGAGAGCTTTTGCATGAGTCTGAGATAGATTGATACTGCATTAGTCAGGAATCAAGGGTTACAGGGAAAAGGCAGGAAAGTGGATTTGAGAAATGTCAGATCAGCCGTGATCCAACTGAATAGCTCAAGGGGCTGAATGGCCTACACCTGTTACTATTTGGTATTGCTTTTATACACAAAAAATCCTAGGTCATTGCTCTCTTATTTCAAGCCCAGGGGCTTTTGACTTTTATCTGAAGACTTCTGTAACCATCTTCCTGTGTCCCCATGGCTGGACTGTTAATGCCTACCTTTCTGACCCAGGGGATTAGCCTTAGTATGATGAAACACTCATTTTCATCATCTTGCTCAGCTCTCTATGTTTTTCTTCGAGATGAGTCATTGGCAAACAAATTTGTGGAAGTGTCAGTGAGGCAAGCCTAACTGGTCCATCACACGCAATGCCTGAAGCATCAGCATCCTGGGGTTAACATTGACCAGAAACTGATAGGCTCACCTCATAAACACAGTGGCTACAAGAGCAGGTCAGAGGCTGGGAATCCTGCAGCGAGTAACTCCCCTCCTGACTCCCCAAAGCCTGTCCCACCATCTACAAGGCACAAGTCAGGAGTGTGATGGAATACTCCCCACTTGCCCTGGATGGGGGCAGCCCCAACAACACTCAAGAAGCTCGACACCATCCAGGACAAAGCAGCCCCTGCTTGATTGGCACCACATCCACAAACATTCACTCCCTCCACCACCGACGCTCAGTAGCAGCAGTGTGTACCATCTACAAGATGCCCTGCAGAAATTCACCAAAGATCCTCAGACAGCGCCTTCCAAACCCACGATCACTTCCATCTAGAATGACAAGGGCAGCAGATACATGGGAACACCACCCCCTGCAAGTTCCCCTCCAAGCCAATCACCATCCTGACTTGGAAATATATCGCCGTTCCTTCAGTGTCACTGGGTCAGAATCCTGGAATGCCCTCCCTAAGGGCATTGTGGGTCAACCCACAGCAGGTGGACTGCAGCGGTTCAAGAAGGCAGCTCACCCCCACCTTCTCGAGGGGGGCAACTAGGGATGGGCAATGAAGATACACACATCCTTCAATCATAAGATCATAAGATGTAGGAGCAGATGTAGGCAATTCAGCCCATCGAGTCCATGCATGAAGAAGTAAAACATGTCCAATTCGATACTTCTTACTGCCCCTCAACTCTCCAAGGAGGTCTGCAGGAGCGTTACAAAAGAAATATGGTCTCAGCCACGTCAGCGAAAATGAGGCCAACAGTTTGTTCAACACCCAGTTTTTAAGGAGTGTTGTATAGGAGGAAAGTGTAAAGAAGGAATCCGAAAGCCTGGTCCCAGGCTTAACCACTGTTGGTGAGGGGGCTAAAACTGCGGATCATGGAAAAGCTAGAATGGAAGGGGTATGGGTATTGCCAGAGATAGTGGAGAGGGAAATTAGGGATAACAAGGGAGCCAGAGTTGTGGAAGTATTTGAATACCATGAGAATTTCAAAATCCATTGAGTGGCACAGTACCTTGGTGGTTAGCTCTGCTGCCTTGCAGCACCAGGGAGCTGGGTTCCATTCCTGAGTTCCATTGGACATATATCTGCATGGAGTTTGCACACTCACCTTGTGTCTGCGTGGGTTTCCTCCCACAGTCCAAAGCTGGGCAAGTTAGGTCGATTGGCCGTGCTAAATAGTTCATATTGTTCAGGGATGTGTAGGCTTGCTGGATTAGCTGTGGAAAATAGTGTGGGTCTGGGTTGGATGCTGTTTGGAGGGTCAGGATGGGTTGAATGGCCAGCT
>NC_063370.1:12953915-12958007 GCF_021869965.1 Rhincodon typus
TAGTCGAATTCAGAGGGAATGAAAGCAGAGATAATCAATCAGATGTGATCTGTGCCAGCCAGAAATCTCTCAAAGACAGACACTGCCAGCAAGCCTGAAACAAAAAGCAGAAAGTGTTGGAGAAACTCAGCAGGTCTGGCAGCACTTGTGGAGAGAGAGAAAGTAGTTAATGTTTCCAGTCCAACAACTCTTCAGCAGAACTCATGAACACCGAACTCGAAATATTGACTTTGCTTTCTTCCCGTGGATGCTGCCTGACCTGCTGAGTTTCACCAGCAATTTCTGTTTTGTTTCAGAATTCCCAGCATCCCCAGTTCGTTGTTTTATTAGAATATATTCTGGAGGTTCTCTACACCCTGGGAAAATAGGAACTATCCAAAATCCAGTCTGTTCTTATTCTTCACGGTGTGTCATAATTGCATTTCGATCAAACACTGGTGAAATGGTTTTGTTCATCTGTGCAATTACCTGCTCATTTCTCTCATTGGCTCTTCGTATCTTTCAGTTATCACTTGACCTCTACTACACTGAAGATGAAATCTATGAGCTGTCCTATGCAAAGGAACCAAAAACTCACCGAACCGTGGTAAGGAAACATGGTCCTGTTCAATACAGTCACCGCAGGAAGACTTATCGCCTGGGAATTCAGCAACGGGCTTCCCAGTCATACAGTACAGAAACAGACCCTTTGGTCCAACTCGTCCATGCCAGCCAGATATCCTCCCTGGTGAATAGCCAAGGTCTTTTCCCAGGGGTAGGGGAGTCCAATTTGAGAGGTCATAGGTTTAAGGTGAGAGGGGAAAGATTTAAAAGAGACCTAAGGGGGAACTTTTTCACACAGGGTGATACATGTATGGAACAAGCTGCCAGAGGAAGTGCTGGAGGCTGGTACAATTACAACATTTAAAAGGCATCTGGCTGGGTACATGAATAGGAAGGGTTAGAGGGATATGGGCCAAATGCTGGCAAATGGGACTAGATTAATTTAGGGTATCTGGTCAGCATGGACGAGTAGGACCGAAGGGTCTGTTTCCACGCTTTACAGCTCTCTGACTCTACCCTAGCAAAAAGACCTTGGCTATTCACCCTATCCATGCCCCTCATGATTTTACAAACCTCTATACGGTCACCCCTCAGCCTCCGATGCTCCCCGGGAAACATCCCTGGCCTATTCAGCCTCTCCCTATAGCTCAAACCCTCCAACCCCAGCAACATCTTTCAAGTTTAACAACAGCTTTCCCATGGCGTATGTGGACCCAGAATTGAACGCAGTATTCCAAAACCCATTGAAACTGGGTAAGAAAGCTGGGCTTTCTAACTGTCTGATTCATTAATGTCCTTTCAAGAGCAGCAGGACACTCAAGTAGGAGCAGGAGTAGGCCATTCAGCCCCTCAGCCCTGCTCCATTATTAAATACAATCATGACTGATCTCATCTTGGCTCCACATTCAGCTCCACCTCCTGACCTCCTCCCCTTCAACCCGTTACTAATTAAATATCTGTCTGTCTCTTCCTTCAGTTTACTCGGTGTCCCAGCATCCACCACACTCTGTGGGAGTGAATTCCACAGATTCACGGCCCTTTGAGAGAAGTAATTCCTCCTCATCCCTGTTTTAGATCTGCCAGCTCTTATCCTAAACCTCTTAGATTTGCCCACAAATGAAAACACCCTCTCCACGTCCACTTTGTCGCCTTACGTACCTCAGCTGGATCTCCTCTCATTCCACTAAACTCCAGAGAGAATCGGCCTAAGCTGGTCAATCTCTCTTTGTAAGACAACTTCTGTATTTAACCAATTATCCGTATTTTTGACGCTTATTAAACCCCTCTTCTCTGGAATGAAGGAAATCTGTAGTCCTGACCCAGTCTGGTTTATATGTGATTCCAGACCAGTTACTCCAAAGCGGTTGACTCTTAAATGCCCTCTGAAGTGGCATAACAAGTCACTCGGTTCAGGGACAGCTAGAGGTAGGAAACAAATGTGGGCACTGCCAATCATGCCCCACATCTCATGAAAGAACGAGAAAGGGATGCAATACTAGACTAGGCAAATGTGCACAAGTTGACTGAGTAATGATGGAAAATAAAATGGACAGTTATAAAGCCCCTGTTCCTCTGTGCTGTTCTCTCACTTACTTACATTGTTACCTACCTTCCCACTTACTGGGAAGGTCCATGCTTTGATCTCCTGCCTGTCCTGAATCAATACATTCTGGCTTGTGACAGAAACGAAACTGACAGGGATATTTGGGCAGAGGTGGGAAAGTGGGAGTGAAGGCCACAATCAGATCAGAGGAACAGCCCAGAGGGGCTGAGTGACCTACTCCAACTCCTGTCTCTTACGTTCTATATTCTGGGAGAAATGATCGAGGGGCTCATATCTGGCAAAGACCCAGCAGCAATGCGCGGTGGTTTAATAAGGGTCAAAAATACGGATAATTGGTTAAATACAGAAGTTGTGAAAAATCGAGAAGACACATAGAAAACAACACCTCTTCCACACTCCCCCCATTTTCGTCAATAGGTTAGAGGGGGCAGGTGAGTATAATTTCAAGTAACTATGCCAAAACTCCTGGCTGGCAAGGGAATGGACAAAACGTGGGTCTGACATCCAATGTGAAGCCTGCCGCAGTCGAATAGCTTGTCAATTGCCACGGTTCAGGCATCAAAACCAGGGAGATATTGAAGGGTGACTGCTCCCTCTGTACCAGGGTGAGTGAGAATGTCACTGGCATCCGCAGTGAAGCTGTGCTTTAAATGAATCGATATGGAAAATTAGAAATCTGTTCCCCTGCTAGTTTTACTGATGGTGTCGGGGGTTTTGTGCTAACCGTGATGAGTGGTTGGCAGCTTGAGGTATCAGCCGGAGCTGTGCGGTCACTGCAGCAATGATGACTTGCATTTATGTGGCACCCTTTGTCATTTCACAAAGCGTCCCACGATTCCAGCATCAAGCCACAGAAGGACAGCTTGAAGAGGTAGGTTTCAACAAAGCAGATAGGTGGCGATGTTTAGCGAGGGAATAAAGAATGACCTTCGGTGATGGGGGTGATGAAAATGGGGAGTGTGGGAAGAGGCAAAAGTGTGTATTTTTCAAGATGTCTTCTCGATTTTTTCTTAGCAACTTCTGTATCTTGCCAATTATCCTTATTTTTGACCCAATCCAGCATTCTAAACTACTGTGTATCACTGGTGGGTCTGGGAATTGTACTCAGTCATTTGCTGGATGTAAATCTCTCCATCATTTCCCCCAGAACTTAGAAGATAAGAAACAGGAGTTGGAGTAGGCCATAGACCCCTCGAGCCCGTCCTAAACTGACTGAGGCCTTGCTTCCAGCATCCTGCCTTGACTCCCTGTCAATCAAAAGTCTTAACATTTCTTCCAAAAATGTAACTTACTCACCAGATTTGTCAAAAAAAATACATTGAAATTGAAAACGACAGAAGCTGGAATCGAATTTGACTTTTCTCCGTACAACCTCCGTTCCTGAGGTACCTCAGTTCGGTTTATAATGGCCGGTGTGGAGATGATGGGCTGAATGGCCAGCTTCCGCACTGTAGGGGTTCTATGGTTCCAGTTACTGTGTAGATTCCTGGTCAGACGGAGGGAGTGGGAGCAGAGAGGGGTGGGGACTCTGTTGCAATGCTGGGGCAGGGACATTCCACGCTCCAATATGGCTGAAAGGGTTTAGGCCTCCCCCGGTTGGGATAACAGCCAGCTGCCGTTGAGCGAATCTTTCACCCATTTCCATTCTTTTGCAGTCAGTGTCCCCCTGCAAGCCACCGGTGGTAGTCGACTGGGCCTCTGGTGTGGCACCAAAGTTGGATGCTGTGACAGTCAGCAAGCATGTCCAGCAGATGGTGGATGTGAGTACACCTCAATCGCATTGTGACTATTAACACCACCCACATCAACGTACCACTCCAATAAGGGTCGGGAGGCTGGGCTCGGGTGCGTTGGTGAGCTGCCAAGGTTCCAGCTGGCATTCCTTTGGTGGGCAGGAAGGGGGGATAATAAGTGTGGCTGGTAGGTTGTTGGTACCCCACAGGGTATGGATGGGGGTACTGGGGGAGAGGTGATGTAGGGCGGGC
>NC_063370.1:12958507-12958726 GCF_021869965.1 Rhincodon typus
TTCGGGTCTGGACCCTTCTGAAGAAGAAGGTTTCTGAAGAAGGGTCCAGACCCGAAACACACACACACACACACACACTCACATACACACACAGACACACACACACACACACACTGCGCACACACACAAACACTGTGCGCACACAAATACTGCGTGCACACACACACACTGCACGCATACACACTGCACACACAGACACACTGCGCACACACAGACACA
>NC_063370.1:12963726-13002136 GCF_021869965.1 Rhincodon typus
ATCAAAGACCCCTCCCACCCCGGTTATACTCTCTTCCAACCTCTTCCATCAGGCAGAAGATACAAAAGTATGAAAACACGCACCAACAGATTCAGGAACAGCTTCTTCCCCGCTGTTATCAGATTGCTGAATGGACCTGTCAAATTTCACATTTAATGTTGATCTTACTCTTTGTGCACCTTCTCTGCAGCCTGTTACATTGTAATCCTCGCTCTGTTCTCTTACCCTAATGCACTTTGTATGGTATGATCTGCCTGTACTGTACGCAAAACAAAACTTTTCACTGTACCTCGGTACATGTGACAATAATAAATCAAATCAAGTCAAATCATTGACATTGAGGATGCACCTTCCTGTGGAGAGAGGGAGTTATGTCAAAATGCACTCCTATGGCTGGGTCTGTCCATCACTCAGGGAAATCAGCACCAAGGGACAGAGAGAAAGAGAACAGGACGCTGCGATGGAGACAGAGCTGGAGAAAGTTGACCGTTTGAGGTCATAAACATTCTGTTGGCCTTCAAAGAAATGCTGAGCCATGAAAGGACTTTCTCAGAACTGGCCTTTACTGATTCCGAACTCTTTTTGAGGGGAAAACAAAATCTGAAACATTTTTTAAAATCGCATTTCTAAGGTTTTTTTTTCCAATTGGTTCTTTTTACTTCAGGGAACCAGACTCAATGAAGGATGGGGGAAAGGGGTAGATTTTGGAAGGGCATAGGGGAAGGGTAGCTCGTAATCATTGCTGGCCCTGTTTCACTGCCTGATCTTGGCTCACTTCTGCAATTATTGTTGCAATCAAAGCACTGTCGACTAGGACAGGGTGATCCACCCCTCACTGCCCGACCTTAATCTCCGTAATCTCCAAATCCTGGATTCTTCCAATTCTTGGATCCTGGACACTTCTGGAAATGTCAGGGAACACAACAGTTCCATTTGTATCAAAGGTGCAGGGAATGAACTCTGTGCAGTTTAGCCGGTCTGGATGTGCTGAAAGGAGATTGGGAGGGGACCTTGCTTCAGAGAGAAAGGGGTAGCATCATAGAATTCCAAACGTAAAGGCCCAGATTTTACTGAGCTGCTGAACAGTAGCAGAACATCGAACCTTTATCGCTTTCTTCATTCGTGAGGAATAGGTGTCGCTGGCCAGTCCAGCATTTATTGCCCATCCCTAGTTGCCTGTAAAGAAGGTAATGGTGATCTTCTTGTAGTGGATTAGGTTCAGGGCCACCCACAATACACAAAGCAGGCTAAACGAGGGGCCAAACGACCTACTCCCGCTCCTACATCTACCATTAGGGAGGGTGTTCCTGGATTTTGACCCAGCAACAGTGGCAATAGCTCAGTTTAGGAAACTGGGTCAGCATGGATGAGTAGGGCCGAAGGGTTTGTTTCTGTGTTGTATGTCAGGATGGAGACAGGAGGGGACCTGCTGGGGTGGGTGGTGATCCCATGTATCTGCTGCCCTTGTCCTTTTAGCTCAGGGGCTTCTGATGGTGAGAGGAACGGGCCCAAGAGGAGCTGGAATATTCAGGAGGCAAGCTCCACATTCTCAAATTCCTCCCCAAATTCCGGCTCTCACAACTCGAAGCTCTGGTTTAGGTGAGAAATGTTACGGGCGATTAGAATGTTGCATCAACAAAACCTTAGATAACAAGGTGTAGAGCTGGATGAACACAGGAGGCCAAGCAGCATCAGAGGAGCAGGAAAGCTGACTTTTCGGGCCTAGACCCTAGACAAAACCTTAGTGAGTCTCATCTACAGCATGGCTAAGTGAGCTCTGTTTATTCGTTCACGGGATGTGGGCGTTGCTGACCAGGCAGCATTTATTTTCCCTTTCAACCAGAGTCAACCACATTGCTGTGGGTCTGGAGTCACATCTAGGCCAGACCAGGTAAGGATGGCAGTTTCCTTCCCTAAAGGACATTAGTGAACCAGATGGGTTTTTCCAACAATCGATTCACAGTCATCATTAGATTCTTAATTCCAGATATTTGTTGAATTCAAATTCCACCATCTGCCGTGGTGGGATTTGAACCCAGGTCCCCAGAACATTACCTGGGTCTCTGGATTAACAGTCCAGCGATAACACCACTAGGCCTCCCACGCTGCTAAGGGGCTTTTGCAGGAGTGGTATCAACCCAAACTGTCTCCCTCACTGATCAGCTCACCCAGAAAGTGACTGGGTTTAGTGGGGGTCAGTTAGATCAGTTGGTTGGATAGCTGCTTTGCAATGGGCCTGGGTTCAATTCCTGCACCAACTGAGATTACCATGAAGGGCTCAACCTCTCCCCTCACCTGAGACATGGTAAGCCTCAGGTCAAACCACCAACCAGTCATCTCTCCCAGGCTAATGAGAGAGCAGCCCCCATGGTCTGGTAAGATGATGGCGTCTTTCACTGGAGGTGAGGGCAGATGAGGCAATAGTAGGAACAGTAGCCTCTGCTTTTGGAGTTTAAAGTCTGAGAGGTGATCTCATTGAAACATACAAGATCCCGAGGGAAATGGCTTTGGGAGGGAATCTAGAATTAAGGGCCACAGTTTCAAAATAAGAGGCCTTTTATTTATGCGAGAGAAGGGGAGGATTATTCTCTGGAATTCCAGCCCACCCCCCTGCTCCTGGAGAGCAGTGGAGGCTGAGTCAGAGGGACTTGTAATCAAACAGGGAATGAAGGGAAATGGGAGGATAGTACGGCTAATTAATGAAGTAATGAAATGGAGGAGCAGGTTCGAGGGGCAAGATGGTCAACTTACATTCTTAATTCTCTTAGGTTATCATTCATCTCCTCACCAAAAGGGAAAATAAAACACCCCAGGAGCACTGCCACAATTTGTTACTCCCAGAAATCCCTCACAATCATCGCTTAAATGAACATGTTAAGGTTTCCTCGGGGAAAGGATGAGGTGGAGGACTATACAGCAACAACTTACATTTCTACAGCCACCGCTCCCCCCGACCCACCCCCCGCCAGCTGTCCTGCAGAGAATGTCATCAGGCAAATTTGACGGCGAACAGCATGAGGAGATAGAGTGGCTGGGCACTAGTTCAATCCAGTTGGTGTCCAGGAGGACCTCAAAGGGAGGGCAGAGGGAGAGAGAGAGAAGATTGGACAGTTGGAGGAGGTGGGTCTTGGGTACCTCCAATGTTGAAGTGACGGTGGCCTGGGAGTGGCCGGGCCACAGAGGAGTGCGGAGATCCTGGAGGTACACAGCTCCTGAGGGAATTGCAGAGATATGCTGACATCCTAGCAATGATGTGTAAACAGGGACAAAGTGTTCCTGGGCCAGGGGCCAGTGTGGGTAGGTGAGGATTTGATGTAAGTTAGGATATGGGCTTTTACTGAACTAAATAGGCCCAGGGCAGTCGATGGAGGACAGTGGCATACTAACATGGATGGCGCCATGTTGGCAATCAGGAAGGGTCTGTTCCTCTGGTAGCAGGTGGAAAGAATGAGGTTTGTGAATGAGAATACTAGAAGCAAACTAAATGACAGGACGATGTGATGAAGAGTGTTTGATTGGCAGTATTATAACCAGCATCATGGGTTTATCATTGACCAGGAACTGAAGTAGACCAGCCATATAAACACAGTGGCTGCAAGAGGCTGGGAATCCTGCGGTGAGTAACTCCCCTCCTGACTCCCCAAAGCCTATCCCACCATCTACAAGGCACAAGTCAGGAGTGTGATGGAATACTCCCCACTTGCCCTGGATGAGTGCAGCCCCAACAACACTCAAGAAACTCGACACCATCCAGGACAAAGCAGCCCCCGCTTGATTGGCACCACATCCACAAACATCCCACTCCCTCCACCACCGACGCTCAGTAACAGCAGTGTGTACCATCTACAAGATGCCCTGCAGAAATTCACCAAAGATCCTCAGGCAGCACCTTCCAAACCCATGACCACTTCCATCTAGAAGGACAAGGGCAGCAGATACATGGGAGCACCACCCCCTGCAAGTTCCCCTCCAAGCCACTCACCATCCTGACCTGAAAATATGTCACTGTTCCCCCAGTGTCACTGAGTTAAAATGGTAACTGTCCTAAACAGTGCTGCTGCAGATTTACAGAATTTTTCAGTGTGCATGATCTTTTGGCCCATCGTGTCTGCACTACTTGTTTGTCAGCATTGACATAGTGGACCGAAGGGCCTGTTTCTAGGCTGTATGACTCTATGACTTAGCACCATTCTCCTGCCTTTTCTCAATGGCTCTACACACTATTTCTATCCAGAAAACCATCCAATGCCCGTCTTGAATGCGTCAACTGAACCTGCCTCCACCACATTTCTAGGCAGCCCATTCCACACCCTAACTATTCGCTGAGTAGTTTTTCCTCACATCATCTTTGTTTCTGTTACACATCACTTTAAATCCGGGTCCCTCTCATTCTTGTTCCTTTCTCGAGCGGGAACAGCGTCTCCCTACCTACTCTGTCCAGCCCTGCTCAGGATTTGAAAAAACCCCCATCAAATCTCCCTCTCAGCCTCCTTCTATCCAAGGAAAACAGTCCCAACTTCTTCAATCGATCCACATCCCTGAAGTTTCTCATTCCTGCAACCACTCTCATAAACACCTTTTATGCTCCGTCCAATGCGTTCACATTTTTTCAATAGTGCCGTGCCCTGAACTGCACACAATACCCCAGTAAGATCTCATCAATGTATATGTTCAGCATAACCTCCCAGCTCTTTGCTCTTGTCCCCTATGTCCCTATTAATGAAGTTTAGAATGCTATCTGCTATATTAACTACCCTTTCTACCCGTCTGTCCAGCTTTGTGGACTTATATACATAAACACCAAGGTCTCTTTGCTCCAGCACATCCTTTAGAATAGTACCCTTTACATTATACCATCTCTCCGTGGTCTTTGTACTTCTCAGCATCGAACCTCACCCGCCCACTCCACCAACTTGTCAATGTCCTCTTGGAGTTCCGCACTGTCCTCCCAACCATTTACAGTTCTTCCAAAGTTTCATGTCATCCACAAACGTTGAAATTGTCCCCTGCACCCCAAGATCCACACCGTTAATATCTACCAGGAAAAACAAGGGCCCCAATACTGACCCCTGGGGAAATCCACCACAATCCTTCCTCCAGCCTGAAAACTATCCATTGACCATTGCTTTCTGTTTGTATCCATGTTGCTAATGTCCCTAACATTTTATGATCAATAACTTTACTCACAAATCTGTTTTAAAGCCTGTTGGAAGTCCATGTATAACATATCAACAGCCTTGACCTCAACAGCGCTCTCTACAAAAAACCCCAACAAACCAGATAAACACAATTTTCTCTTAACAAATCCACACTGACTCTCCTTAGTCAACACACATTTTCTATGTGGCTATTAATTCTATTCTGAATTACTGTCTCTGAAAGTTTCCCCACAACTGAAGTTAGGCTGATTGGCCTGTAATCGCTCTTTACAGCCTGTTTACTTACAAGGGCATAATGTTTCAAATTCTTTATTCCTCTAGCGCCTACTCCCGAGTCCAAGGAGGATTGAAAGGTAGTCGTCAGTGTTCTGTGGATTTCCACTCTTACTCTGTTCAGTTTCCTCGGATAAATCACACCTGGTCCTCAGCAACTTGAAGTACCAACAGCTCATCCAATAACACCTTCCTCTCAATATTAAATCCTTCTAGTGACGGAGCTTCCTTCTCTATCACTATATCCTGGGCAGAATCTGTCTCAGTGATGAAGACAGGTATGAAGTATTCATTTAACACCTCAACCATGTATCTCACCACTATTTGCAAATCCTACTGATCCCTAAACAGTCCGACTCCTCCCTTTACCATCCTCTTACTGTCAATGTGCTTATAGAAGAGCTTGGGATTCCCTTAATTTTAACTGGCAGTCTTTTCTCATAATCTCTCTTTGCTTCTCTTGTATACTTTTTCAGCTCAATGTTCTCCCGTCTGTTTTCAGCTCCAAGACCAGCCTCCTGTTTGCAACATCTATTCCACTGTCATTGGTCAGCTACCCTTGATGCTAACCCTCTAGCACTCCAGCTGTTAGCGAGAGTGTCAGATCTATCTCAATGGTCCACCCTCACCCCTGGGAGTTTGAAGGTCACGACCCAAATCAGAAACTTGAGGACAAAATCTAGACTGGCACACCCACAGCTGGCACTGTTGAAGGCGACGTGAAAATGTCAAACTAAGGTCCTCACCTGGTATCTCAGGTAGAGGTGAAGGGTCATGTGGCACTAGTTGGACATTTCTGAAACTGGATACCGTCACGGTGCCATTTCTGGGAGCTTGCTGTGTACGCTTCGGCCTTTTCTACCCTACAATGCTTCAGGAGGACTTCATCAGCAGTGAAGCACCTTGCGATGGTTGGGGCAGGTGCAGTTTAAGTACAAGTTTCTTGGTCTTGGCACCGTCCTCCCTGCTTCCCTGACCCTCTCACAGCCCCGACACTGTCACCATTTTACACTCTTCCCATTCCCATTCCCTTCCCAGAGGGAAGTCACGGCCTTGCGTTAACTGTCTGCCTGTAACAGTGCTGTGACTCTGCTCTCGATAAGAGACATGAAGGCTTTAAGGTGATAGCAAAACCTGCTTCATTATCATCATGCTGGCAGCCTCCATCAGTAAAGCAGAGTATTGGCCAGAGACCTTTCCAGAGCACAGAGACTAGCTGAGATTTGACCAGCCAGTTATCAGACTGAAGGACCTCAAAGGCAGCAGAAGCTATGAGCCTACTGTCTGTTATTCAGGAATGAGATTCCCACCTTAAAATTGCTTAACAGATTCCACCTGTAAGCAGCCTCACAACCCGATCTCATTTAGATCTAATTTGGGACAGCACGGTTAGCACTGCTGCCTCACATCGCCAGGGACCTGGGTTCGATCCCACCCTCGGGTGACTGTCTGTGTGAAGTTTGCACATTCTCCCCGTATCTGCGTGGGTTTCCTCCGGGTGCTCCGGTTTCCTCCCAGTCCAACAATGTGCAGGATAGGTGGATTGGCCGCAGGGATGGGGAAGGGGGCTGAATCTGGGTGGGGTGCTGTTCGGGAGGTCATCATGGGCCGAATGGCCTGGTTCCACACTTGGGCCTTACTCTTGCTGTGTGTTATAGCTGCCTGCACTTAATGGGTTTATACTTATAATCCTTGCCAGCTTTTCAAGAATGTCTTAACGATGAGAAACGGATACGTGCAGGACATTTGGAGAGAAAGCACCTGGAGTTCTTGTTGGTTCATTTGCCTGTGGTGGTGAGTATCCCCCTGTAATCTAGCAGGAAGCACCACCACCCCTCCGCCCCCACCCCAACCACTGCTCTGGTTGGAAATTGACACAGGTATCTTAGTTGAGTGATTATACTGTAGTTGGGCATGAGTTCGTTTGCTGAAAATCACCAGGGGTGTCTATTTCTGTCACTAAACACCACCCCCCAACCCCATGCTTATAAACATCAGCTAAAATGGGGGTCAGACTTCAGCTGGGCTGCCCCCACCCAGCGGTGATGTTCGCTCACTGGGATCGCTGCCTGAACTTCAATGTGAATCATGACGGTTTGCATAAGGCAACCACTCTCAATGGACATGTGCACCAACTCCAGCAGGAGAGGACAACAGCCCAGAATAAGGAATAAGTCGGGTTAAGGAGCATAACAATAAATAAGCTGGAATAAAATAAAGAGCCGTGGATGCTGGAGATCTCTAACAAACACAGAAGGTTGCTCGAGAAACTCAGCAGCTCTGGCAACATTTGATGGGAGAAAGCAGAGTTAACGTTTCACGTCAACTGACTTGCCATCGGAATAGCTCTGAACAAGGGTTGAAACTTTAACTCTGCTTTTCTCTCAGATGGAATCCCTACAGTACAAAAAAGAGGCCATTTGGCCCATTGAACCAACCTTCCAAAGAGCATCCCACCCAGACCAATCCCCCTACCCTATAGCCCTGCGTTACCTGTGACTAGTGTACAGATTCCTGGACACTATGGGCCGTTTAGCGTGGCCAATTCACCTAACGTGCACATCTTTGGATTGTGGGAGGAAACCCACACAGACACAGAGAGAATGTGCAAACTCCCACACAGACAGTCACCCGAGGGTGGAATCAGACCCAGGTCCCTGGCGCTGTGAGGCAGCAGTGCTAACCACTGAGCCACCACACTGTAGGACCTGTTGAGTTTTTACAGCCCTTTCTGCTTTTGTAGTAAATAAGCTGACACAGGAGTCTCTGAATCTTGCATCCTCTGTTATAACGAAGACATTAATGTAGAGGTTCCCAAATGTTTTCCAACTGTGTCCCCTGTTTCAAAGCTCAGGAACTGTCTTGACTCCTCAGTTGACCCCAGCGATAGGAGAGGAACTATGGGGAGGCTTGCGAGGGAGTGGTGGGGTGGTGGGTGCTGGGGGAGACCCCAATACTCCTATTGCCTCCGAGATTACAGCACCCTCCCACTGAATTTTAACTGGTGGCACAGTTTGTGGACCTCACCGTCCAGCACATTGCAGAGCCCTGCAGCTACCAATAGATCTTAACATTGCATAGTGCACTTTCTGGCCCTTGGAGCTCTCTATGTATCAAACCTCAAAGCAATGTGGTGATGTGTGGCTGGGAGGGCTGAGAAGGACAGATGGTGGATAAAGAGACACTGGGGTTGCGTTTGGTCCAAAGGGAGACATCCGTGCAGGAAAAACTATTCCAGGGAAAAGAGAAAGGACCAGACTGAAAATCTGAGGAAGGCCTTCCAAGAGGAAATTCATTACCATGTTTATGGAGTATAAAAATTGGAGGTTTTGGTAAAACTACACAAGGTGCTAGGTAGGCCACAGCTGGAATACTGTGAACAGTTTTGGACTCCTTATCTAGGGAAAGAAAGACTGGCATTGGAGGCAGTTCACCCTGTTGATCCCGGGTATGGAGGGATGGTCTTATGAGGAGAGGTTGAGTAGGTTGGGCCTGTGCTGATTGGAGTTTAGATGAATGAGAGCTGACCTTATTGGAACAAACAAGATTCTTAGGGGGACTTGACAGGGGAGACGTGGAGAGGTTATTTCCCCTTGTGTGGAAGAGTCTGAGACCAGAGGGGCATCAATTCAGAATAAGGGATTGCCCCTTGAAGACAGAAATGAGGAGGAATTTCTTCTCTCAGAGGGGAGTGAATCCGTGGAGGGCTATCGAGGCTGGGTCATTAAGTATATTGAAGGCTGAGATAGAGAGATTTTTAATCAGTAAGGGAATCGAGGCGAAAGTCAGGAAAGTGGAGTTGAGGATTAACAGATCAGCCATGAGCTCATTGAATGGCAGAGCAGACTCGATGGGTGGAATGGCCTACTCCTGTTCCTATGTCTTATAATCTTATGATTTACAGGGGACAAGTAAACATGCCAAGGACGTGGTCAAAAATCTGAAGCATATCAATGACAGTGACAGTGAGTAGGATCCTTTACATAATCTCCGCGTTCTCTAATGTCCTTTTGGGGAAGGAAATTTGCTGTCCTTACCCAGTCTGGCCTACATGTGACTCCAGACCCATAGCAAAGAGGTTGACATGAAATAACTCCACAGAGGTCAGTATCCTTTCACCAGGTCACCCTTTATTTACACGTGGAGAGTCTTTGATGCTGATCCAGCTCCCTCAGAGCCAGCCCTCAGAGTGAACAGAACCTCAGACACTCCTGTTTCTATCTGTCAGCCAGGGCTCCCTGATTGGACCAGGTTTACAGCTCCAATCAGGGAACTCATACTCTATGACTCATCACAATCACTACAGAGAGTTAACTGCCCTCTGAAATGGCCCTAGCAAGCCATACTTCATTGAGGGGCAATTAGGGATGAGTAGCCCATGCTGGCCTTACCATAACCAATGAAAGAATGAAAGAAAATAGTTTTGTGTATCTCATTCATGGAGCTAGCAAGTGCACATTGTCTAATTAGACTTGTACATTATGCAAGAAAAAGACATTTTAAGTTCACGACCAAAAAAAAAGCATTTCATAGTGGTAACGTCTGACTGCGGTATCTATTGTCCTATCTAATGCACAGCATGGATTCAGGTAACTGTCTGTAATTGTATAGAAGAAGATTTTTTTAATTGTTGGAGGTTTTTGTACAAATGGCATTTGTACAAGGATGTTGGAATCGTAGAATGGCAACAGCGCAGGAGGAAGCCACTTGGCCCGTCATTTTGTGCCAGCCCTCGGCAAGTGCAACTTGCCTAATGCCCCTCCCTGTAACCTTCTGTTTCTTTAGTTAGTCCAACCCCCTCCTCTAAACCTCAGGTTACCCTGCCTCTACGGCCATGTCAGTCAGCACATTCCAGTCACTAACCTCTCGCCAAGAGAAAGCATTTTTACCCAATCTTGATGTCAATTCTTCATCAAACATGCCCTCTGATCCTTGGCTCTTAGGCCTATAGCTTTTCCCCTATCACTCCATCCGTGTGATTTTGAACATCTCTCTCACGTGTCCTGTCTGCCTCCTCTTCTCCAATATCTCCAGCCTGCCGAGAGAACTGAAATTCCTCGTGCCTGGGAATCCATTAGAAGGACGACTGCAAATCTTCACATCATTCTTGGCACGCAATGCCCAGAATTGGGCACAATCATTGCTGTTGGAGTCAAAACAGTATGGAATACTGGTACACCATAACTCCTTCTCTTTCATATTCCCTGCATCTGTTTCTGTAGCCCAGGACTCCATTGATTTTATTAAACCTAACTGCCCTGCAACCCTCGATGATTTGAATACATAATGGACCCCTTTTCCCCTGCACCCCATTCAGAACTGTATCCTTCACTTTAAATTATCTCATTCTTAAAATGAATCACTTCACGGGTCATTTATTGGTCAGAAGATGCAGTCATCCCAGCACTGATCTGTGGGGAATTTTCCTTTAGCTTGAAAAATCACCACTAATCATTGTTTCTGGTCACCCTGCTAATTTTGTCTCCATGCCATTGGCATTCCTTTTATTTCATGGACTCCTTATTTGGTGGCAAACGCATTATGTTTTCATTAAGCATCATTGGAAATTCTATGTATACCTCATCCACTGCAGAACCCTCATCAACCCTCCCTGTTATCTCACAAAAACTCCAGCACGTTAATTAAATGCAATGTGCCCTCAGACCATCAAAGTTGGCTTTCCATAATTTATCCATTGTTGTCCAAGAGTCTGTAAATTATGTCCTGAAGTAGCGTTCCCAAAGGCTTTTCAACTGTGGATTGGCCTGTGGTAACTGGCCTTATCATCACACACACTAGATTGAATGAGTGGGCAACATCTACAGTTCTCCCGTTCTCTGCTACCCAACCCTGAGGAGGATTGGAAAATTACACTGAATACTGCACCGTGTGTGTTGCAGTGGATACTTCACCCTGCATTTATTACGGTGAATAATCCATCACAGTGAATATTACCTCTGCCTAGTAAATATGACAAAGCTAATACGTACAATCAAAAGACTCAGATGGCATACAATCGACCACAGAAATAGTTTGCAAAGTTTAAATCGCTGTACCTGAAAATTATTTAATTGCCCCCTTGGTTTTTGTACTTACTGATGATTAAGGTCCTGCAAACTGCAACGCTGCACAGAAAGCTGCTGTGATTTGGAGACAGCTGCCATGTTTTTCGTTTGCAAGTGGCAACACTCATCAGATTGCCGCAGATCACCTGGGACAGGATTAGGGAGGCAAAACTGACCCAAGCCACACCAAGCTGTATCATAGGGGTCAGCACTGGGGAGAAACGTAGGGCCAACGCGCTGCTGCTCGGCAACAGCGGCCCTCACCATCAAAAAGCACCAGAAAGTGCTACAATTTTTAACTAAGTAGATGCTATGTATCTCTCTCTCTCTCTCTCCACTTCCATGGCAGACTTGGCGGCTAGAGTTTGGTAAGAATTGGGGAAGTGTTTGTTTCTGATAAACACAGGGCTGCAGCTCAGACACTCACACTAAGCAAAATCACAGCCTGATTGGCTACTTCTTGTTAAACCCTGAGCAGATGGGCCTGTTTCTAATCAGCCAAAACACTTTCATTTCAACCTGCAATGGCAGAGCATGTGAATTTAATCACTAAATCTATTGTTTTACATCCAAACTTCTTTTATAGATCAGATTCATAAGTAACTTGTTTCTTCTCGTGCCCAGAAATGTGAAGGTTATTCTCATTTCCGCCTCTGTACGGGCCAATCCACTTTAATCTCTTGCCGTTCCTTATTGGACTCAAGTTATTAATGTGCTTGAAGTGCTATAATTAGACCATTCCTTCCTTGCCCAACACAGTTGAACAACATGACTTCATTGGTATGCGAGCTACCTGTCAAGAATCTATTTTTGTTCTTTTGTGGGATGTGGGCGTCGCTGGCTGGGTCAGTGTTTCTTGTCCGTCCCTAGTTGCCCCCTTGAGAAGGTGGGGGTGAGCTGCCTTCTTGAACCGCTGCAGTCCACCTGCTGTAGGTTGACCCACAATGCCCTTAGGGAGGGAATTCCAGGATTTTGACCCAGCGACACTGAAGGAACGGTGATATATTTCCAAGTCAGGATGGTGAGTGGTTGGGAGGGGAGCATGCAGAGGATGGCATTCCCATGTATCTGCTGCCCTTGTCCTTCTAGATGGAAGTGGTCGTGGGTTTGGAAGGTGCTGTCGGAGGGTCTTTGGTGAATTTCTGCAGGGCATTTTGTAGATGGTACACACCGCTGCGACTGAGCGTCGGTGGAGGAGGGAGTGAATGTTTGTGGATGTGGTGTCAATCAAGCGGGGGCTGCTTTGTCCTGGATGGTGTCAAGCTTCTTGAGTGTTGTTGGAGCTGCCCCCATCCAGGGCAAGTGGGGAGTATTCCATCACACTCCTGGCTTGTGCCTTGTAGGTGGTGGGACAGGCTTTGGGGGGAGGTAGGAGGTGAGTTTATTGCTGCAGGATTCCCAGCCTCTGATGTGCTATTTCAGTCATAGTACCTTTTAAACTTGCCAAGGCCTCAATTTTACTGTCAGCTCCATGGTACAGAGTGGACCTCTCCAATTTCAAGCACTAGCTGTATTTTAACATGACAGGGTGACCAACTGACTCATAACAATAGAGGGATACAAAACATAGAGTCATAGAGCTGTACAGCACGGAAACAGACCCTTCGGTCCAACTCGTCCGTGCCAACCAGATATCCTAAATTAAGCTAGTCAAATTTGCCACATTTGGCCCATATCCATCTAAAGACTTCCTATTCATGTACCATCCAGACGCCTTTTAAATGTTGTAATTGTACCAGGCTGCACGACTCCAGAATCACAGAATCTGTCCAGTGCGGAAAGAGGCCATTCAGCCCATCAAGTCTGCACTGACCCTCCAAAGAGCATCCAACCCAGAACGAACCACCCCTCACTCCGTCTTATCTCCGTAACCCTGCATTACCATGGCTAATCCACCAGGCCTGCACATTTTTGGACATCTATTAAATGCAAGGAGAATGCATTGGGAACATTGCTTTGAAGCCATTTTCCACTGCCCTACTTCCACCTGAGACTCCTTTACACCTAAAGTACAGTCCCCTAACAAAGGCAGCGTGTTCAGAGAGTGAACGTGAAACTGGGAGGTGTCCCTTCAAGAAGTCAACCTGGATATGTGGCAGGAGTGCAGAACCAAAAAGAAAAATATTCCAGTTTTTATTGTTCGTTAGGCCAATTCTTTAACTGCCTTACATTAGAAGAAGTATTCTTGATGTGTATTCACTATTGTAGTGTCAGGAAACGGTGCCAATTTGTGCATAGCAACCTCCACGGCCAGCCAAATGGCAGTGACCAAACAATTTCTTCTTGTGATGTTGGTTAAATATTGCCCAAACTCCCTTTTAACACAGGGCCTTTTTTGATTCCCGGTCCCACTCGAACAGCACAAAATTAGGGGCAGCTCAGGGGTTAGCACTGCTGCCTCACAGCACCAGGGACCTGGGTTCGATGCCACCCTCAGGCGACTATCTGTGTGGAGTTTGCACATTCTCCCCGTGTCTGTGTGGGTTTCCTCCGGGTGCTCTGGTTTCCTCCCACAGCCACAAAGATGTGCAGGCTAGGGTGGATTGGCCATGCTAAATTACCCATAGTGTCCAGGGATGTACAAGCTTAGGTGGACTAGCCATAGGTCTAGGTGGGTCGCATCTTGGTAGGTCAGTGCTGGTTCGATGGTCTGAATGACCTCTTTCTACACTGTAGAGATTCTATGTTTCTGTGAATTTAACATCTCTATCATAGACTCCCTACAGTGTGGGAACAGGCCACTCAGCCCAACAAGTCCACACTGCCCCTCCGAACAGTATCCCACCCAGACCCATTCCCCTACCCCTGCATAACCGACCTAACCTAAACATCCCTGCACACTATGGGGCACTTTAGCACGGCCAATCTACTTAACCTGCATATCTTTGGACTGTGGGAGGAAACCGGAGCACCCGGAGGAAACCCACGCAGATACGGGGAGAATGTGCAAACTCCACACAGACGGTCACCTGAGGCTGGAATCGAACCTGGATCCCTGGTGCTGTGAGGCAGCATGGCTAACCACTGAGCCACTCTATTGTTTCAATTTACAAAGTGCAAGATCCCATATGGCCTTATTAATCACTTTCTCAACCTGCCATGCTAACCTCAGAGATCTGTGCATATATACTCCCAGGTCCCTCTGTTCCTGACCCCTTCTATAATTATATTTTTTCACTCTGTATTGCTTCTCAAACTTCATGTTAAAAGAAATTCAATGACGTTAACATCACAAAATGTTTTACAAACAGTAAATTATTATTGAAACATATTTACTGCTGCAATGTAGGAAAGTCTGATAAAAATGACGAAGAGACGTTGGTGAGGGACACAGCTCACTTCATAGTATCCCTACAGCATGGGAGCAAGCTATTCAATCCATCGAGTCCCCACTAATCTTCCTTATCCAGACCCACACCCCTACCTTACTGTTGTAACCCTGGCTAATCCACCCAACTTGCACATCCCTGGACACTATGGGGTAATTTAGCATGGCCAATCTAACGTGCTCATCTTTGGACTGTGGGAGGAAACCAGAGCACCCGGAGGAAACCCACACAGACACGGGGAGAATATGCAAACTCCACACAGACAGTTGCCCGAGGGTGGAATCAAACCTGGGTCCCAGGTACTGTGAGGCAGCAGTGCTAACCACTGAGCCACTGCACTGGAATGAGAGAGCACACGTAACCACAGTGTAAACTATGGAAGACAACACTACGGATACCTCAGCATGGCTTTGGGTGTATCAGCCGACCCTGTGTGCCCAGATCAATGGAGTAAGTCTGGCACCTTCTGACCCAGAGGTGAGGTCACTACCCCCCTGAGCTCCAGCCAAAATGTACAACTTTTACAGCAAGGATGGCAACTCGAACACGTGGCAAAAACATTCACATGAAAGCACAGCCTTCCCCTTCCCGGTGCTGAAAATGATCAGCACCATTGTCGAACTCTCTCTGCTGAACAGAGACATTATCCCAGACTATTGGAATGTTGGAACTGCCCACCATCTGGTCGACAAAGTCATGTCTCAGAAATAACATTTCATCAGAAGTGTTTTCAGATGCTGATTAATCTGCTGCACAATTTTAGAATTTCCCATTCTTATTTAAAGCAATCACAACAGATGGATTGATGCAAAATTTCGCTGATATCTCCTTCACAGTACAATACCTCCCAATCTCAGTCTGGCGATTGTTAGCATACCCAGCCTACGAAACAATGCACTGTGGGAGATCTTGTCCTAACAGTGATGACACTGGGACCAGTAATCCAGAGGCTTCTGCTCATTCCCTGGGGAATACAGGGTTCGAGTCATGCCCCTGTCTGTATCAATGGTGCTGAGGTGGAGATGGTTGAGAGCATCAAGTTCCTGGGAGTGACGATCGCCAATGATCTGTCCTGGCCCACCCACGTCGACGTGACGGTCAAGAGAGCACAGCAACGCCTTGACTTCCTCAGGAAGCTAAGGAAATTCAACATGTCCATAAAGATTCTTCCCAATTTTTATAGATGCACCATAGAAAGTAGCCGTATGGATGCATCACAGCGTGGCTATTACCAAGTCCAAAAGAAACTACAGAGAGTTGTGAACACAGCCCAGTCCATCACACAAACCAGCCTTCTATCCATTGACTCCATCTGCACTTCCCCCTGCCTCAGCAAAGCAACCAATATCATCAAAGAGCCCTCCAATCCCTGGTTTTTCTATTGGGCAGAAAATATGTGCACATGTACGAACAGATTCAAGCATAGCTTCTTTCCTGCTGTTATCAGACTTATGAATGGACCCCTTTAATGTTCATGTTGATCTCTGTCTGTACCTTCTCTGCGGCTATAACACTATGTCCTGCACTCTGTTCTGTTACCCTGGTGCACGTTGTATGATTAGATCTGCCTGTAAAGCACATAAGACAACACATTTCACTGCCTCTTAGTGCATGTGACGACAATAAATCAAACCAAATCAATGCAGCAGCGAATGGAATTCAATTCACAAAGTTAGTGATGATAACAGCTATTATCACTGTCATTCAGACCAAATCTGGTTCACTAATACTGTTCAGGGAAGAAAAATCTGGCCTGCAATATCCATAGCAATGTGAGATAACAAGGTGTGGAGCTGGATGAACACAGCAGGCCAAGCAGCATCAGAGGAGCAGAAAGGCTGACGTTTCGGGCCTAGTGCCTTCTTCTTCTGAACAAGCCTTCCTGCTCCTCTGATGCTGCTTGGCCTGCTGTGTACATCCGGCTCTACACCTTGTTATCCAGAGCAATGTGGTTTATTCTTAAATACCTCAGTTCAAGGGCAATTAAGGACTGGCAACAAATACTGCACTTGCCAGTGACCGCCCCCCCCACCAACATCCCGGGAAAGAATAAATCCTGACTTGGGAAACAATGCTTTCTAATGGACACCACCCTGGGGTTAAGGCTGTCACACATAAAACAGTCGCTAGGAATGTTTACCCTGATAAAACTCAATTATTGTCTGATACATCTCTGTGAAATCACTCCTGAATTTTGTGCCTGACTGAATAGTATTGTAGACTATGACTTTTATTTCTGGGTTCAAAAAGAACCCCATTGTTTTCGCAGATTATCATCCACTGAATCCTCCTCGGGTATTTCCCACAGGATCCAAAGGCCTATAGCATCACACATAATAAGTCAGGTCATGGAGAGCTCCATTCTCTGCTGCCGGCACTGGGCAATGACAGAAATAAAATTCTCAAACAAATCCACCCCAGGTGAACATCTGACTGGTGCAGAATTTTAATTGTCTTTAATTATTTGCAGATGGAAGACCTTAATTGGTGTTTGGAAGCATCTGCGAAGGGCAGTGCTAAACTTCAAAGGGACGTCCGTGTTGGTTTGCTATAAAAGATTAACACCTTATGGGGGCAACTGATGGGAAAGCTGCAGTGAGCCTGAGGAGCTTGATATCAAAGCCTGTCCCACCATCTACAAGGCACAAGTCAAGAGTGTGATGGAATACTCCCCACTTGCCCTGGATGGGGGCAGCTCCAACAACACTCAAGACGCTCAACACCATCCAGGACAAAGCAGCCCCCGCTTGATTGGCACCACATCCACAAACATCCCACGCCCTCCACCACCGACGCTCAGTAACAGCAGTGTGTACCATCCATAAGTTGCACCGCAGAAATTCACTAAAGATCCTCAGACAGCACCTTCCAAACCCACGACCACTTATGCATAGAAGGACAAGGGGCAGCAGATACATCGGAATACCACCCCCCTATAAGTTCGTAACAGTGCACAAGCATCATGTGGACTGCTATGGGGCTTTACGGAGGCAACTTACCCCCAGATTCTCGAGGAGCAATTAATGTTGGGGAATAAATGGCAGCCTAGATAGTGAAATTCCACATCCCGTGTCTGCCAACTGAAATCTACCCCCAGAGACTTAATCACACAATCCTTCCACCAAACCCCATCCCTCCAGCCATTGGTCAGTCAACAGCTCTGACATTGTGACACGCCGCCTTCCGACAGCCAATCAGAAAGCAAAGATCACCCCATTGGATGACACTCGGCAAATGGTCATTTCTCCCCTAATTTAAATATTTTTACATCTAGTGAAAAGAAATGCATATAAAAATAATGACCAATACTACAATTACTTTTAGTGTCCCTGTGATTTTTCTCCAGGGTTGCACACAGTTGGATCTTAGAAATTAGCCTTCAATTCCAAGGCTCCAGGTCAATCCTGGAGAAAATAGAATTAAAGAACACCACATATACCTTTCGGCCTCTGAAGCATCTTTCCTTTCTGCTATACTGGTTACAGACTTTCATACCCAATACTGGACTCACAACTTCCCAAATTATCTTGGTACTTTTCTCCTTATTTTATTATTCGCAACCATGATGCTTGTCTGTGCCAATGACTTTGACCCTCACTTTGGTTCCTCAGCTTTCGTTTGGAAAGCGATGCTCCCCTTTTGAAAGGTTTCTGTTTCCCAGTTGCATCTGTATAGCACCTTCTGTAACTCCTGCAGACCCTTAGAACCCATTCGCGGACAACAAAGCCCTATCAAGGGAGATTTTTTTTGGGGGGGGGCGGGCGCGGTTGGTGTGATCACAGGCTCACCCTCAATCTGAGCAGGGATGGTGCCTTATGCCTCCATTTTGACAGCTCTCCCCGCTCCCACCCTAGTCAAAGAGTAATACAGCACAGAAGCAGACCTTTCGGCCCAACTCGTCCATGCCGTCCAAGTTTTCCAAACTTGAACTAGTCTGACCTGCCTATGTTTAGCCCATATCCCTCCAAACCTTTCCTAATCATGAACTTATCCAAATGTCTTTTAAACGTTGTAACTGTATCCGCATCCACCACTTCCTCTGGGAGTTCATTCCACACACCGACCACCCTCTGTGTAAGAAAAATGCCGCTCGTGTCCTTTTTAACTCTTTATCCTCTCACCTTAAATCTGTGCCCACTAGTTTTGGACTCCCCTACACTGGGGGAAAAGACTTTGGCTACTCACTGTATCCATGCCCCTCATGATTTTATAAACCTCTACAAGGTCACCCCTCAGCCTTTGATGCTCCAGTGTAAAATGTCCCAGGCTATCCGGCGTCTCCTTATAACTCAAATCCTCCAGTCCTGGTAACATCCTGGTAAATCTTTTCTGCACCCTTTCCAATTTAATAACATATAGCAGGGCGACCAGAACTGTATGCAGTATTCCAAACCATTCCTTTGTCTGCTGGCCCAGCTAAACAAAATCCCATGCCAAATGCCTTCTTCACCCCCTGCAACTCCATTTTCAAGGAGCTATACATCTGCACTCCTCGGTCTCTTTGTTCAGCAACACTCCCCAGGGCCCAACTATTAGCTGTATAGGTCCTGCCCTGGTTTGCCTTACTGAAATGCAACACCTCACATTTATTTAAATTAAACTTCATCTGCCACTCCTCAGCCCATTGATCCAATTGATCAAGATCTCTTTGTAAACTTAGATAAACTTCTTCACTGTCCACTGCGCCATCAATTTTGGTGTCACACTGCAAACTTACTAACCATGTCTCCTATATTCTCATCCAAATCATTTATATAAATGACTAACAATAATTTGGCATCGAAGTTGCGAATGGACTGGCTTCGCCTCAGAACTGTTGCCAGGAACAGAGATGTAGTGGGTACCAGGGGGCAGAGCTTGGGCAGGAGGAAAAATCAATGGCTTTTGTCTTGTCATTATTTAATTAGGAAGAATATCTGCTCATCCAGTGCTGGATGTCAGGTAAACAGTCTGGTAGCTTAGCAACAGTGGGGGAGCGTGTTGGTGAGCTGTGTGTCGCCAGGGGAAGGACTTGGAAATATATTGCCGTTCCTTCAGTGTCGCTGGTCAAAATCCCAGAACTCCCTCCCTAAGGGTATTGTGGGTATTTATAGAGCACGCGAACTGCAGCAGTTCAAGAGGTCAGCTCATCCCCACCTTCTCCTGAGATTGACAATAAATGCGATCCTAGCTCGTCGTGGTCACATCCCAGAAATGAAGTAAATTAGAAAAAGCAATTCGCTTGCTCAAGCTCCAAACAAGATCATTGTGGGGGTAATGATGGTGAAGAGGTAATGGAGTCATAATCCAAAGACCCAGGACAATGCTCTGGGGACCAGGGTTCAAATCACCACAGTGATAGCTGGTGGAATATTAATTCAATTTTAAAAGTGTCTGGAATTAAAGGCTATTCTCAATAACAGCATAAAAATTCATCTGTAGGGGCTATTGTAGCACAGTGAACAAATGAACAAATAAAAATGTACAGCACAGGAACAGGCCCTTCAGCCCTCCAAGCCTGTCCCAACCATCATGCCCTAATTAATCTAAAAACAAACCTGCCATTTTTCGATCCATATTCCTTAATTTCCTCCCTATTCATGTATCGATCCAGGTGCCTCAGGTTCAAGACCCTTCTACTCCAGAGGTGTGTAATAATATCTCTGAACAGGTTGGTTAGAAAAATAAGTCAATTTTTTAAAAAAAAATCAATTGCTGTATGGGGTCCTTTTGTGGTAGAGTGGCAGCGTCTCTATCCCAAGACCAGGAGACCTAGCTTCAAGCCCCCCTGCTCCAGAGGTGTGTAATAACATTTCTGAACAAGTTGTTTAGGAAAAATAGGCAAATCAAAAAAATGTTTTTAATTAAAAACTCAACTGGTTCACCAACACCCTTTACGGAAGGACATCTTATTCAGCCTGACCTACACGTGACTCCAGACCTACAGCAGGGTGGCTGACTCATAACTGCCCTCAGTAATGGCCCTAGTGAGTCACACCATTCAAGGGAAATTAGGGATGCGCAGCAGATGCCAGCCTTGACCACGAGGCCCAAATCCTGTGAAAGAATAAACGATATAAAAAAGAGAAAGCAAAGTGATAATGACCAGATTTACCGTTTTTCCCAACGTTGGAGTGGCACGGTGGCTCAGTGGTTAGCACTGCTGCCTCATGGCACCAGGGACCTGGGTTCAATTCCACTCTCAGGCAACTGTCTGTGTGGAGTTTGCATATTCTCCCTGTGAATGTGTGGGTTTGCTCTGGTTTCCTCCCACAGTCCAAAGATGTGCAGGTTAGGGTGGTTTGGCTGTGCTAAATTGCCCCTTAGTGTCCAGGGATGTGTGGGTTAGCCATGGGGAAATATAGGTTTATGGGGGGGTGGTGTCTGGCTGGGCTGTGGTGATTCTATGGGGCAAGGCAGCCAGAAGAAAGCCCCAGCTCTTTCAAATAACATGGCAGCTACTTGAGAAACCTTGGCTTAACACTTTATCTGCACAATGGCACCTTTGACAGTTCAGTACTGACACTGAGTCAGCCTAGCTATGCACTCAAATCACTTGACTCAGTCAACACATTTTGGAATGTACATTGATCAGAAGCAACAGAGCAAAACAATGTTTATCCCAATGCTCTGAGAGCCAGGCTCAGCAGTTGTGAATTATTAATGGGTGATCCAAATCGATTCTGACTCCTAAGAATGTTCCAATTAGTTGGCTGTTTTGTACAAATTGCGCAGGGCCTGTTCTGTTTGATGTGAGTGATTTCCTTCCATCTTCTTGCAATACAAGAAACAAAGGCTTGGGCAATCTTTCCCATCACTCAGCACGACACAATACACACAATGCGGAAAGGTTAGTCACCTCCAAACAACGCAGCTTTTCCGTATAAACCTCGATTGCACAACGCCATTCTTGCAAGACGTACTTTTGACACTGCTCAGTGTTTCTGGTTCTCATCTCCATAATGGGCCTTGGCCCACTGTTTTCAGGGAGCAGGCATCTCAAATTGACCAAGCAAATAAGGTCACAAGCTTACTCCAAGCTAATGGGCAGGGCGATTGGATTGGAGGCACCTCAGAGAGGTTCGCTCGATTAATTCCAGTGACGTAAAGTTTGATTTTGAGGAGAGATTGATCAGTTTAGGCCTATACTCGCTACAGTTGAGAAGAATGAGAGGAGATCCCCCGCCAAAACAGGTATGTAAGACGCTAAAGAAGATTGACAGAATAGACACGGAGAGGATGTGTCCTCATGTGGGGCAATCTAGAATGAGAGGTCATAGTTTCTTATTGTTGCAGTGAATTTTATTTAGGAGCATACTGTCCTGCTCTCTTCGCCACTGAAATAACTGCACAAAGGCCTTTATTCCTGTCACCAAGTCACCCTTTATTTATGTGTGCACTGTACGTGGACTGTGACCCGTCAACTCAGAACCAGTTCCTAAAATGAGAAGAGTCTGAATCAGAGATAGTAGGAACTGCAGATACTGGGGAATCCAAGATAACAAGGTGTAGAGCTGGATGAACACAGCAGGCCAAGCAGCATCAGAGGAGCAGGAAGGCTGACGTTTTGGGCCTAGACCCTCTCATGGTTTTATTTAAAATCCCCAAAACTACCACTGCGCCCAAAGTGGGGCTCAGAGGTCATAGTTTTAGGATAAAGGCTGGGATCATTAACACATTTACCAATGCAATCGGGGATAACTATTGGTCAGAATATGAACACCCCATCCTTCGCAGAAATGATCTTGGGGGTTATGCTACAAGGGCAGGTTGGGACTTGAGAAGAATGAGAGGTGATCTTATTGTAACAGATAAGATCCTGAGTAGACTTGGCAGAATGGATCGTAAGAACCAGCTTGAGATGGCAAACAAGGTCTTCGCTTCACACCTCATTCGAAAGGTGACCTTTCTAACAATGCAGCATGCCCTGACTCCTGCATTGGAGTGTCAACCCAGGTATTGTGTTCAAGGGGAGCTGCTATTGGCAGCTGTCAAACTACACTGATTTAACAAAAGTACAAATTGGGATCAGTGGTACACCATTCAGCCCCTCCCACTATTTGATAGCCAATCTGATTGTGCCCTCTACTTTCGTCTTTACCCCAATACTCTTAGACTCTGATGGCTCCTAGTTCTAGATTACCTCAGAAGAAGAAACTTCTTCCTGGTCTCCACTCTATCTAGTCCTCTGAGGGGATAAAATCGCTTCTGGCAAGGCAAGACTGAACTATGAAGAGAGACTGGATTGGTTAGGATTCTCCTCACTGGCATGGAGAAGCATGAGGGGAAATCTCACAGTAACCTATAACATTCTAACAGGGCTAGACAGGGTAAACACAGGAACGATGTTCCTGATGAGTGGGGAGTCCAGAGCCAGGGGGCCCCAGTTTAAAGATACAGGGTAGGATGGAGATGAGAAATGCCTTCATCCAGAGAGTGGGGAGCCTGTGGAATTCCATTTGAGAAAGCATTTGAGGTCAAAACACTAAGTGTTTTCAGGAAGGAGTCGGAAATAGTTCTGAGGGCTAAAGGGATAAAAGGGGGTGGGGGAGAAAGTGGAAACAGGGACTGAGTTAGATGATCAGCCATGATCATATTGAATGACAGAGCAGGCTTGATGGGCTGAATGACCTACTCCTGCTCCTATTTTCCATGTTTCAGTAAAGGGACCCTCTCATTCTTCAAAATTCCAGTGTGTACAGCCCCGACATAGAACATAGAACATAGAACATTACAGCACAGTACAGGCCCTTCGGCCCTCGATGTTGTGCCAACCTGTGAAACCAATCTGAAGCCCATCTCACCTACACTATTCCATTATCATCCATATGTTTATCCAATGACCATTTAAATGCCCTTAAAGTTGGCAAGTCTACTACTGTTGCAGGCAGGGCATTCCACGCCCTTACTACTCTCTGAGTAAAGAACCTACCTCTGACATCTGTCCTATATCTATCACCCTTCAATTTAAAGCTATGTCCCCTCGTGCTAGCCACCACCATCCGAGGAAAAAGGCTCCCACTGTCCACCCTATCTAATCCTCTGATCATCTTGTATGTTTCTATTAAGTCACCTCTTAACCTTCTTCTCTCTAACGAAAACAGCCTCAAGTTCCTCAGCCTTTCCTCATAAGACCTTCCCTCCATACCAGGCAACATCTTGGTAAATCTCCTCTGCACCCTTTCCAATGCTTCCACATCCTTCCTATAATGCGGTGACCAGAACTGTACGCAATACTCCAAGTGCGGCCGCACCAGAGTTTTGTACAGCTGCAACATGACCCCATGGCTCCGAAACTCAATCCCTCTACCAATAAAACCTATTTAAACATATTTAAACAAATTCCCATCAGGCCTTTGGCTACGATGGTTTTGCTTGTCATCACTATCTTGCTCACTAAGCCGACCTTCAACCTTCACCTCCGTCCTTTTAAGTTGACTTTCATCTCTAATTGCCAACTTCTGAAGTTCAAACTCTCCCTCTTTCTGTTTTTCTTCTCTCTCTTTCTCCATTTCTTCTCTCTCCTTCTCTTTTAATTCTGAAAAAACCTCCCTCTCACTTTTTTTTCCCTCTGCTTTTAATTGGAATTCAAACTGTTTCTTTTACTTTTCTTTTTTCTCGTCTACATGGCTCTGCAACATGCTCAATCTTCTCTCATTAGCCAAACCCCTTTATCCCAGGAATCCGAGGAGTGAACATTCTCAGAACTGCATTGAATGCAGATTTTGACGGGATTGACCAACAGCAAGAAGGCGCACTCAATGTCCAACCAATGATGGTGAGTGGGATCCTAAAGCTTGAGAGCCAATGGGTGGCCCTGTGGAGATGGCTCATGGTCAACCCTGTGGCTCCCCCCATTTAAAAAAAGGCGCAGGGTGCCTTGAGGAGGGGAAGCCTACCCACAGGATGGCCAATGGCCGCGGATGCGATGATGCAGTGAAGCTTACTAATACAATGGATTGGACAGCTCCCCCTGAAACCTACCATATTTGGCTGGTTGTACGTTGGATGCAGTGCGGAGTAAAACACAAGAGGGGCCACAAATAACTCAGTGGGGTGCCCACCGAGAGTGGGTAGGAAGCTATTCCAGCCCAAACTTCCAAAACATGGCCACTTTGGCCTTGGGGTATGAGTGGGGGAGAGTGCAATGGCTCTGACAGACTCTCGTGGGCACATTTACACAATAGTGCAGCCCTGCCCGTGCTCTGTTCAATGGAGAAAGGGTCTCATTCAACGGGCTGGCATGGGTTGGCTGGTCTGAATGGCCTCCTCCTGAGCTGCAACGCTGCAGAGACTTGGTAAAGTAAGTCAGTCTTTTATGGTGCTTTAGGTAATGTTGCAGGTCCAGATTCTGAGGAAGGGTCACTGGACCCGAAACGTTAACTCTGATTTCTGTCCACAGACGCTGCCAGACCCACTGAGCTTTTCCAGCAATTTCTGTTTCTGTTTCTGATTTCCAGCATCAGCAGTTCTTTTGGTTTTTATTAAGAAATGTCTTGGGTTTGTTTGTTCTACCTATGGTAAAGACTGTACAGAATCGAACTGCTGTATTGACTACGTATGTATTAGACGGAGTTTTATGAATAAAGTTCTTTCAAAATAAAAAAAATATGATTAACGAGCAAATACATAGTAGGATCGTCCTTCACTTTAATGGTGTGTAAGACAGACTCTATCATCTGATGCTATTAAAGGAATGGCTTTGAAATGAGTTGAGTATTTGTATGTAAAAGTGACTGCCTCCCACTCAAACAAGTGTCTGATCACCTCGTTGCAGCAGTGTGTAGGAGGAAGTCAGAGAAAGAGAGGTCAGCCCCCACCCTGTGTAAAGCAGCAAAATGATATCAGTGTCACAACAGCTGAGGTCTATTTTTACAGCCTGCTATTTTAACCAGCTCTTTGTGAGATCGAGGTGACAAAGGCAAGTGAATAACCAGCAGGAGGGCTGCAGGTGTGAGGTAACACAAGGGTGACCCAGGCACTGAGACGCACTGCACAATCAGCGAACAGAAAGATACCAGGCCGGGGAATAAAGAGGACTATTATCATTCTGAAAAGTTGTAAAGCGAAGTGAGCCAAACGAAAGAAAGAAAGCCAGCTTTCTCTGTTTACTGCGCAGCGCAGTGGCTGTTAAATTTACACCGACACCCCAAACTCCGTGCACCCCCTCCCTCCAACCCCATCATTGCAAAATGAAGGTACTTGCAGAGTAAGATGGTGTGGAGGTGCCGGTGTTGGACTGGGGTGGACAAGGTCAGAAATTACACGGCACCAGGTTACAGTCCAACAGGTTTATTTGAAAACACAAGCTTTCGGAGCCTCGCTAACACCTGAAGAAGGAGCTGAGCTCCAAAAGCTTGGGCGGCAGGGTGGCTCAGTAGTTAGCACTGCTGCCTCACAGCACCAGGGACCCAGGTTCAATTCCACCCTCAGGCAACTGTCTGTATGGAGTTTGCACATTCTCCCCAAGCCTGCATGGGTTTCCTCTGATTTCATTCCACAGTCTAAAGATGTGTAGGCTAGGGTGGATTGGCTGCACTAATTGCCTGTAATGTTCAGGGACACATAGATTAGGTGGGTTATAGGGAGACAGGGTCTGGGTGGGTTACCGTGAGAGTCAGTGTGGACTTGTTGGGCCAAAGGGCCTGTTTCCACACTGTAGGAATTCTAAGTCATCCCTCCAAGATACTGACATTTTCCCCCAACTCCAGCCTCTTGGCCATCTTCCACCTCCCAGCCATTGTTGCTGTAAACTTGTGAAGTCCCTCCCTGCATTTCTCAGTCTCTCCACCTCTCTCTCACCTCCTTTAAGGTGCATCTTCGAACAAAAACCTCACAGCAACACTTTTGAATTGTGCACACATCCAGAGCCGGACCAGATCAATATCGTTTCTACGGTTAATCTATTTTTTTTAGCCCCATCCCTCATTGCCTTGTGATCCAGGGCGGGGGAGGGGAGGAGGGGCATACACCCAGCCACAGTGCTTTTATGTTTCATTGTTTTTACGCTTCGTTGAGCTTCTATACATTTAACTGAGCATCTGTCACTGAGCAGCAATGGTGCACAAACAGGCCATTCAACCCATTGTGTTTTTACCAGCATTTCAGAGTCAACCACATCACTGAGAGTCTGGAGTCACGTGTAGGCCCAGACCGGGTAAGGGTGGCAGATTGCCACCCCTAAAGGGCATTAGTGAACCCAGTGGGTGCACCCCCCCCTCCCCCAACCCACAATAACTGATGAGGGTCACCATTATTGAGACTTTCAATTCCAGATTTATTTATTTGATTTAAATTCCACTGGCTGCCAGGTAGGATTTTTTTTAATTCATTCCCAGGATGAGCAAGGTCAAAAATCACCTGACACCAGGTTGTAGTCCAACAGGTTCATTTGAAGACACAAGCTTTTGGAGTCTCGCTCCTTCTTCAGGCTTTAGTGAGACAGACTCCGAAAGCTTGTGTTTTCAAATAAACCTGTTGGACTACAATCTGGTGCCACGTGATGTTTGACCTTATCCACCCAGTCCAACACTGGCACCTCCACTTAGAATCATAGAATCCCTTCGCTGTGAAAACAGGCCATTCAGCCCAACAAGCTCACACCAACCCTCCAAGGAGCATCCCACCCAGAACCATCCCTCTACCCTTTCCCTGTAACTCTGCATTTCCCCATGGCTAACACACCTAACCTACACATCGCATCTTCACAGGATGAGAGCATCTCTGGCCAGGCAGCATTTATTGCCCATCTCCAATTGCCCAGAGGGCAGTTAAGAGTCAACCACATTGCTGTGGGTCTGGAGTCACATGTAGGCCAGACCAGGTAAGGATGGCAGCTTCCTTCCCTAAAGGACATTAGTGAACCAGATGGGTGTTTTTTCCCAACAATTGGCAATGGATTCACAGTCATTATTAGAGTCTTAAATTCCAGATTTTTATTAGATTCAAATTCCACCATCTGCAGTGGCAGGATTTGAACCCAGGTCTCCGGAATGTTGCCTGGATCTCTGGATTAACAGTCCAACAATAATACCACTGGGCCATCGCCTTACCAGAGTATTAAAACCTGAATTACTAGTCCACCATGTCCTTGCAAGACCCTCCCCTCCTCCACCTCTGAGGAAGGCAGCATGGATACAGCAGGAATGTTATCCAGATTACAGTCATCTGCTGGGGAACACTCCACTTGCTACATCTCTATTGCCAACTGAGGAAGAAGAACCTCAGCTCACTGGCTCCAGGGGGTCTAGAGTGAGTTTACAAGAATGTCATATGAGGAGTGGTTGAGAACCCTGGATCTGTACTCAATGGAGTTTAGAAAGTGAGGGGGAATTTGATTGAAACTTATAGAATACATAGAGTGACCATGGAGAAGATGTTTCCATTGGTAGGAGAGACAAGGGCACAGCCTCAGAGTGAAGGGACGACCCTTCAGAACTGAGATGAGGAGAAATTTCTTCAGCCAGAGGGTGGTGAGTCTGTGGAACTCATTGCTGCAAGAGGGCTGTGAAGGCCAAGTCATTGAGTGTCTTTAAGACAGAGATAGGTTGGTTCTTGATGAGTAAGGGGATCAAGGGTTTCAGGGACAGGGCAGGAGAATGGGATTGAGAAATATATCAGCCATGATCGAAAGGCAGAGCAGACTCAATGGGCTGAATGGCCTAATTCTGCTCCTATATCGTACGGTCTCTCCAAGGACTGTCAGATACCAGGTACCTGCTCAGCCCCAGGCAGGAGAGGACACTGTGGTGTTGCCAGTTCACTAGTGCCTTCTGGGATAATCTACATCGAGAGGTTTAGGGCAGGGGCTGGCAGATCTAAAACAGGGATGAGGAGGAATAACTTCTCTCAAAGGGTCATGAAACTGCGGAATTCACTCCCCCAGAATGCAGCGGGACAACAAATAAATTTAAGGAGGAGATGGTCAGATTTTTAATTAGTAACGGCTTAAAAAGGTATTGGGGAGTGGAATGAGATGGAGATTGGATCAATTATGTTCACAGTAAATATCAGGGACTGACATTAGGGTCTGAACTGTTACCTCCTGCTCCTAGTTCGGATGTCCTTATTTCATAGGAACACATGGCCAGACATGGGAGCAGAGGGCAGGTTTATTGGGGCACGGTGGGAGCGGAAGGTTGCCGAACAATTTGTCACCAAGGCTTAAGCACAGCAGGTGGGACCTTGGGCATATGAGTGTCTGCCTGCTTCCACAGAGAGCCAGGCTGGGCATTAAAGGGGGGTTGGGGTGGGCGCTGGATAGAAGTGGTGGGCAGGGATCTGGGGGAAAAGGCAGGAGATAGAACCACAAGCATGATGGGCTGAGCAGCCTCCTCCTGTGATGTAACTGGTCTGCGGGCCAGACCATATTATGTTGACCCTGTCTCTGTTTCACTAACGCGGCCCCTTTAGGGTTTAAGTCCCGGGCTGGGGTGGTTTTTGAACCCAGGGTTGCGGGGGTAGAGCGGGGGCACTGCCCACTGAAGCATGGCATTCACACCATTCGGGCCACGGCTCAGTTGCCAAGTCTGCCCCCTCCAACCCCTTCTCCTGAGCTGAGCCCCTGAAGGTGGGACCTGGGACTTGAACTATGTCCCCAGCCCCTGTCTCTCAGGGTCCCGGGCAGCTCAGGTGGAGTATCTCAGTCCCTGCCCCCTCCTTTCACTCTGAGTCAACGTTTCACTTTTATCCTGCTCCCAGAGCTGAGCCATGGTGAACGCATTCCACCCCCCCACCCCCGGGAGCAGACTCTAGTCTCCGCTTGTGACGCTCATCCATCACTGGAGACAAGCATGTGGGATCGCCTCTCTCTCTGCGGGGCAATAAGAGTGACTTTGAACCACCCAAGCACAAAAAAGCACAAGGAGAGTGACTTGCATTTATGTAGTGCCCGTAAGCACTTGGGGGGTGGAAAACAAAAGCCCCGCAGGTGGCAGGAATTTGACACCGCCTCACTGAAAAGGTGGCTTTCAGGTGACTGAGAGTGAGAGTGAAGTTTTAAGGAGTAACTCAAAAGGAAGGGGGTGGCATGGAGTGTTGTCATAGAGTCATAGAGCTCTACAACATGAAAACAGACCCTTCGGCCCAACTCGTCCATGCTGACCAGATATCCTAAATTAATCTAGTCCCATTTGCCAGCATTTGGCCCATATCCCTCTAAACCTCATATACCCATCCAGATGCTTTTAAAATGTTGTAATTGTACCAGCCTCCACCACATCCTCTGGCAGCTCGTTCCATACAGGCACCACCCTCTGTGTGAAATCTTTCCCCTCTCACCTTAAACCTATGCCCTCTAGTTTTGCAATCCCCTACCCTAGGGAAAAGACCTTGACTATTCACCCTATCCATGGCCCTCATGATTTTATAAACCTCTATAAGGTCATCCCTCAGCCTCTGACGGTCCAGGGAAAATAGCCCCAGCCTATTCAGACTCTCCCTGTAGCTCAAACCCTCCAACCCTGGCAACATCCTTGTAAATCCTTTCTGAACTCTTTCAAGTTTTCATAATGTCCTTCCTATAGCAGGGAGACCAGAATTGAACACGTTATTCCAAAAGTGGCTGAACCAATGTCCTGTACAGCTGCAACATGACCTCCCAACCCCTATACTCAATACGCTGACCAATAAAGGCAAGTGTACCGAATGCCACCGAGGGAGGGTTGGGCATCGACGAGTTAGGCTGAAGGGCCTGTTTCCATGCTGCATGACTGTAATTAGCGAAGGTGCCAACTGTTTCTGATTGGCCCAGCAGAGGCCTAGTTCAGACAGCATGGGGAAGTCATACTGAACTTATATCCAAGACACTAACTTGGCCTCAGCTGGAATATTACATCCAGTTGCAGGCACTGTGCTTGAGAGAAGATGTGAATGCATTGGAAGGCAGTGTGGAAGAGGTTTACAGGAATGGTTTGAGGGGTGAGAGACTTTGAATTACGGAGATGTTGGGACTTGAAGGGGAGAAGGCTGATGGTCAAAGTTTCAGAATCGCAAGATGCCAGGACAGAGTAGTGAGGGAGAAACCACAGTTTTTTGAGATTCTGGTTTTGTAACCAATATGGCACCAGGGAACGGTGACTTTGTACACTTTTCACTGTATTCCTGTATCCCTGTACTTGAATACACTTGACAATAAAATCTAATTCTAATTCTAAACTGTTGTCATTCGTTAAAGTACTAAGAACTGGAAACATGAGGTGAGGAAATATTTTTCCAATCAGCGAGGGGCTCAGGGCCCCTGAATGTGCTATTTGGGAATTCAGGGGCTCAGTTGAGGCATTCAAGGGGGCATTGGGTAGTTATTTGAATCAAAACAATGAGTAGAGGTACAGGGAAAGAGGCAGGAGGTCAGCCAGTCAAAACGCACAGATACAATGGGCTGAATGGCCTCGTCTCCATAGTATCAGTTCTGTGATTCTGAGTGCACGACAGCCCACCTTTTCAAACACCATCTCCTCCCCACCATCCGCCCCCACCCGTTGGCAAAGTAAGTGTGTCTCCACCATCAGATCATTCAATCTCTTCAAAACCCACAACTCTGGAGTGGTAGGGAGTCACCCGCAATCCTGAGATGACAAGCCATCCCAACCCTTGCCAAATGATGGCAAGGCAGCTCAATTTCTCCATCAAACGTGCACTCTCACAGGGTTTGGCGAAACGTCTGCAGAAAATAATGCAGATTTTTAACCGAAGGAGGGTCACTGGACCCGAAACGTTAACCCTGCTTTCTCTCTCTCTCCGCAGACACTGCCTGATCCTGCTGAGTTTCTCCGCCAATTTCCATTTGCATTCCAGATTTTGAACTGTCTTGTTTGCACAGGCTCACCTGAGTCCTCACACTCACACATGGACCAAAGCCCTGGGAAGACCGTAAGAAGTAGGAACAGGAGAGGCCATTCAGCCCCTTGATCCTGCTCCACAGCTGATCTGAAATTCCTCACGTCCACTTTCCTGCCCTTTCCCCATAACAGCTGATTCCCCAACTGATCAATAATCAATCTCAGCCTCAAATATACACATGGTCTCTGCCCCCATAGCTCTCTGTGGCAAGACCTTCCAAAAACTCTCAACTCTCTGAGAGAAGAGGTTGCTCCTCATTTCAGTCTTAAATTGGTGTCCCTTTATTCTGAGACTATATGCACTGGCCCTAGACTCTTCCATGACGGGAAACATTCTCTCTGCAATTACCCTGTCAAGCCCCTTGAAAAGCAAATTGCTGAGAAAAATGAAACTAGGTCCCTTGATGTTTTGTCAATCTTGGAGCATGTGTGAAGTTGCCATGCTCTTGATGAAGGGCAAGGCAGACTCAGTGGGCTGAATGGCCTACTCCTGCTCCCATTTCCTATGTTCATACAGATTCCTATCTTTTCCTACCATTGTGCCATGCTGCAATGGCAAAAACTCTTTCGCAATTTTTGAGTGAGGCCAAGGGGGATTCAGACACCTTCTCTCAGATGAAGCTGTAAAAAGAGAGTTTTACTTTGCGGGTTGAGTGCCTCTGTCCATCGGGGTACATTGGCTGGACCAGCATGTATTGTCTGTAAAATCCGAAAGAACTGCGGATGCTGTAAATCAGGAACAAAAACTGAAGTTGCTGGAAAAGCTCAGCAGGTCTGTCAGCATCTGTGAAAAATAAAATCAGAGTTAAGTTTCGTGTCCGGTGACCCTTCCTCAGAACCTGTCCCTAGTTGCCCCCTTGGGAAGGTGGGGATGAGCTGCCTTCTTGAACCGCTGCAGTCCTCCTGCTGTGGGTTGACCCACAATGCCCTTAGGGAGGGCATTCCAGGATTCTGACCCAGCGACACTGAAGGAACGGCGATATATTTCCAAGTCAGGATGGTGAGTGGCTCGGAGGGGAACTTGCAGGGGGTGGTGTTCCCATGTATCTGCTGCCCTTGTCCTTCTAGATGGAAGTGGTCGTGGGTTTGGAAGGTACTATCTGGAGGAGGCTTGCTGCAGTACAGATGGCATACACTGATGTCACTGTGCACTGGTTAATGCTGGAGGTGGTGGATGTGGTGCCAACCAAGTTGTGCTGCCTTGTCCTGGATGGTATTGGACTTTTAGAGTGTCGTTGAAATCAGATTCACATGCGCAAGCAGAGAGTACTCCATCAGCACACCTGACTTGTACCTTGTCTTTTGGAGGTGAGTTATTTGCTGTAGAGTCCCAACCTCTGAGCTGCTGTAGTGGCGACAGTATGTACCCGGCTAGCGTAATTATAAAATCAATGCCAGGCTTCCTTTAAGAAGAGATAGATAGATACAGAGCACTGAGGAAGGACCTGAAATGTTAACTCTGGTTTTTCCTTCACAGATGCTGCCAGACCTGCTGAGCTTTTTCAGCAACTTCTGTTTCTGTTCCAGACCTGGCTCAGCGATGAAAGGAAAGTGAGATAAGGGAATTTTGAAACATTATTGATGAAATAACTTCTCAGAGGCTGGTATCCCATTACCAAGTCACTATTTATTTACACGTACATAGTAATTGACACTGATACAGCTCCTTCAGAGCCAGCTCTCAGAATGAACAGAACCTCTGACCCTCCTGTTAATATCTGTCACCAAGGCTCCCTGATTGGACCAGATTAACAGCCCCAATCAGGTAACACATATTCTATAATATCCACTTGGCTGACCTCATTATAATCACTACAATTGGTGAAAACAGGAAGAGACACACTAGTGAAATGAAGTCATAATGTTCTGAAGAAACTCAGCAGATCTGGAGAGAGATAAAGAACAAGATTTCGAGTCCAATATGACTCTTTCTTGGAACTGAAGAAGGAACTGAGCATGACATTGAAGATAATTGTTTGGCAGTGCATCAGGACGCATTTGCAAGAATACCAAATCTGCAAGGGAATAATAATTTAATCTGTATGAGAAGGTGCTGATTGGGATGGCACGAGGACTCTGATTGGTAGGAACATGACCATGAAGAGTGCACCAGAGAAAAATTAACTGCCAACTTTTTTACTAATCTCAGAAATAATAGAATATTTGTGCTAAATTAGGTGCATTTGGAGAATCCCTGCAGTGTGGAAGCAGGCCATTCAGCCCACATCAACCCTCCAAAGAGCATCCCACCCACTGTACCCTACGGCCAATCCACCCAGCCTACACACTATGGGGCAATTTAACATGGACAATTGACCCTAACCTGCACATCTTTGGACTGTGGGAGGAAGCCTGAGCACCCGGAGGAAACCCACACAGACATGGGGAGAATGTGCAAACACCACACAGTCAGTCATCTAAGGCTGGAATTGAACCTGGGTCCTTAGCACTGTGAGGGAGCAGTGCTAACCACTGAGCCACTACACCACTCTGAACCCATTCATTGGGAAATGAAGACTGGCTCCATGCCTTTCTGGAGCACAGTTGAGCAAATGAGATCCTCATATGCAATGTGTCAAATTTCTTCTGCAAACATCAATGGGGAGGGGAGGGGTGCGGGCACATCTGAGCTAACAGGGCCTGCACAACAGCTGGCCAACCTGGTGCAGTTGTAGTTAAAAGTAGAGCAGAGGGAGCTGTACAGCTGGTTCCTATCAGAGCAGAGCTGGTGCAAGTGGTAGGGACTGTCAGGCAGGAGGGGTCTGAAGTCAGCTCATGTAAATCACTAAATGACTGCATTCCCTGACTGCTGTTCCGCTGTTACGCAACTACACACCTCCAACTCAGGGAACACGTTCTCTGACGTGAAGCAAACTGAGTTAAACAAATACACAGCGGAGATGATTCACAAATATAAAGCCAGTTTCATCACCCAATTGTGAAAGGTTGGGGGGGCGGGGGGGTGGTGGCGGGGTTGTAGAAACCTTGCAATGTGGAAGCAGGCCATTCATCCCATTGAGTCCACACCAACCCTCCAAAGAGCATCCCACCCAACCTACACATCCCTGGACACATTTTATTCTTTCACGAGATATAAGCATTGCTGGTAAGGTCACCATTTATTGCCAATCCCTCATTGCCTGTAATCTGAGTGTCACGTGCAGGCTGTTTCAAAGGGCAGCTAAGAATTATAGAATGCCTGCAGTGTGGAAGCAGGCCATTGGGTCCACACTGAAGAGCATCCCCCTTAGCCTATCCCTGTATTTACCACAGCTAACTGACCTAGCCTGCACATCATGGACGATTTAGCACAGCCAATGCACCCAAATCTGCACATTTTTGGGCTGTGAGAAGGAAACCAGAGCACCTGGAAGAAACCCACGTAGACACTGGGACAATGTGCAAACTCCACACAGACAGTCGCCCGAGGCTGGGATTGAACTTGGGTCCCTGGCGCTGTGAGGCAGCAGTGCTGACCACTGTGCTGCCCCACTGTCAACCCCATTACTGTGGATCTGGAGTCACATGTAGGCCAGACCACATAAGGACAGCAGATTTCCTTCTCTAAAAGGAATTTTAACGTATATTTAAGGCTGAGATAGATTTTTTAATCCGGAAAGGATTCAAGGGTTTTGGGGAAAAGACAGGAAAAGGGAGTTGAGGATCAACCATAATGTCACAGAATTGCAGAGCAGACTCGATGGGCTGAATGGCCTACTTCTGCTCCTATATCTTCTGCCTTCCAACAACTGATTATAGTACTGGGGCTAGCTTTCCAATCCAGATTTATGAATTGATTTTAAATGTGGGATGCAGAGTTACAGAGCTGTGCAGCATGGAAACAGACCCTTTGGTTCAACCCGTCCATGCTGACCAGATACCCTAAATTAATTTAGTCCCATTTGCCAGCATTTGGCCCATATCCCTCTAACCCTTACCATTCATGTACCCATCCAGATGCCTTTTAAATGTTGGAATTGTACCAGCCTCCACCACTTCCTCTGGCAGCTCATTCCATACACGCACCACCCTCTTTGTATCCATGACCCCAGACTATTAGCCTGGGTGTCGAGTTGCTCAGCAGTGATGATTTCGGATGAGTGATGGTGTGATGATGAAAGCAGGGGAACTTTGTGATACTGCGGGACTGCGGATGGAGATCCATCTCAGTGCCACGGTCACCTCTGGTTCAGGGAGACATATGGAGTTGGTGGTTGCAGATTGGAAATTGTGACAGCAAGCCAAAGTCAGTAGGAGGAAGGATGCAGGATTTTTAGTTGAAATGGGAGACCGATCACTGATTGGCAGGCGATTGGGATTGGAGTTAAGCAACTTGAAACCACCAATCAGGTGCAAAGAACATTCAAACAGTGCTCTAAGAGTTAATATTGGTCAGAAAACATTTGAAGCTTTCATGTCAAACTCTCTATGGAAGGCACTCAATATGCACATTAATGACATTCATTACCCCTCCTGACATGTCTCTGATTTGGTTATATGACATCTATTAAAGAGTGAGCAGGAAGTAGTGCCTGGTAAATATTGGGAAAACCAGTCATTATCTTTCCTGCACATTACGAACTCTGTTCCCTGGCTACTTCTTCAGGGGGTTCGATTCCACGCTGGGGCGAGTGTGTGGAGTTTGCACATTCTCCCCTTCTCTGCGTGGGTTTCCTCCGGGTGCTCTGGTTTCCTCCCACGGTCCAAAGATGTGTAGGTTAGGGTGGATTGGCCATGAGAAATTGCCCCATAGTGCCCAGAGATGTGCAGGTTAGGGTGGATTGGCCGTGAGAAATTGCCCCATAGTGCCCAGGGATGTGCAGGCTGGGTGGGTTAGTCATGTGGGATGACAGAGATGGGGTGGGTCTGGGTGGGATGCTTATTGGAAGATCAGTGCACAAGCGATGGGCCGAATGCCCTCTTTCCACACTGTAGGGTTTCGCTGAGTGTCTAACATTGAGTAGACCATTTGTAACCTCGGTTTTGTGCTTTACCTAGGATGACCTCTCAGGCGCCTACTTGCAATGGTCAAAGCTGCTTACTTCCACCTATGACTTGGAGTCTTCCTCAGCTCATCTTATGCTGAACCCTCTCTTCCTACCTTCGTCATCTCTAACCATGATGACTCCGACGTTCTCCATTCCATGTGAGTCTGTGCTTACCCACAGCAGTCTCGCTTGTATTCTAACCTGCACTTTGTCATGATTGTAATGGGGTCAGCCTCATAGAATAGCAGTTCCCTGATTGGGGCTGTTAACCTGGTCCAATCAGGGAGCCCTGGCTGACAGATATAAATAGGAGGGTCAGGGGTCCTGCTCACTCTGAGAGCTGGCTCTGAGGGAACTGGATCAGTGTCAAGGACTCTCCACGTGTAAATAAAGGGTGACTTGGTGATGAGATACCAGCCTCTGTGGAGTTATCTCACACACTGCTGACTCCTATGCTCATTGACATCTATGGGCTCCAAGATCAACAAAGGAGGAATTTTAAAACCCCCTATCGTTTTTTTCAAATCCTTGACTGGCCTTTGACATCCCCATCTCTCTGGAAGCCTCTGAAACCCATGGGTTTCTCCAACTCTGGCATCATGTGCCTGGGACAATTTGATTGTCTCACTGTTGGCACAGTACGCTTCCCATAGCTAAATCTCTGGAACATCTCTCGTCCAACAAATCTCTCTTTAAAGCCTGAGATAACAAGGTGTAGAGCTGGATGAACACAGCATGCCAGGCAACATTAGAGGAGCAGGAAAGCTGACGTTTCGGGCCTAGACCCTTCATCAGCTTTCCTGCTCCTCGGCCTGCTGTGTTCATCCAGCTCTGCATCTTGTTATCTCAGATTCTCCAGCATCAGCAGTTCCTACTATCTCTCTTTAAAGCCTGCCTCTTTGACCACGCTATCGATCCTCAAGCTATGTCTTTAACAACTATTTTTCCATGAGATGTGGGTATTGCTGTCAGGTTTTGTCTGTCCCTAATTACCCCTTGAACTGACTGACTGGCCCATTTCCTTCCCTAAAGGAGCAGTAGTGAGCTGGATGTTTCTTTTTTAACAACAGTGGGAGGTAGCAGTTGAGATTATTCCCCTGAAGAGTAGCGTCCAATTTGAAATTTATTAATTTAAACTCCCCCAGCTGGGATTCGAACTCATGCCCTTGGAGAATGAGTGAGGCCACCAGATATCTAAGCCGATGACCTTCCTGCTATGCCACCCCCGACCCTGTGCAAATGGGGTTTGAAATGTCGCTCTGGGGTCTAACGATGGAGGCCCTAAACGTTGACTTTCCGGGTGCTCTGATGCTCTCTGACCTGCTGGGCTTTTCCAGCCCCACACCTATAGACTCTGGCTTCCAGCATCTGCTGTCCTTACTGTCTCCAAGTCACTGAAATGTTGTTCCATTAAGCTCCTGTCACTTATTCTCCACCATTGAGTACAATGGGAGCTGCTGCTGCTAGAATGTGTGGGTCAGAATTCCCCTTCATTCTGTAGGCCACGAACTCCTGGGAGAGCAAGAAACCACAAACACGACAAGCCCATGCTACCAGCTGAGAGCAAGGCTGAGCAGTGAGTGAGTGCTGGGTGGAGACAGCCATCTGTGTTTATAGTCAGGGCTCTGGCTCTAACCGCAGCCCTGTCACGGTAATCTTGTGATTCAGAGGCTGGGCTAAACCTTCGGTTCAACCCAGTTTCATGTTTTCACTGAATGTGCAGGAGCCCCTCGACTCGCTTCACCTCGCAATCAGTTACTAAACCACCACCCAGCCCCC
>NC_063370.1:13007136-13020100 GCF_021869965.1 Rhincodon typus
CCTCACTGCCCCCAGACCCCACTCCCCCCGAGCCCACTCCCCCCAGACCCACACCCCCTGAACCCCAATCCCCGCATTCACCCACTCCCCCCGAACCCCACTCCCCCTAGTCCCACTCCATACCCACCCTCCCCGACTCACTCTGCAATCTCTGGCTGATCCCTTCAGGAGAAAATGTGCGTGCGCCTGTGATGCCTGCAGAGTCGAATAACCCTCCCACACTCAAGTTTTGAAGATTCTTTCAGGGGATGTCGGTCTCAATGGATAGGGCCAACGTTTGGAGCAGAGCAGCTTGCTGGAGCCAGTTCAGAGCGGAGTTACCAGGCAGGTACATTACTGTGAGCCTGGAGTCACGTATCGCCAGTTGTCTGGAATAGCTGGGCCATCACTAAACACACTGATTCACTATTGAATTTAAACCCCACCAGCTGCCGTGAACCTATGTCCCTGTAGCATGAACCTGAGGAGGGGAGGTGGGCGGGGGGGGGGGGGGGGGGGGGGGGGGGGGTTGGTGTTCCTCTGGGTTACTGGTCACGTTAATCTCTTTCAGATGGGATTTCAGAAGTATTTCCGCAGAAACCAATTCTCCCTCCACCCCACCACCCCACCAAAGAAAACCTCTCACCTCCCCTCCCACCTCGCCTCCCTTCGTGCTCCACAAGCAGAGAGCTTTGGCTGCACCGAAGGCGCGACAGGCGCTACATCAATGCAAGTCTCGCGTTCGCGAGCGAGGCAGGTTGACATTTAAATTCATACAGAAACTGGTCTCTCGTTATCGCAAGAATCGTTTGTTCACCACACGGGTTAAAACCGAAAGAAGGCGAGGCACTCTCCACCGTGCTGTTTCTGTCATTGTAGATATTTTCACAGTTAAAAAGGTGCGAATAGATTATAGATCTCCAGGCATTCTCACTCACCCCTTCTATCACATTTACCCTGCCCTCGGGTTCGTCTATCTCATGGCTAGTTTCAATAATGTCAGTGCTGAAAGGCTATTTAGCCTAGACACTTCAATTGGAAACTCATGCTTCACCACAGTTATAACACTCTTAAAATTAGTCAGAAAGCTGTGAATTCAAGAATATGATTTACAAGGAGGGACGTTCAGTTGCAGTTCTGTAGCGAATTGATGAGGCCACATCATTGCAGTTGCTAGGTACAGTTCAACAGCGGGTCAGAGGCTGGGAATACTGCGGCTAGTAGCTCACCTCCTGACCCCCCAAAGCCTGTCCCACCATCTCCAAGGCACAAGTCAGGAGTGTGATGGAATACTCCCCACTTGCCCTGGATGGGGGCAGCCCCAACAACACTCAAGAAGCTCGACACCATCCAGGACAAAGCAGCCCCCGCTTGGCTGGCACCACATCCACAAACATCCCACTCCCTCCACCTCCAACACTCAGTAACAGCAGTGTGTACCATCTACAAGATGCCCTGCAGAAATTCACTAAAGATCCTTAGACAGCACCTTCCAAATGCACAACCACTTCCATCTGGAGTAACAAGTGTTGAAACATAAATCTTAAGGGTTCTGGGGAAGGGTCACTCAACCTGAAATGTTAACTCGGATTTCTCTCCACAGATGCTGCCAGACCTGCCGAGCTTTTTTTTCCACCAATTTCTGTTTTTGTTTTTAAGAGCTTAAGGGGGTTGTCAGCATGGATACTGAAAGGATGCTACCTCCTCTGGGACAGATAAGAACCAAGGGGACAGTGTTTTAAAACAAGGGACCTCGCATTTAATTCAGAGATGAGGAGGATTTTGTTTTCCCTTCAGAGGGCTGTGGGTCTGAGGTCGATTCTTCACTAACTCTGGCTTTCAGGGGATGGTTGCAGTGGCTCAGTGGTTAGCACTGGTGCCTCACAGCAGTAAGACCACCTCTTGTTCTTCAAACCTCCAACAAGCCCAACCTTCCCAGCCCTTTCCCCGCACCACAACGTTTCAGCAGCCCCATGGCTTTGAGTCTGTATAGGGCCCTTGCCAGGATGAACTGACCTCACCTTCCCCTGCCTAAACTTTCACTAGAAATACACACGTTTTTTCATTTAAAAAAGGAGTCAGTGCAGAGACGATACTGCAGCTCATACCCCTATGCATTCTAAGTGGGACCACTAGGCCTGCCTTTTGTACATACATATCCACAGAAATATTTGCTACTAGACAAAAATAGATTTTTGTTTCCAATTACTGCTTTGCTTCTGAGTTGCTGAAAACTCTGGCAAACAACTGGATTTGAGTCACGTCTTGCCACATATTCAATATTGCTGAATATTTATATTGTATATTTCCTATGTAATATTTATGTGCATTGTGTCATTTCAGTAAAAGAGTGGTGTGGAGCCAGAGATGATATAAGACTCCAACAGGACGTGACAGGGTGGATGAAGAGAGCTTGGTTCTTTTGTTGGAGAGACAAGAACTCAGGGAGCACTGTTTAAAAATGAGGGGTTTCCGGTTTAATATGGAGCTGAGGAGACTTTTTTGTTCCTCTCTTAGTGGGTCGTTACTCCATGGAATTCACTCTCACAGAGTCCAGTGGAAGGCTTAAAACGAAAGCCTTAGAGATCGCAAATCAAAGCAGAATTTGCTGGAGAAACTCAACAGGTCTAGGAGCATCCGTGGTGGGAGAAACAGAGCTAATGTTTCGAGTGTCGCTGGACTCTAGACTCTGGACTCTGTTTCTCTCTCTCTGCAAACTTTGCCAGATTTTTTCCAGCATTTTCTGCTTCAACTGGGCAGCACTGATATCTCACAACACCAGGCACTAAAGTTTGATTCCACCCTCGGGTGGCTGTCTGTTTGCATGTTTTCCCCCGTGTCTGCATGGGTTTCCTCCGGGTGCTCCGGTTTCTTCCACAGTCCAAAGATGTGCAGGCTAGGGGGATTGGCCATGCTAGATTGCCCCATAGTGTCCAGGAATGCCCAGGCTAGATGGGTTAACCACCAGGGGAAATGCAGGGTCTGGGTGGGATGCTCTTCAGAGAGTCAGTATGGACTTGATGGGTTGAATGGCCTGCTCCCACATTGTAGGAATTCTATAACTTTCAAAGTAGATTGAGACTAATCTTTGATTGCCAATAGAATTAAGGTGGGGGGGGGGGGGGGAATAGGAAATTGGAGCTGAGGCCAAAAATTGGTATTAGTCTTTCAAGAAAGTGACTGAGAAATTTTTAGAATTTATATGCATCAAGGGGCTTAGGGTAAAAAAGCAGGAATAAAGCATTGCAATAGAGCATTGCAGTAAATGGCAGTGCAGGCTCGAAGGGCCTACTCCTCCTACATTGTATGTTTCAATGTAGACCAGCCCTGACCTTAATGAATGATGCAGCAAGTTCAAGCACCTGAATAGTCTATTCCTGCCTCCGAGTGCATATGGTATCCGGCACTATCTGGGCTAGGTACAACAGAAACATAAAAAAAACTAGGAGATCCTTGAGCCAATTCCAGCTCTCCTTACAACCATGGGCCAATATCTATCTCAACTTTAGTTCCATTCACTCTCCACATGCCCTCATTCGCTTGGAGATCAGAAACATCTCTGACTCAGTCTTGAACATAAATGATGATGGAGCATCTACAAGCCGAGTAGAGAATTTCAAGGATTCACACGATGACTAAGCATCTCCTCATTCCTGTGGCACGCGACCACTCGGGTATCCTGAGACTGTCTGCCTATGTTTCTCTGTCCAGCACAGAACGCTTCTAGACCAAGCCCCCTTCAGCATCTTTTACGTTTCAGTGAGATTCTTCAGATCTGCGCTGAGTGTAGGCCTAATGGAGTGGGCCTATCAGACTGACTTTCAGTCCAGCACAGGGAGCTGACAAACTGGGTCCGTTGTGGAATCCTGCCTGTAATGGGCCCTTTTCACCGTTGCAACTTTCTGGTGACATTATGGTCCTCCTGGTTTCACCATTTCTGCTGGAGGACCAAACCACGGGGGGAATAGGAATTGCCAGACAAAATTAGGCCTACCTCCACCCAGCTCTCTCACCTGCAGTCATGATGATGGAGCTGTTATCAATTCAGATAACCCTGTGTTGGCAGTAGGCACACCTCGATGCCATGCCTACATGGGCTTAAGGTGGTTTTCTCTCTCTCTCATTGGGAGGTACCTCAGGACTAATCTTGGCAAGGTCCTTTACAGACACGCCCATTCGTCCATTTTCCATGTCAGCCATCTTGTGGCCCCCCTTGTGCAAGATCTTTTTAAAAATTCATAGGTGGGATGTGGGTGTCATTGGCTGGGCCAGCAATTATTGTCCGTCCCTAACTTCTCTGGAGAAGGTGGTGATGAGCTGGCACTTACTCACCCAGTTAAAGACTGTTTTTGTGCTGGGTCCACCAAGGGACAGACTGGAATTCACTTCTGCACAACCTCATTTGATGTTGAACCCTTGCAGCCACAGCAAAGCTCCCTTCTTAAACAAAAACCGAAAGAACTGCGGATGCTGTAAGTCACAGATGCTGTAAGCTGCCAGACCTGCTGAGCTTTTCCAGCAACTTTGTTAAAACTCCCTTCTTCCTGTGCCCCGGATTGAACAGATAAACAAGGAACAAAGCGTAGGCCACTCAGCCCTTCCAGCCTGTTCCACCAGTCAATAAGACCGCAGCTGATCTGATTTTCACCTTGACTTTACACTCCTGCGTATCCCAATCATCTTTCACCTCTTGGTCATCAGGAATACCTCTGCCTCACAAATATTGAAAGATCCTGTATCCACTGCATTTTTGAGGAAGGGATTTCTAAAGACCCTCTGAGAGAATAAATTGTTTCCCCATCTCTGTTTTAAATGGGTGCCCCTTATTTTTAAACTCTGACCCCGAGTCCTAGATAGTTCCATGGCAGGGACCATTGTTCCAACACTGAGTTGGATGTCTCTGAACTGGAAGTCAACACCCACTATTCCTCCTAAATCTGATCCTTACACTAAGGTAATCTTCAAGAGTCTTCTCTTCAATGGGGAGCATGACCCATCACTGGGCTAGAAGGTCATGGGTTCAAATCCTGCTCCAGTCACTGGAGGACCAGGCCCAGTCTTACGTTCCCAATGCAGCATTGAGGGTGTGCGGCTCTGTCAATGGCACCAAATTCTGGATGCAGTGCTCAACAGAGGGCCTGACTGCCATACAGGCCCTGCGGCCATTCGAGAAGGCCTTCTCAAGGGGCAACTAGGGATGGTCAACGTATGCTGCGTCACCTCCCACGAGCAAATAAAAGTAACAGAATACTTCAAGGTTCTCCTCAAGGTCCTGACAGGTATCTACCGGTGAACCCGCATCCCTCAGACAGGTTTGACCATTGCTGCTGTGGGATCTTGCTGTGCACAAATCGGCAAATCCTGCATTCACAGTGGTGCCTAACACTTCAAAAGGGAGTGGTGGAGGCTGATACAATTACAGCATTTAAAAGGCATCTGGATGGGGATATGAATTAGGAAGGGTTTAGAGGGATATGGGCCAAATGCTGGCAAATGGGACCAGATTAATTTAGGACAACTGGTCAGCATGGGCGTGTTGGACCGAAGGGTCTGTTTCTGTGCTGTACGACTCTATGACTTTAATTAGCCGGTTCTCCACAAAATGCTATTTCTGGCTTTCACGCTGATTCCTGCTCACGTGTCTGATGAATAGGATTTAAGTTTGAAGTTGTAGAGGGTCAATTGCTGTGGGATTACGTCTCTCTCCCGGAAACCACTCTGAGTAGAGGTACTCTGAAATCATTTCTGCACCACACTTACAGGAGCTGCAAGGCTGAACACGGAACTGAAAGTGAGAGTGTGACTCACGGAGTCGTTTCTGCAGTTTGAAACCAATTCTTGAGTAATCCAACTTCAGAAAGCCGGGGTCTGCTCTCTCCACATTATCCGGAAGGCAGCACCGACAACAACCTGCATTCATATAGCGCCTTCAACGCAATGTGTCGGATCTGGTTTATCGGGCAAACGGTGACATCCATAGGAGATAGTGGCCCTGGTAATGTCACCGGGCTCGTAATCTAGAGTTTCCAGCATAATGTTTGGAGGGCATTGGTTCAAATCCTGCCATGGTAGATGATAGAATTTGGCTTCACTAAAAGTCTGGATTTTAAAAACTAGCAAGATTTGATTCCAAAACAATTAGGACACAAACACTTGGCTCATTGAGTCTGCTCCACCATTCAATGGGACCATGATTAATCCGTAGGAATCCTGACTGGGTCTGGCCTACATGTGACTCCAAACCTGCAGCAATGTGATTGACTCTTAACTGCCCTCTGAGGGAGCCACTCAGCGCAAGGGCAATTAGGGATGGGCAACTATTGTTGGCCCTTGTCCACAACACCAACACCTCATGAAAGAATAAAACAATAAATTGTAGCCAAGGTCTTCTCCCCAGGGTTGGGGAGTCCAAAACTAGAGGGCATAGGTTTAAGGTGAGAGGGGAAAGATTTAAAAGGGACATGGAGGCAACTTTTTCACGCAGAGGGTGGTGCGTGTATGGAATGAGCTGCCAGAGGGGGTGGTGGAGGCTGGTACAATTACAACATTTAAAAGGCATCTGGATGGGTTCGTGAGAGGGAAAATTTAGAGGGATATGGGCCCAATGCTAGCAGATAGGATAGGGACGTTTAAAGGACTTTTAGATAAATATATGAATATTCAAGGAGTGGAGGGATATGGACCAAGGGCAGGCAGAAAGGATTAGTTTAATTTGGCATCATGTTCAGCACAACATCGTGGGCCGAAGGACCCATTCCTGTGCTGTACTGTTCTATGTTCCATGTTCTATGCTCTAAATCGGACTAGATTAATTTAAAATATCTGGTCAGCATGGATGAGTTGGACCGAAGGGTCTGTTTCTATGCTATGCAATCTATGACTCTAATTAAGTCCCGTCGATCAGATATTAGGATTGATGACCAAAGTTTTAGAACAATATAGATGCAGAATGGGTTAGGAAGGCTTCGCCAGAGGTTAGGGGTGAGGCAGCAGACAGCACGCGTGGTAAGAAGGACATGGTGCAGGTGAAAATGCATCTTAAAATAGGCTGGAGAGTTTTGGGTGTGACATCACGCAAGACTGCAGCAAACAAGTGTCCAAACTTCATCAGAAAGAAGCGTAATTGTAAATGCATTTAGAATTGACTGTCATAAATTACAGCTTCATTAAAACTATCCAATGGAATAAGACACTTGGACAACCCATTAGCAGGATTCACAGATTTAGATAAAGTGAAATACGTTCTGGGTCCCACAACCACAATGTAGACTCAAAATTCTGAAGCTTCATCGAATCTATCTGCTGCAGTTCATTGTTTGTCTGGCAGACAGTTAGACTGGGGCCCTTGGCACAGACCTTGCAGTATGATAATATATGTGGCAGCCTGTGCTTCAGACCATGTAAAATCTGCAGATAAACTGATCTACCAGTCTTTGCCAGCTCCATTTCTTCTTAAAATCTTGTTTAGAAATTATCAACAGATTCACTAGGTTCCCACCCCAGGCTCTGAATTCCGTATTGGCAAATCTGACCATTTGATCCTGGATGGACCTGTGTGCTAAGACTTCTAAGAAGTTTGTCAGTTTTTAAAAAAAAAAATGCCACCCTCAATCCCCTCCCTGCTATTAAACAAATTTAAACCTTTCTGTCCTGCCTGCAAAGACAGGGAGCTGACCTTTCTCCTTTCACAAGTGCTTTTGGCAACTAAAAGTTGGCCTGTACTTTAGTTTAATCTTCACTGATGCCTTGACAGTATCACCAGCTCCTAGATCTTTACAGCCTGGAGCTGTGTGCATGGTGAGGCCACATGGATTATATTGTTTCTGTGTGATCTATGCAGTTTTCACTCTGACACTAATTCAAGTTGAATTTTCATAATCTGTTTTAGCACTGCATCTGTTTAAAATGTAGTGGAACAGCAAAGTGCCGCACTATGGACATACATTCACATACAAATCAGTTTCTTTACAAATAGCAACGATATAACAGGTACACTCCTGGCATACTGAGTCCTGCTCAACACAGAAAACATATACACACACACACACACACACACACACATGTACACGCACACACAAACATACACACACTCGCACATACACTCACACATGCACACACACAAATTCACACACACTTATGCACACACACATACATACAGAGTCAGTGCTGAGAAACTCAGATTTGTTACTCTTACACGCACACATTCACACTCACACACACACACATACACACAAACATACACACACATACAAATATGCGCACACACACACACACACAGAGTACTGGGATACTACCTTTGCCCTCTATGTCACTGTCTTCCTGTCATTCCAAGCACCACCGCCACCTACCCCCGCCACCACCCCACCCCAACTCCCACGGTTTGGTTTCCCCAGGATCTGAGGGTTACCAGGTGCATGTTGTGGCTAAGTCAATCTGGAACTTCAGACCGAAAATCCAAACAGTGCCTTGGTACAACATGGACGGCCAGCTGCACTGTTAAAGGAGCCACTTCTCAGATGAGATGTGATGCCCTGTCTGCCCTCTCAAATTGACAAATCATGCCAATTGGTCAATTTCAAAGTGCCGTAGAACAGTAGGGAAGATCCCATTCCCCCGTGACTGGAGGCCTGGCCAATATATTTTCCCAGACTTTCTGGTCGTTATCAGCTTGCTGCCTGTGGGAGCTAGTAAGTGTATAAATTGGTTGCTGCATTTCTTACATTACTGCAGTGAATACCCTCCAGAAAGTACTGCTTTGGCTGTAAAATACTTTGGAACATCAGGCTTTGTGAAAGACGCTATATTAATGCAAGTTTCTCTCTCTTTCATTATCGTTGTGACTTGCTGCAATGAGCTGTAACGGGGATTGAGCCACACAGAATACTCAAAACTAACCACCACTTCCTGCCTACTGAGCTTTACCAGGGCAGTGGTTGGCCAGTACTCTGCAGCTACAGGAACGGAGTTGAGGGGGTTAAACTGAGCCAGATTCATCCCCACTCCCACCACACCCAACCTTCTACCGTTCAATGACCCTAAACAGACAGGGACCTCTGCACAGCTCGCCAATGACCCCAGCTCTGACCAGTAACCCCTGCTCTGGACAGAGAGGGACAGTGTCCCTGGCTCTGACCAGTGACCCCAGCTCCAACTGGTAAACTCAGCACTGGACAGTGACCTCTACTCCAGGCAGTGATCCTTGGTCTGGACAGAGAGGGGGAGTGAACCCCGCTTTTCCCACTCACTCCTTATTGTCGTCTCTCAAGAATGTGTCACATGACAAAGATACTGGGGGCAGAGCTATACCCAATAAATCGAAACCTAGCAACAGCCTGCTACAGAAGTTCGGAAAATAAATCTCAGCGTTGCCTTCTAATTTTAAAGTAATTTATATTTGTGTGCCTGTTTATCAGTCTCTCAATCAGAGGTCTGGTAACTGCCCTCTCTCTCTGAGTCTAATTCCAACCTCCTACACCTGAATCTCATAGACTAGCCTCCAGCTGCCTCAATGCCATAACCTCTACAATATCCAATCCACACCTCTTCATCTGAAGAGATTCCTCTTAGAATTATAGAATCCCTACAGTGCTGAAACAGGCCATTCAGCCCATCAATCACACTGACCCTCTGAAGAGCATCCCACCCTGACCCACCATATCCCTGTAACCATACATTTCCCATGGCTAACCCACTAGCCTGCACATCCCTGAACTCTATGGGCAAATTTCCCATGGCCAATCCACCCTAACCTGCACATCTTTGGACTGTGGGAAGGAACTGGAGGAAACCCATGCAGACATGGGGAGAATGTGTAAACTCCACACAGACAGTCACCTGAGGGTGGAATCAAACCTGGGTCCCTGGTGCTGTGAGGCAGCAGTGCTAACCACTGAGCCACTGCGATGCCCTTTTAGGGAACTTTCGGTAATCTGACCTAACTATCTCCTTAGCTGATCTGGCATCAAATGTTGCCTGATAATTGTAGTGTTTTGGGATGTTTTACTCAGTTCAGGGACCAAAATAAATAAATAGTATTCCTCCAGCAGCCTTATCTGACACTGAGAGATGTCAATGAAAAGACTCTGTCTGTACCAAAACCTAAATAGCCAGCAAGTCCCCAGAGCTTTCCAAGAAAGAACATTTAACCGGCTAAAGGTACTGAACAATGGCTTAAATGTTGCAGTGAAATCCAGCACCTTGGGCTGGGGAACAAAGTGGAGATTCGGGGGTCAGGGTCAGGGGATTAAGGAGAGGGGTTGAGAGAACACTTTCAAAGGTAGCAATTTTGTAATTGCTCAGCTTAGACAGGGAGGTGATAGCCTAGTGGTATTATTGCTGGGCTGTTAATCTAGAGCTCCAGGTAATGGATCTGGGTTCAAATCCTGCCACGGCACATGGTAGAAGTTGAATTCAATAAAAAAATCTGTTATTAAGAGACAAATGATAACCGTGAATTCATTGTCAGGTGGGGAAAAACCCCACCATGTTCTCCTTTAAGGAAGGAAAGTGCCATCTTAATCTGGTCTACATGTGACTGCAGACATGTAGCAATGTGGTTGGCAGTTAAGTGCCTGCTGGGTAACTAGAGATGAGTACTGAATGCCAGTGATACCCTTATCTCAGTGAATGAATACAAAAAAAAGCTGATGGTCTCAGTGCTTTGGAAAAAGGGTAGGGGGGAGGGGAAGAAATAAACAGTGTGAGACAGTGCACTCGATATTAACATCGAAAATGGGAACAAGAGTAGGCCATTCGGCCCCGCGAGCCTGCTCCCCCATTCAATATGATTGTTGCTGATCATTCAACTCAGTCCCTGTTCCCATACCCTTATGATCCCTTTAGCCCTGAGAACTGTATTAAACTCTTTGTTGAAAGCAATATTTGTGAGTTTGAGAATGCCATGCCCCTGGAAGAGGTTCTCTACACAGGAATTATCCCCTTTACTGTCAAGGGTTTGGCCCAGACAATATTCCACACTGCAGTCTCGCGGTGGGGGAGGTGGGAATGAAGGTAATTCACAGACTCTCGACATGTATCTCTTGCAGGTTCTGGGTGCTGGGCGCACTCTGGGTGGTGGTAATCCATTGCCCCCTCCTTTTCCGCTTCTCTGAGGGGGCTCAAGCTGAAATTTGGATGCTACCATGGGTTGTCCAGGATCAGGAATCATTTGTCCCCCAACCCCTAGCCCCACCACCTCTCCTCCCACGTCCTCGCCATCACATCCCCTTCTCAGGCTAATGTCTGCACCTAATTCTCCTCAGAAAGGTACCCTGCAGTGCCTGCTTTTGAGATCTGTGAACCAGTGGGCACCCACAGGGGCTGGACTGTGGTACCTCCACCATCCCAAACGCCACACGAATTCAGTTTCACTTGGGGTTTTGTGTGGGTGCACTACCCCTTTTGGGGCTGCAGCTTGGGTCCAGTTGGCTCACTGTCTCACCTGCCTCTCCAAAGGCAAAGACTGCAGATTGTGGCACAAAGGTGGCATTGCCCCTACCCTCCACCTCTGGGTAAGGAGGCCCACAAGCCCCACTTGTTCCAGAGGGGTGTCAGAACCAACGTGTGCCAGCAGGTCTGATGAGGAAATTAGCTCACCCTGGTATGGCACAGGGACAGGAGGATACAAGGTGCCAGCCAGATTGTCAAAACTGGAGCACCTATTGCCTTTTGGGCACAGATAGGGCACCTGGTTCTGCCTGGTGCAAACATAAAACAATCAGCAACAACTTCCCACAACCTTCTCCAACACTTCCTTTTTCAAGTTAATTTTTCACTGAGTGTACGAAGAATACATTCATGGGGATTTTATTTCCTGTCACAGACAGACAAAAACCACAGAATACAAGTCTCCCTCTCTTACAGGCAAAAATGCACCTCACTCTGGATTTTAATCTCTCAAAGTCTGGGGACAGCAACTCGATCAAACAAACCCTGAGAGGCATCTCTCTCTTTCTCACCTCTTACTGTCTCTGCGATTCATCTTTGCTCGTTTCTCTCTGAAGATGGGCAGGAAATTTTCGCCAGGTTCTCTCTCACCGCCTGCTGTTTCACATAGTCCTGGTTAATTTCACTGCATGCATCCTGTGTTGCTGTGCTGGACCGCGGGGAGGACCACTCGCCTCCTTTGATAAAGCAACAACTCTTCTCCCCACTTCTGTAATTTGTCTCTGACGCAATTCTTTCTCTCTCTATTCAGGAGCTGACTCAAAGCAGGAACTTGTCACTAGCTACTGCGATGCCCGCTCACACACACACACACACACACACATATAAAGAGAGAGAGAAATGGTGACACAGGGGACAGCGAGCGTGAGAGAGACAGAAAGAGAGAGGAAGCGATCATTACAGAGAGAGATAGTGACCAAACGAGGCACAGAGAAAGAAAGAGACAGAGTGAGACGAGAGAGAGAAATTAGACGGACAGAGACAGAAAGCGAGAGCAAGATAGACAGAGGGAGAGACGCTGAGAGAGTGAGAGAGAGAAAGAGACAGTGGAGGGGGTTTGGTTGGGGAAGGGAGAGAGGGAGCAACAGAGAAACAAACTGAAAGAGACAGTGAGAGAGAGATGGGGAGGGAGAGAGGGAATGATAGAGTGAGCGAGAGACAGTGAGGGAAGGCGAAGGGAGAGACGGAGTGAGAGAGACAGATTAAGAGAGAGAGAGAAAGACAGTGAGTGAGAGAGAGAGACAGGGAGAGAGGGAGTGATAGGGAGACAGACAGAGAGAGATAGAGGGACAGAGTGTCAGAGAGAGAGATTGAGAAAGGGGGTAGGGCGTGAGAGAGAAGGAGTGACTGAGTGAGAGAGGGGAAGGAGGAGAGAGAGAGAGACAGTTACAGGGAGACAGAGACAGAAGGACAGAGAGTGAGGGAGAGAGGGGAAGGGAGAGAGGGAGTGACAGAGAGAGAGAGGGGGGGACAGAGAGAGGGCGACAGAGAGAGAGACAGACACACAGAGGGACCAAGGGTGAGTGTGACAGAGAGAGAG
>NC_063370.1:13020110-13055314 GCF_021869965.1 Rhincodon typus
GAGACAGACACACAGAGGGACCAAGGGTGAGTGTGACAGAGAGAGAGAGTGAGAGAGAGGGGGAAGGGAGAGAGGGAGTGACAGAGAGACAGACGCACAAAGGGTCAGAGAGAGAGAGAGAGTGGGTGGGTGTTGGGGGGAGGGGATAGTATCCGTTGTTCCCTGGTGGGGAGTGACCACCTCACATTCCTGCTTTGAACATCCCGAGTGGGGCAGGACAGAAACAAAATCCTTATTCAATACCAACTGCAACCCAGGCATGATCTCTGCCTCTCCCTGTTCCTCAGGGCAGTGCGGATGGTGGGGGGTTGAGAGAGAAGAGGGGTGAGTGAGAGCTGTGAGGGAGGGAGGCAGTTGAGGAGTGAGAGACGGATTGAGGTGGAGAGAGAGAGGAGTGAGTGCAGAGAGAGAGAGTGAGGAGGAAGGTAAGGGAAAGGTTAGAAGTGGGAAATGACGGGGGAGAAGGTGTTTGGGAGGAAGGTTTAGGGGGGCAGAGGGTGGGGAGAAGGGGTAAAAGAGGGGGCTAAGAGAGTGCAGGTGGGCAGGGGATAGGGGAAAGGGACAGAGATGTGAAGTAGAGGGATGGGGGCAGGAATTGAGTATGAAAAAGAGTGAGAAAGGCAGGAGAAAGAGGGAGAGAGGGGGAAAAGACAGAAAAAAAGGGAAGAGAAAGCTTGTGAAATAAACTGGTTGGATTGAGAAAGAACAGTAGTCAGAATGAAAGGCAGGGAGAGAGGGAGAGGGAAGGGGAAGATTTCTTAGAATCCCTACAGTGAGGAAACAGGCCATTCAGCCCATCAAGTCCACACTGACCATCTGAAGATCATCCCACCCAAACCCACACCCCCTACCCTATCCCTGTAACCCTGCATTTCCCATGGCTAATCGGCCTATTCTGCACAGCCCTGGACTGTGGGAGGAAACCAGAGCACCCAATTAGTCTATTTTTGGAACATATCTGGAGTGTTTAATTCATTCAGCACAATTCTCCAAACTTTGAATAGGCCATGAGTCCACTTTTGTTAGTGCATTGACTTTGTGTCAATCAATAGAGAATCTTTGTGACCCATCCAGTTTCAGTACCGTCACAACTGGTGAGCTCCAGCTACAATGACTCAAGTTAATAATGTCATTGTTCATCGTGAACTTAATGTGTTGTCTCATTTAAGTTAGAGTGAGATTCTACTGAGTCTCTGCACTGAACCTGTAAGGGATTTTTAGGTAATGCATCCCCTGCATTAACATGATGAAAAGTCTAAAGACTTATTCCTGGCCTATTCCCACAAATTGATTTATAATTCTGTAATAGCCTTTGTAAGTATTTCAATAGTTTTCTGGAAGATAACATAATAGCATATCCAATTTGTAAGCATCTCCAAATTATCCAAATTGATTGCTGAATGGTCAACTATTGAATTTACAATTTCCGATTCATGATAATTCTGTTTCTCTCCCAACTTCTTTCAGTACGGTAAGCACATTTTTCTCCTGACTATTATCCCTCTTATAATATCTGTTTAACAGGTTAATATGACACACTTGCCAGTTCTTTCTCCTGCCTAGAGTACTTTCAAAATTCACATAATTGAGTGTCTTTTTGATTTGATAAGATCCAATAAACTTTACTCTAAGTTGAGGGGCGACCTTACAGAGATTTATAAAATCATGAGCAATATAGACAGGATTAATGACAGGTGTCTTTTCCCTAGGATTGAGGAATTCAAGACTAGGGGGCATATTTTTAAGGTGAGAGGAGAGAGATGAAAAAATGGTAGGAGGGACATTTATTTTTTGTACAGAGGGTGGTTTGCATGTGGAATGAACTTCCTGAAGAAGTGGTGGATGAGGGCACAGTGAACATCAGCTCTGATGAAGAGTCATCTAGACTCGAAATGTTAGCTTGCTTTCTCTCCATGGATGCTGCCTGATCTGCTGTGATTCCCAGCACATGCTATATTGATTTGGGTACGGATTCCAACATCTGCAGTAATTTGCTCATACAAGGTTTGAAGGGATAAGGGCCAGGATCATGCAGGTGGGACTAGTTTAGTTTGGGATTACATTCGGCATGGACAGGTTGGATCGAAGGGTCTGTTCCCATGCTGTACGACTCTGTGACTCTATTAACACTCTGTTTCCAGCAACACAATTTCAAATTTGGCCAACTTATCTGCTTTAATTTTCATTGTTTCTTGAGGATTCTTCATATACTTTCCAGCCAACTCACATGCTTCAATAAGTTTCTTTCTGAGATTCAACACAAAGACTGGAAATATAGTTTCTGAGTTTTGGTTTATTGATTTTTCTTTAATCAATTTAATGGTCCTCTCACTTCATATACTTCTATGATAGTTCAAAAAGTCTAAATCCTCTGGACTCATTAGGAGTGTCCTGATGGTAAATAGTGACAAAGGAATTCCCTCACCCAGTCATGAGTTAATTTTTGAAAATAAACTGTAATCATGATCTTCAAACTTCGATGCCATCTTCCCAATGTGCCTTGAGACTGTGTGCGATAAACAGAAGATACTTTATTCCCAAACTAAATGTTGTTTCTTTAAATATCTGCAACATAAAATTTGAACCCCGCTCTGACTGTATTTCTTTGGGTAATCCAGGCCTTGTAAAAAAAAGCAAACTAACCTTTCCGGTACTGGTTGTGTGGGTGCTTTTTCCTAAAGCCACTGCCTCAGGAAATCTTGTGAAAGCATCTACAATCACGAAAAGATAGTCACGTTCTAGGTTTTAGGTTGGGATCCTACGTAACCTATAAAGACCTTGCTAAATGGCCCTTCAAAAGTTGATATCAGAACTACCGTCTCACGGTTAACCATCTTGGCAAAAAAATGGTCCCCGTCTTTATGTAAATCTGGCACATAAAAAGATTTGAATATTTTGGCCTGCAGTTTCCAAATGAGAATATCTGCTGACACCCTCAAAAAAAACTCTCTGTATGCAGCTTACCCAGCCAGTATCCCCAGTGACCACAATCCATCCTGTTTGCTCAGATATACTGCGTGTCTTTGGGTTCCACCATTTTTTTTAGACATTTCACAAAGTCTGCATTCAAAAAAATATCTAGAGGGCAAGGCAAAACTTTTGGGGATCTCAGGAGGTACAGCTTTTCCTTTTTCCCGAGTGAATTGCCCCACCACTGGACTTAACACAAGACACTCTTAAAATTTGATTAAGATGCTCAGGTAGAACAAGCAGAAAGGTGGTGGGGGCGGTGGGGGTGGAAGTAGAGAGCAGGGAGATGGATGAGGTGAAGAGGGTGAGGGAGAAGGAGGTGAGGGGGAAGAGAGTGAGGGGGAAGGTGAGGGGGGAGAGGGAGGGGAAGGTGAGGGGAAGGGGTGAGTGGGAAGGGAAGGAGGAAAGGAAGGGGTAAAGGGGAAGGAGGAATGGATGAGGAGTTTGAGGCAAAGGGGGAAAGGGGAGGGGAAGGGGGAGGGGAGAAAGGGGCTGGGGAAAGAGAGAATGTGAAAGGGGAATGGGAAGGGAGAACAGAGAGGAGGAGAACGGGGAAGGGAAGGGGGAACAGAGAAGGGGAGGGGTCAAAGGGGGAAAGGGCGAGGGTGGAAGGGAAGGGGATGGGGGAGAAAAGAAGGGGAAGGGGGAGGGGGAGATGAGGGGATAATGGGAGAGGGGAAGGGAGGGGGAAAGGGAGAATTGGAAAGAGGAATGAGAAGAGGAACAGGCAAGGGGAGGGGCAGAAATGGGCAAAAGGGAAAGGGGATGCCTTAAGAGAGGGGGTAAGGAGGGGAGGGAAATGGGGCAGGGCAGAGCAGAGAAAGGGAAGGGTGTGGAAGGGAGAAGGGTAGAGAGGAGCGAGGGGAGAAGGGGTAAGGAGAAAGCTTGATAGGAGGGGAAAAGAGGCAGTGGGGTGGGGGCAAGCGGAGAGGGTTGGTAAGAGGAGGTGTGAGGGGAAGGAAGAGGAGGCACCAAGCTGAGGCTCGAGTTCCCTGACGAATCCGGGTGAAGCTGATAACAGGATCCTGGAGACTCACTGGAGATGGAGCAGAGCTTGGTTCACTGATCTTGGGCCCAGCTAGAGGCTGTGCAGCATCCCCACAGTTGGCCACTTGGGGCAAACCGCAAAGAGCCCAGGTAGCTGCATTAGGAGCAGCATGTGAAACAGGAATTTATAGTCCCTATGGGAGGCTGGAGGGGTACCAGGCTGATGGAGTTCCAAGGCTGCACGGGGAGAACTGCAGTCCCTGAACAATGAACAGACCGGCGAACGCAGGCTGGATGCAGGAGACTTGCAGAGCGTTTTTAGTTAAAGTTGTTCTGCAGCTTAGTGGTTTGAAGCTTCCTTCACCCAGCAGAGTGAGACTGAAAATGAAACAGTTTGCCCTCTTTTTGCAACAGTGTACATGATATTTGTGCCTCACTCAAGTTTTGCAACGTTCCCCTGCCCCGTCGCTGAAAGTGGGTTTGATATGTTCGTTGGAATCATGAGGGGAATCCAGAAATGCTAGGTTTAGAGAGCAGTGTACTGCTGTGCGAGACAGAGGAAGGGGAGAAGGGTGAAAAAGCCCCTATAATAGAGTAGTGCTGTCCAGGGATAGCCTTGGCCTGGCTGAGGGGGCTTCCACTGAGTTGTACAAGGTTGTGAGGGGCCTGGATACAGTAGGAGGAGAGGACCTCCCACCACGACTGAAGCTGGAAGATAGAAGCATTTGGCCTATGAACCTTACTCCACCATTCAACATGGTCATGGCTGTCCCTCTATCTCAGTGCCATACTCTCCCTCTTTGCCCATTACCCCCTGGATGTCTTTAACTTCCAGAAATCCATCCATTTCTTTCTTAAATATCAGAGCGGTGTTACGGCACAGAAAGAGGCCATTGTGCCTGTACTGACCGTACCACCTTGTGCCAACTTCCTGCCCCATATGCCTCCAAACGACCATCCAATGCCTCAGTTGAACCTACTCCTCCCCCCTACACTTCCAGGCAGTACATTCCGCACTAACTCCTCACTGGGTGAGAAAGTTTTTTTCTCGTGCCACCCTTGCTCCACTTACACATCACTTTAAATCTATACCCATCTTGTTATAGAGTCATACAGCACGGAGACAGGCCCTTCAGTCCAGCCAGTCCATGCTGACCAATAATGATTCGGCCACCACAGAGTTCTGTAGTAGACAGTTCTACAGGTTTACAACCCTCTTGAGTGAAGAAATATCTCCTCTCGGTGTTCCCTTCTTCTGAACCTGGAGAGATGTTAACCCTGTCTGGCCCTGTCAGAATTTGTATAAGATTAATGAACACAGGCTCTACCAATCTCACCTCACAGGGACAAACGTGCCATCTGAGTATTTGGTCTGGTGGACCTTTGCTACAATCCCTCCATGGCAAGAGCAGCAAGCTTTTTATTATCCGGCATCCACCGTAGTGTGCCGGTTGATCAAACATACCGGAATACCAAGAAACGCGCATAACTGGAGTTAAGCCCTGACCAAAATCAACATCCCTCAAAGAAAATCCGCGTAAAAACCATCTGCATACTTCCTAAGATCAACACAAAAACTCGCAGGCAGTCATAGAAATGTGATGTAGCGGGTACGCACCCCGCTTTATATATAAACACAGACAGCTCTTGGCAGGGGGGGCGGTTTATCGAGAGTGCCAGTTGACGAGTTTGCTGGACATTCTTTCTGAAGTAAGCACTTGCTCTCTCTCCCATCCATTCTCCTTCATCATCTCCACTTCTCCCAGGCCTCCCTCACTGACTCTTCCTTCCTCCTTGCTGAGGAGGTTCCTTCACTTCCAGCATCAGATGCTCTTCCAACCATTGGCCTTTATCTCTCCTGGGTTTGTGAGTAAGTTGTGAGACGACAGAAAACTAGCCTTTGACTTGGCAGTTCCTCACACATCCCCTCTATTCTATTTGGCGGGGGAGGCGGGGGAGACAACATCTTTCTTGTTGGCTGCTCCCGGGAGTGCATTTTCCTGAGCGAATTGGGGGTTATAGGTTGGGGGTGGGGGGGGGAGGGGGGAGGGAGTGTTGAATTGCCTGACCCCCCCAAGCCCCCAACCCCCCATAGGTTTTTGAGCTCAGCATGACCTCCTCTGAGTCCCGCTTTCCTCCAGGACCTCTATCATCCTTCACTTCTGGCCTCTTGTGTATCTACACTCCCTTGGTGCCAAATTCCAGAAGTCCCTCTCCAACTTTCTTTGCCCCCTGACTCCCACATTTCCTTCAAAGTGCCCTAATTTAACCAGGCCTTTGGTCACCTAAACCAATCTCTCCTCCTTCCGGCAGGAATTTTCATTTTATTACCCTCCTGTGAAGCAAGCTCCTATTTTTCAAGCCTATTAAAAAATGCTGCAGAAACGACTTTCATTATAAAGGGCAACAACTTACTCACCAGATCTCTCTGAAAGATCTAATTTCTTAAGAGATTGTCGCTGGTATATAAGTGCTTGGAATTTAGCTATCTGTGAAACAACCTTCTTTTAAAATGCATCATTAACTCAAGTGGGTGGCACGGTGGTTAGCACAGCGCCAGGGACCTGGGTTCGATTCCACACTCAGGTGACTGTCTGTGTGGAGTTTGCACATTCTCCCTGTGTCTGTGTGGGTTTCCTCCCACAGTCCAAAGATGTGCTGGTTAGGCAGATTGGCCATGCTAAATTGCCTGTAGTGTGCAGTTTGGATGGATTAGCTGTGGGAAATGTAAGGTTATGGGATGGGTCTTAGTGGGGTGCCCTTCAGTGGGTCAGTGTGGACTAGATAGGCCAAATGGCACAGTACTGCCTCCTTCAGAGCCAGGTACCAGGATGTCAGTACCTCTGACACTCATCCTTTTTTATCTGTCAGCCAAGGCTCCCTGATTGGACCAGATTAACAGCATCAATCAGGGAACTCATATTCTGTGAGGTCCAGCTGGCTGACCGCATTGCAGTTAGTACAGAACAAAGCAGCTCCTTTTAGCACAGCAAGATCCCACAAGCATCAATGTTAAAAATGGCCTGGATTCGTGATGTGGATTGAGGGGCACATATCACCCAAATACAAAATGCACAACTCCCAGCATCTTCAAAAAGCATGTTAGACTTTCCTTGCGTCAAATGAAAACACAGACTGGGATTTCATTCAGTTTCTTATCTGACAGAAAGCGCACCATTGACAGTGCAGCACTCTCCCTGTTCTGCAGTGAGAAACAGCAATCTGGATTCTCCAGTCAAGTGTCTCAATTTATACCCTCAGGATCCTGACTGAAGAAGCAGGAATTTGGCCCAAAGATGTCAGTTGTAAAACAGGAGGAACCACTGAGGACAAAGATCAGTCCTGGGTCCACTGCTTTTCGTTATTTAAACAGATGATTTGGATGTGCATATACAAGGAATGGTCACTAAGTTTGCAGACGACACCAAAACAGATTCTGTAGCGGACAACGAAGAAGGTTTCTCAGAGTACAACGGGATCTTGATCAATGGGCCAAGGAGTGACAGATGGAGTTTAATTTAGATGAATGTGAGGTGTTACATTTTGGTAATGCAAACCAGGGCAGGACATATACACTTAATGGTAGGGCCCTAGGGAGTGGTTCTGAACAAACAGACCTAGAGGTGCAAAGGCACAGTCCTTGAAAGCGGAGTCCCAGGTAGACAGGATAGTGAAGAAGGCATTTGGTACGCTTGCCTTTATTGGTCAGTACACTGAGTATAGGAGTTGGGAGGTCGTGTTGAAGCTGTACAGGACATTGGTGAAGCCACTTTTGGAATACTGTATACAATTCTGGTTGCCCTTCTATGTGAAGGATGTTTTTAAACTTGAGAAGGTGCAGAAAAGATTTGTAAGGATGCTGCCTATACTGGAGGGTTTCAGTTACAGGGAGAGGCTGAATAGACTGGGGCTATTGTCCCTGGGGCATTAGAGGCTGAGCGGTGACCTTATAGAGGGTTATTAAATCATGAGGGGCATAGATAGGGTGAATAGCCAAGGTCTTTTCTCCAGGGTGGGGGACCCCAAAACTAGAGGGGCATAGATTTAATGTGAGAGGGGCAAGATTTAAAAGGGACCTGAGGGGCAGCTTTTTCATGCAGAGGGTGGTGCGTGTATGGAATGAGCTGCCAGAGGAAGTGGGGGAGGTTGGTACAACTAAAACATTTAAAAGGCATCTGGATGGGTACATGGATAGGAAGGATTTAGAGGGATATGAGCCAAATGCTGGCAAATGGGACTAGACCAGATTGGGATGTCTGGTCAGCACGGACGAGTTGGGCCGAAGGGTCTGTTTCCTTGCTATAGGACTCTGTGACCACAAAGTCAGAATGGGGCAGCTGGGATAGGAGCAGGAGGAGGCCATTTGGCCCTTCGAGGGCAAGGGCTAAAATCTTCTTTGGTCAGAAACAGCAGCAGCTGAAGAACGGATGAGTAAAAAAGTGGACACAGACCACATGAAATGGTAAGGTTTTAAGAGGCACTTGGCAGAGATAGAACATAGAACATAGAACAGTAAAGCACAGTAAAGCCCTTTGGCCCACGATGTTGTGTCGACCTATTATCCTACTAAGATCAATCTCCCCTGCATACCCTACATTTTACTATCCTCCATGTGCCTACCCAAGAGTCGCTTAGAAGTCTCTAAAGTATCTGACTCCACTACCACTGCCGGCCGCACATTCCACAAACCCATCACACTCTGTGTAAAGAACCTACCTCTGACATCTCTCCAATACCTTCCTCCAATCACCTCCAAATTATGCCTTCTCGTAATAGTCATTTCTGCCCTGGGAAAGTCTCTGACTATCCACTCTATCTATGCCTCTTATCATCTTGTAAACTTCTATCAAGTCACCTCTCATCCTTCTTCGCTCCAATGAGAAAAGCCCTAGCTCCCTCAACCTTTCCTCATAAGACCTGCCCTCCAGTCCAGGTAATATCCTGGTAAATCTCCTCTGCACCCTCTCTAAAGCTTCCACATCTTTCTTGTAATGAGGTGACCAGAACTGAACACAATATTCCAAGTGTGGTCTAACCAGAGTTTTATAGAGCTGCAGCATAACCTCACGGCTCTTAAACTCAATTCCCCCGCCAATGAAAGCCAAAACACCATACGTCTTCTTTACAACCCTATCAACTTGGGTCGCAACTTTGAGGGATCTATGGACGTGGACCCCAAGATGCCTCTGTTCCTCAACACTGCCAAGAATCCTGCCATTAACCCTGTATTCTGCATTCAAATTCGACCTTCCAAAATGAATCACTTCACACTTTTTTGGATTGAATTCCATCTGCCACTTCTTTGCCCAGCTCTGCATCCTGTCAATGTCCCGTTGCAACCTACAACAGCACTCCACGCTGTTGACACTGTGAGGTGTCTGAATGTAAGAGAATAACAAATCATAGAAAGAATCATAGAGTCATAGAAGTCTACAGCATGGAAACAGGTCCTTCGGCCCAACTTGCTCATGCTGCCCAGAGGTCTTCCCCTTTCGAGTAAATATGCAGCAAATGCTGGAATTCTCTCTTCAGTTACTCATCATGCAGAAACCCAAAAGATGGCTCAATGTTTGCATTCATCCTTGGCCTGTGTTCTAACCATCAAATGCACATCAAAGGTGTTCTTTTCTGCTTAAAAACACATGGACTGCCATTCTGTGTATCGCTGCAATGCTGGAGAAACTCAGCAGGTCTGGCAGCATCTGTGGAGAGACACAAACATAGAGTCCAGATTAATCTACTTTGGAACTGTTCTGAAGTAGAGTTATATTGGACTCAAATGTGTTATGGACCAGACCAGACTCCCTCAAAATATTATAAGGAGGTAGCCTAAACCCTAACTTTTTCTTATTAAAGGTAGATGTGAAGTGTGTGTTCCAGATGCGACTGGTCAAACTACTTGATGTTAAGTAAAACACAATTTATTTAAACACTATTGTTAAAATACGAATGAAAGAAAGAGGAATTTAGAATAACTTAGGTATTGGAAAACTTAACTGACTAATAGATGCAGCACCTATTACTGAATAACTTATACAATATAGTAACATCCTATAAACACATCCTATGGCAAAAAGGCAATTTCAGATACAGATTCTCACATGCAGTTCTCCAATCCAGGAGGAAAATAACATCAAGAGAAAAGTCAGAGAAAGTAACAGCCAAGAGACATTCACTGAAACTCCAACTCTTTTGAGACTCCAAAGACTTCTGCTCAAACTAAACTAAAGAAATAAAAAAAATTAGAAAGACAGGTCTGAGAGATCTGGCCACACCCAGGCTTCTTCCTTTGTTCCAACTTTTAAAATATCCCCAAGGCCTCACAAACTATTTACTTTCTTTGAGACTGCTCAGCACCTTTGCCTTACAATCTCTCTTCAAAAAAAAAACAGGACAAAATAACATTTTAAAGTGACAGCATCATCACAAATGTTAACTGCATTTCTCTCTCTCTAAAGAGGTTGCAGGACTGCCTGAGTTTATCCAGTGTTCTCTGTGTTTGTTTCAAATTTCCAGCATCTGCAGTATTTTGCCTTGATTGCTGTGTACTACTTTCAACTCGCAAAGGAGCCAAATTTTTTTTGCCACTAGGCTGCCAGGTTTCACCACACCCCCCTCCTTCATTGTCTCTCTCCAACTGGGAGGAGCTGTATTCTTTAAATACCATAATTAGGGACACCAGTAAGCCATTCCGCCCCTTAGAGCCTGCTCGTCTACTTGACAAGATCAGACATGTTTATAGCCTCAATGCCACTTCCCAGTCTGTTCCTTGTAATCCTAGATTTTCTTATCGACCATTAACTGATCTAACTCAGCCCCAGCAAAACTGGAATCAATGGGTATTAGGGGAAAACCCTTTGCTGGCTGGAGTCAGACCTGGCACATTAGAAGGATGCTGTAGGAAAGATGTTGTTAAACTAGAAAGGGTGTGGAAAGAATTTAGAAGGATGTTGCCCCTCTCACTTTAAACCTGCGCCCTCTAGTTTTGGAGTCCTCTACCCTGGGGAAAATACCTTGTCTATTCATCGTATCTATGCCCTTCGTGATTTTATAAGGTCACCCTGACGGTCTAGGAAAAAATAAGTCCCAGAATATTCAGCCTCTCCTTATAACTCTAGCCTTTCAGCCTCAGTAACATCCTTGTAAATCTTTTCTCTACCCTTTCCAGCTTAATAACATCCTTCCTATAGCAGGGTGAGCCGAACTGTATGCAGTACTCCAAATGCGGCCTTGCCAATGTTATGTACAGCCGTGCCTACTCCTGTACTCAGTGCTCTGACCAATGATGACAAACATGCCAAATGCCTTCTTCACCACCCTGTCTACCTGTGACGCCATTTTCAAGAAACTTGTGCACAGCAAGCTCTCGCGGCCTGCATTAAGACGAGGAGCAGCCTTGATGACGTTGGGTTGAGGGGTGGTTGCCAGCTGGGATAGCTGATGAACATCCCCCCATCTCTGTGCAGGTTGTGCGCCTCCATCATTTACACCTCCTATGTGAGGCTGAGTTGGCAGTCGGTGTTCAGAGATGTCCCTGCGACCGGGTGAGACTCCCTGCTGGGGAGGTTTGGCGCAGGCTGTGGGTTTGGGCCTGGTCAAAGAGGCTTGGAAATCATGGCCTTCTGACTCATGGGCAGGACAGCTGCCAACTGGGAGCTGAGTGAGAGAGGTCTGGAGTGACTCACCCTCTGTAAATTTCTTCCCAACTCCCCTCCCCCATCCTGTGGCCTCTGCCCAGCCGGTTGTGCATCTTTTGAAGAAAAGTATTAAAGCCTCCTCTCCCTGGGACACTGTGCAGTAACAATGCAGCAGTCTGTATCTGCACTGTATTACTGCCACTGTGCTGTGGTTGCATTTCATTGCAACATCAACACGCTGTCGTGCATGCATTAAGGTGTGAATGGGGTGTCAAGAGTATTTCCTGTTGCCAAGGTGATTGCGCTGACTATCAAAGGTCCAACATAACTGTTATTGGTGCCTTAGCAAATGGGAACAGTCAGGACAGCTCAGGCCTTAGGATTTGTCTGTATGTGAGCTACTGTAGGCACCGTGTTGCATGCATAGTCATGTCAGCACCAACGCTTGTGCAGTTTCCCCCACCTTCAATGCATGGTAATGCACCAAGACTCCTTTGGCCAACTCAGTAGTGCTGTTGCCTCACAGCGCCAGGGACCTGGGTTTGATTTCAGCCTCGGGCAACTGTCTGTGTGGAGTTTGCACATTCTCCCCGTGTCTGTGTGGGTTTCCTCTGGGTGCTCTGGTTTCCTCCCACAGTCCAAAGATGTGCAGGTTACGGTGGATTGGCCGTGCTAAAATGCCTGTAGTGTTCAGGGATGTGCAGGTTAGGGTGGATTGGCCATGAGAAATGCAGAGCTACAGGGATAGGGTGGGTTGCTGTTTAGAGAGTTGGGGTGAGATGGGAATTGATAGAAAGGACTAGGCAGGGTTCATACAGGGAAAGATGTTCCTGATGACCAGGGGGTCACAGTCTAACGAAATGGGGTGTGGGCCATTTAGGACTGAGATGAGGAGAAATGTCTTCGCCCAGAGAGTTGGGACCTTGTGGAATTCTCTGGCACAGAAAATGGTCAAGATTAAAACATTGAATGTTTCCACAAAGGAGATTGATATTGTTTTAAAGGGATCAAATGGAGAAAGCAGGAAATGGAACTGAGATGGATGATCAGCCATGATAGTACTGAAGCAGGCTCGAGGGGCTGAATGGCCTCCCCCTGCTCCTGTTTTCTATGTTTCTATTGCACAGCTCTGCAGGACCGACAAACACAACACATTTGGGATCCATCACAGGTTTGTCATGTTTCACTGTTGCTCATTCACAACAAATGCAGCTGCCATTTTAACCATGCTGCCCTCAACCAGCCTTCAGTGGAAGGTCACCAGACCTCAAACACGCCCATTCCCTTAGCCAAAGGATTCCCAATGGCACAGAATGTCAACTGATCCCCAAATGGATCAAGGTATTCCTTTGCGATCCTCAGCCAAAGATTTCAGATTCTCCGGGATCTCGTTCCCGTTCAACTTCTGACTTTGGAATTGGGTCAGAACTTGGGTTTGAATCCTGAGGGCAGAGGGCAAAGGTCAGAGGTGTCAGGGAAAAGCCAAGCCATGAATTTGCTGCATTGTCCTGCCCTGGTTTTTGGAAGTCCTCTACTTAAACCATTTTGTTGTCTGATTTGATGCCTCATGTTGGTCTCCTTGTGGTTGAGTACATCATGATTATGGGCTTTGTGGTCTCATGATTAAAAAGCTTTTGCATTGCATTGGCATTCCGATATGAGATGCCAGAAAATATTATAAACTTTTATAACCATGAGCCTCAAATATTCTAAACTTCTGGCAGGATTTACATCTTCCATCCTTCATCGGAAGGTTGTGTACCAAGTCCCATTTCCCCTCTCACCCGTGTACACATTGACTTGCATCGGCCCCCGGTCAATCCACACTTGAAATGTCACATCCTTGTTTTCAAATCCTTGCTCCTCCCCTTCTCTGTAATCCCCTGCAGCTCCACAAATCTCAGATATCTGTTCTCCTCAAAATTTGATCCTTTCTCTATCCCTGATTTCATTTGGAACGCTTCCTAGGTGTGGCACGGTGGCTCAGTGGTTATCACTGCTGCCTCCCAGCACCAGGGACCCGGGTTCAATTCCAGCCTTGGGCAACTGTCTGTGTGCAATTTGCCCATTCTCCCTATGTCTGTGTGGGTTTCCTCCCACAGTCCAAAGATGTACGTCTAGGTGGATTGGCCATGCTAAATTGTCTGTAGTGTTCAGGGATGTGTAGATTAGGTGGGTTATAGGGGAATGGATTTGGGTGGGTTGCTTTGAGGGTCTGTTTTAACTTGTTGGGCCAAAGGGCCTGTTTCCACACCGTAGGGATTCTATGAAAAGGTGCTTTCTTTAATCCAATGCTCAGAAGGTGATGGGGATCTGGAAGGCACCAGCTGGGAAGGTAGTGGAAGCTGGAAACCTTACAACCTTTAAAAAGTATTTGGATGAGCACTTCAAATATCAGAACATTCAAGGATATGGGACAAGTGCAGGAAACTGAGATTAGAGGACCTTAGAGTTATTGTCGGTGTAGATTCAATGGGCTGAATAGCCTTTCCTGCACTGTATGACTCCATGACTCTCTATAAAACCTGCCAATCTTCAAAGACTCTTTCCATCAACTCTCTTCCTCCTTTATAGCATCTGGGTGCTTCCTGAATGAATTCAGTAGCTGGGTTGAACTGAAAACAAAAAGTGCTGGAAATCACAGCAGGTCAGGAAGCATCCCTGGTGAGAGAGCAAGGTAATGTTTCAAGTCTAGATGACTCTTCATCAGAGATCTATAAGGCTCTGCTTCTGTACTGTGTGACTGTATTGAAGGCCTGAGGCAGGGCCCCAGCTATGGATGAGCTAAGACGAGGGAGATGGGGATCGGTTGATGTTACAGAGATGTAAATACATGGATTTTGTAATGACACAGATATGAATCACAAGTTCATCACAGGTTCGGATGCGACACCAACATTGTGAGCAAATTTGCTTAAGAATATGGCACAGTACAGCACAGGAACATGGCTTTAGGCCCACCATGTCTGTGCTGCCCATGATGCCATTCTAATCTAAGCCCATCTGAACAATTTCTCATCTGAAGGAAGGTGACTGCATTTATTAAGTAAAAACATAGAAATTAGGAGCAGGAGAAGGCTGTTCAGCCCTTTGAGCATGCTCTGCCATTTATTGTCGCTGGGTCAAAACCCTGGAATTCCCTCCCTAAGGGCATTGTGGGTCAACCTACAGCACATGTGCTGCAGCGGTTCAAGAAGGCGGCTCACCCCCACCTTCTCAAGGGGGCAACTAGGGACGGGTAGTAAATGCTGGCCATCCTAGTGACACCCATATCCCATGAATAATTAAAGAAAAGTTCAGTGTGGTTGTGGTTGATTATGTATCTCAACACCCTGTTCGTATTTTCTCACCATATCCCTTGAGGCCTTGGATATCTAAGAGTTTACTAATCTCTCCCTTGAACATAAAATTCACTCAATTCTGGGCCAGAGAGGTTGATTTTTTTGGCATTGCATTGCAATCACCAGATTGTTAAAAGTGTCCTTGTCCTGTCATGTATATAATAGCTTGCTAGTACAAAGTTAAACAGTTGCCTTAAAGAGGTGTGGAGATCAAAGATCACTGTCTGCTTCTCTTCAGGACTGAAACTCAAGAACTCCTACTCAGAAGAGAAACAACAATTATTGCAGCGTGGGAAGTAGGTGCTGAGTGGCCTGGAGTTGCCGTGGGAATTGTCTGCTGATTATTACTTCCGCGGCATAGCTGCCCGAGGTGTCTATAATGAACAGCTGAGTGTTTCTGAATAAAACTGGAGGTTCAAGGTAAGATTGAATCAGAGATAGTGGGAACTGCAGATGCTGCAGAATCCAAGACAACAAGGTGTAGAGCTGGATGAACACAGCAGGCCAAGCGGCATCATAGGAGCAGGAAGGCTGACGTTTCGGGCCTAGACACTTCATCAGAAAACAGGGAGGGGAAGGGGGTTCTGAAATAAATAGGGAAAGAGTGGGAGGCGGATAGAAGATGGATAGAGGAGAGGATAGGTGGAGAGGAAACAAACAGGTCGAAGAGGCGGGGATGGGGCCAGTAAAGGTGAGCGTAGGTGCGGAGTTAGGGAGGGGATAGGTCAGTCCAGGGAGGACGGACAGGTCAGGTGGGCGGGATGAGGTTAGTAGGTAGGAGATGGGGGTGCGGCTTGAGGTGGGAGGAGGGGATAGATGGGAGGAAGGACAGGTTAGGGAGGCGGGGACGAGTTGGACTGGTTTTGGGATGCGGTAGGGGGAGGGGAGATTTTGAAGCTTGTGAAATCCACATTGATACCATTGGGCTGCAGGGTTCCCAAGCGGAATATGAGTTGCTGTTCCTGCAACCTTCGGGTGGCATCGTTGTGGCACTGCAGGAGGCCCAGGATGGACATGTCGTCTGAGAAATGGGAGGAGGAGTTGAAATGGTTCGCGACTGGGAGGTGCAGTTGTTTATTGCGAACCGAGCGTAGGTGTTCTGCAAAGCGGTCCCCGAGCCTCCGCTTGGTTTCCCGATGTAGAGGAGGCCACAACGGGTACAGCGGATGCAGTATACCACATTGGCAGATGTGCAGGTGAACATCTGCTTGATGTGGAAAGTCTTCTTGGGGCCTGGGATGGGGGTGAGGGAGGAGGTATGGGGGCAGGTGTAGCATTTCCTGCGGTTGCAGGGAAAAGTGCCGGGTGTGGTGGGACTGGAGGGGAGTGTGGAGCGGACAAGGGAGTCACGGAGAGAGTGGTCCCTCCGGAAAGCAGATAAGGGCGGGGAGGGAAAGATGTCTTTGGTGGTGGGGTCGGATTGCAGATGGCGGAAGTGTCGGAGGATGATGCGTTGGATCCGGAGGTTGGTGGGGTGGTACGTGAGGACGAGGGGGATTTTTTTTGGTTCTTATTGCGTGGATGGGGTGTGAGGGATGAGTTGCGGGAGATGTGGGAAACACAGTTGAGGGCGTTCTCGACCACTGAGGGGGGGAAGTTACAGTCCTTGAAAAACGAGGACAACTGAGATGTACAGGAGTGGAATGCCTCATCCTGGGAGCAGGTGCAGTGGAGGTGAAGGAATTGGGAATAGGGGATGGCATTTTTGCAGGAAGGTGGGTGGGAGAAGGAGTATTCTAGGTAGCTGTGGGAGTCGGTGGGCTTGAAATGAATATCGGTTTCTAAGTGGTTGCCCGAGATGGAGACAGAGAGGTCCAGGAAGGAGAGAGAGATATTAGAGATGGTCCAAGTAAACTTAAGGTTGGGGTGGAAGGTGTTGGTGAAGTGGATGAACTGTTCGAGCTCCTCCTGGGAGCACGAGGCGGCGCCGATACAGTCATCAATGTAACGGAGGAAGAGGTGGGGTTTAGGGCCAGTGTAGGTACGGAAGAGGGATTGTTCCACGTAACCTACAAAGAGGCAGGCGTAGCTTGGGCCCATGCGGGTACCCATGGCCACCCCCTTTGTCTGTAGGAAGTGGGAGGAATTGAAAGAGAAGTTGTTGAGGGTGAGGACGAGTTCGGCTAAGCGGATAAGGGTGTCAGTGGAGGGGGACTGGTCGGGCCTGCGGGACAGAAAGAAGCAGAGGGCCTTTAGGCCATCTGTATGGGGAATGCAGGTGTAGAGGGACTGGACGTCCATGGTAAAGATGAGGTGTTGGGGACCGGGGAATTGGAAGTTCTGGAGGAGGTGGAGGGCGTGGGTGGTGTCACGGACATAGGTAGGGAGTTCCTGGACCAAGGGGGAGAAAATGGAGTCCAGATAGTTGGAGATCAGTTCGGTGGGGCAGGAGCAGGCGGAGACAATGGGTCGACTAGGGCATTCAGGTTTGTGGATTTTGGGAAAGAGATAGAGGCGGGCAGTGCAGGGTTGGGGAACGATGAGGTTGGAGGCCGTGGGTGGGAGGTCACCTGAAGTGATGAGGTTGTGGATGGTTTGGGAGATGATGTTTTGGTGTTCAGGGGTGGGGTCATGATCAAGGGGGCGGTAGGAGGAGGTGTCGGAGAGTTGGCGTCTGGCCTCGGCGATGTAGAGGTCAGTGCGCCATACTACAACTGCGCCTCCCTTGTCTGCGGGTTTTATGGTGAGGTTGGGATTGGAGCAGAGGGAGCGGAGGGCTGCACGTTCTGCGGGGGAGAGGTTGGAGTGGGTGAGAGGGGTGGAGGGGTTGAGGTGATTGATGTCTCGATGGCAGTTGGAGATGAAGAGGTCAAGGGAGGGTAGGAGGCCTTGGGGTGGTGTCCAGGAGGAGGGGGTGTGTTGGAGGCGGGAGAAGGGGTCAGTAGAGGGAGGGTTAGGCTCACGGTTGAAGAAGTAAGCGTGGAGGTGGAGGCGGCGGAAATGGCGAACAGGGTAAATGATTGAAATCTTTCTCAAAAAGTACAAAGCACCCAGAGCATGTTAACCTCCTGAAATGATCGGACAAAATTGCACCGTGTTAATTGGGGTGCCTTGTTAAGATTTTGGTCTGTTTTATGCATTGATGTCCCTGTGGAAAAGGTGACCTCATCCATCATGGGAACATAGGAACTGCAGCAGCAGGCCATTCAGCCCATTCTGTCCATCCTGCTATTCAATGGCTGATTGAACACCTCAATGCCTTTTGCCCACCCCTATCCCCATTACCCTGTATGCCACTGGGAATCAGAAATCTATCAATCTCCACCTTTAACAGACTCAAAGACTGAGTTTCAATCCCCCTTGGTGATAGAGAATTCCATTCGTTTTTAAATAAACAATGTGTAAGAGAATACGGAGGCATGGTCAGTAAGTTTGTGGATGATACCAATACTGGTGGAATAGTGGACAGTGAAGGATATTTAAGATTACAAAGAGATCTTGACCAGATTGGCCAATGGGACAAGGAGTGCCAGATGGAGTTTAATTCAGATAATTATGAGATGTTGTATTTTGGTAAAGCAAACCAGGGCAGGACTTGCACAGTTAACGATAGGGTCTTGGGGAATGTTGTTGAACAGAGGGACCTAGGGGTATAAGTGCATAGTTCTTTGAAAATTGCGTCATAGGTAGACAGGATGGTGAAGAAGGTGTTCAGCACGCTTGCCCTAATTGGTCAGTGCATTGAGTGTAGGAGTTGGGAGGGCATGTTGCGGTTGTACAGGACATTGTTGAGGCCTGTTCTGGAGTACTGTGTCCAGTTCTGGTCTCCCTGTTATAGGAAGGATATTATTAAATTGGAGAGGGGTCAGAAAAGATTTACCTGGATATTGCCGGGAATGGAGGGTTCAAGTTAAAAGTATAGGCTGGGCTTTTTTTCCCTGGAGTGAAGGGGTGACCTCACCTTATAAAATTATGAGGGGCATAGATGAGGTGAATAGCAAAGATCTTTTCCCTCGGGTGGGGGAGTTCAAAAATAGGGGAGAAGAGAAAAATTTAAAAGAGACATGGGGGGCAACTTTTTCATACAGAGGGTTGTTCATGTGTGGAATGAGCTGCCAGAGGAAGTGATAGATGCAGGTGCAATTACAACATTTAAAAGACATTTGGACAGGTACATGGATAGGGAAGGTTTAAAGGGATCTGGGCCAAATGCAGGCAAGTGGGAAACTTGGTTGGCGTGGACAAATTGGGCCGAAGGGTCTACTTCTGTGCGGTATCACTCCACTACTCTGAGAAAAATAATTTCTCCTGTCAAGTTTATCAATAAAGAAATTTCCCCTCATCTCACTCCTATCACTTGCTGATAATATTGAAATTGTGTCCCCCTAGTTACTGACATAGCAACTAGTGGAAACAGAATACACTGTCAAAATTGTTTATGTTGGGCAGCTTGAGTTTCTTTATGTTCACATTGTAAAGCAAAGTATAACACTGAGCCACAGTGAATGGTTTAGGACTTAGGGGGACCAGGCTACCTGGTTTTCCAGGCAATGTCCCAGTTTTCCAAATTTTCCACAAAACATCCCAGCTTTTCCACGAAGCACTCCAGTTTTCCACAAGACATCCCGGTTTTTCACGAAACATCCCAATTTTTGTACAAGACGTCCCAGTTTTCCATCAAACATACCAATGCGCCATCCTGGAATTCTGCTCGATTCCACCTCAGAGGGTCTGGTTGTTCTCAGAGAATCTGTGTCTCCTGATAGATACTGATTGAGGCCTTATGACCGAGGTTATCTTGTGCAAATCCATGCTCCGGATGGAGAACCTGAAGTATGTCACTGGGCTGTGTGTATGGGGCGTAGTGGTTCCCCCGACTGATGAGTGCCCTGAGACACCGCTCAGTGTGGGCCTGGGGGTGGCTTCTCCCTTCGTTTTGGCTTCATCGTGGGTCGTAGGTGCTTCTTTCTAACTGACCTTTAGCAGGGTTGGCCCACAGCAATGAGAAACCCAAAGCACATATTCCTGTGCCTGGACGTCACCCACTGTTCCCTGCTGGGAATTGGTCAGCTCACCTCATGCTCTTTTGAGGTTTTTGATGCTGGCTTTACCTAACAATTCAATGCCTACTTGACGATAGCCTTGTCAAAGATAAAGGCAACTTGGAGAAGTCCCGAGGAGCTTCAGGTTAACAGTAGAAAATGGAGAGAGCCATGTTATGATTGGACCCTTGAGTGGACCAGGCAGCATGTTGGCACAGTGCTTGGCACTGCTGCCTCACAGTGCCAGGGACTCCATTTCAATTCCAGTCTCGGTAGACTGTCTGCGTGGAGTTTGCGCATTCATAAAGTTCTTACGATGTGGAAATCAGCCCATCGAATCCATACCGACCCTCCGAACAACATCCCACCCTATCCTTGTAACCCTGCATGTCCCATGGCTGACCCACCGAGTCTGGACACTATGGGCCATTTAGCATGGTCAATCCACCCTAACCTGCACATCTTTGGATTGTGGGAGGAAACCGGAGCACCCGGAGGAAACCGATCCAGACACAGGGAGAATGTGCAAACTCCACACAGACAGTCGCCTGAGTCATGGTGCATTACAGCATAGAAACAGACCCTTTGGCCCAAACTGGTCCATGCTGTCCACTCAGCTAGTACCAATTGCCTGCATTTGGTCCATATCCCTCTCAACCCTTCCCATCTATGTACCTCTCCAAATGTTTTTTTAAATGTTGCTATTCTACCTGCCTCAACCACTTTTTCTGGCAGCCCATTCCACATACGCACCACTCTCTGCATGAAGAATTTGACCCTCAGGTCCTTCTTATATCTATCCCCTCTCACCTTAAACCTATGCCCTCTAGTTTTCAATTCTCCGTTCCTGGGAAAAAGGCTACATGCATTCATCCTGTCTATACCCCTGAGGCTGGAATGGATCCTAGGCCCCTGGCGCTGTGAGGCAGAGGTGCTAACCGCTGTGCCACTGTGCCATCCCTTGCTTCCCTGTGTCTGTGTGGGTTTCCTCTGGTTTCCTCCCACAGGAAATGGCCATGGGAAATGCAGGGTTACAGGGATAGGGTGGGATGCTCTTCGGAGGGTCAGCACAGACTCGATGGGCTGAATGGTCTCTATCTGCACTGCAGGGATTCTATTACTCCAGACCCACAGCAATGTGGTCGACTGTTAAATGCCCTCTGCAATAGTCTTCTCAGTTCAAGGGCAATTAGAATTAGCGTTATTGTCACATCAGTGCAGTGAAAAGCTTACAAATTGCCATTTACATTTTGGGCACTAAGGTACCTTGGTACAGATTCTTCAGTACAAATTCGTCGGAAAAAAACATTTGGAAAAGTAAAGAAATAAAAATTTCAGAATAACAGTCCTTCCAACTCAGTCCTCGTTGGCACCTAGAGATGGGCAATAAATGCTGGCCTTGCCAGCGTTGCCCAAGTCCCATGAAAGGATAATAATGTCTGTCTGAGAACTGTGAGGCTGTGATAACTTTCATGTCTCAGAGCAGCATTTCAATGTGAATATCCTGTCTAGTGCTTTCATTTTATCGACCGATAATGAAGCCTGAGAGCACGAGGCTTGCTTGTACAGGGATGCCTTTTGTATGTCCTGTGTTAAGTGCCGTGATGAATGAATCAGCACACGGGAGTGGGTCCACCTTCCCTCTCCTGTCCAGCCTTTAGTAGTTGACTGTGTTTTACCAATTGGCATGACACTTGCTGCACACTGCCAGTCTGGTCAGGAGCCATTCAGCTGGCACAGGAGAGGCTGCACTAGTTATCCCCGGGGCCTTTAGAGAATATTTGGTTCTGCAAATTATCTAGTCATTACCACGCAACTGAATGTGGATATAACCGAGAGGTGACTTGGGAATGGGTAATGAGCTCGAACAAAGGCTGCTCTGAAAGACAAAAGTTTTTTTAATTAACTCGAGGGATGTAGGCATCGCTGATTGGCATGTAATTTTATTGCCCGTCTCTAGTTGCCCCTTGAGAAGGTGGGGGTGAGCTGCCTTCTTGAACCGCTGCAGTCCTCCTGCTGTGGGTTGACCCACAATGCCCTAAGGGAGGGAATTCCAGGATCTTGACCCAGCAACACTGAAAGAACGGCGATATATTTCCAAGTCAGGATGGTGAGTGGTTTGGAGGGGAACTTGCAGGGGGTGGTGTTCCCATGTATCTGCTGCCCTTGTCCTTCTAGACGGCCTGAGGTCTGGAAGGTGCTGGGTGAGGATTTTTGGTGAATTTCTGCGGTGCGCCTTGTAGATGGCACCCTTCAAAAATTCAGTTTGCAAATCGGAATTGGATTGGATTTCCGATTAATTTGCAGAACTTTAGCCAGTTCAAAGCACTTTGTCTCCCCACGTCTTCATCTCGGACTCTCAGATTAGGCCTAGAGGTACTATCGCTGGACTATTAAATCCAGAAACCCAGGTAATGTTCTGAGAACCTGGGGTCAAATCCTTGTGGAACTTGAATTCAGTGCAAAATATCTGGAGTTAAGAGCCTAATGATGACAATAAAACCACTGTCTATTCATCAGGAATAAACCCATCTGGGTCCCATTAAGGAAGGAAATTGCTGTATTACATAGTCTAGTGTATATGTGACTCATAAGAAGCAGGGGTAGGCCATTTGGCTCCTCCAGCCTGTTCTGCCATTCAGTCTAATCATGGCTGATCTTTTCATGGACTCAGCTCCACTTACCTGCCTGCTCACCATAAACCCTTAATCCCTTTACTGCTCTATCTTTGCCTTAAAAACATCTAACGAGGTAGTCTCAGCTGCTTCACTGGGCAGAGAATTCCACAGATTTGGCTGAAGAAGTTCCTCCTCAACTCAGTCCTAAATCTGCTCCCCCCCTTATTTTGAGGCTCTGCCTCCAATTTCTAGTTTCACCCTCCAGTGAAAACAACCTCCCTGCTTCTGTCTTATCTATTCCCTTCATAATTATATGTTTCTACAAGATCCCCTCTTCATTGTTCTAAATTCCAAAGAGTATAGTCCCTCAATTTCCAGACTCAATATGATTGACTTCTTAATGGCACTGGGCAATTAGGCATGGGCAATAAATGCTGTTCTAGCCAGCGACACCTGCATCCTGGGAATAAATTTAAACCACATTCTGAACCCTGCGTAAAGTGATTGCTACCTGTGACATTGCAGTCAAGGACAGCTGTAGTCTCAATGCCTTGTAGCTTAATACCGGGCAATTTCGTTAATAGCGCAGTTTCCAAAGTTCAGAATTGAAATTATTTTCATGCAACTGTCTCCCTGTTTTAACGAGAGTTTGTCAGTGTTTGTGTGTTTCTGATACAGTTCAGTTCAGATATGCATAACTGTACTCATTTACTGTGTGTCACATCTGCTGCAAATAGCCGGAATGTCCCCCAGTCCAGTAATCCAGAGGGGCCTGGCGAATATTCTGGAGACACGGCCTCAAATCCCACCACGGTGGGGGGGTCGGGGAGTGGACGGAATTTAAATCAGAATAACATCGGGCGTTTAAAGCCAAGTCCTGGCAATGGTGACCTTTGAACTGCGCTGATTGTTCACCTCTGACCTCTGATGGTGGGCATAGCTCCCGTCGGAGGGGCGTGGGTTTCAATTACTGGGGGAAAAGAAAGAAACTGCATTTCTGTAGCGCCCTCCGTGACTTCCTGAAGAGCCTTACAGCAGGTGGACATACTGCTGAAGGGTAGTCGGCTGTGTGTAAGACTTACAGCAGGCAATTTGAGCACAGCAAGATCCCACTATCAGTGGCACGGGAGCGACGAGATAATTTTCCTTTAAAAATGGGATCTGATTGAAACAGAGAGGATTCTTAAGGGCCTTCACTGAGTAAATGTTGAGAGGATATTTCCCCCTCATGAGAGAGCAGAATAAAGGGGCACGAATTTAAGACAGAGACAAGGAGGAATTTCCTCTCTCAGAGGGTTGTGAGTCTTTGGAACTCCTTACCACTGAGAGCTGTGGGGGCAGAGTCCTTGTGTATGTTTAAGGCTCAGATAGATTCTTGATCGGACGGGAATCAATGGTTATAGGGAAAGGGCAGGAAAGTGAGGAGTGTCGGATCAGCCATGATCCTATTGAATGGTGGAGCAAGCTTGAGGGGCCGAATGGCCTATTCCTGCTCCTATTTCTTATGGCCTTATAAATAAGCATTCCCTGAATGTTCCTGGGAGAATACAAACAACAGAAGCTAAATATTCTGGAAGCTGGAAATCTGAAACAAACTCAGAGAAACTCAACAGGTCTGGCAGCCTCCGCGCAGAGAGAGAATCAGAAATAACATTTTGAGTTCAGTACGACTCTCTTTCCGAACTGAAGGGGAAACCGATGGTTTATATGTTGTAGAAAAAGGCAGGGGAAATAAAATGGAACCAAAGGGAAGGTTTGAGGGCGACAGCAATTACAGATGACTAGTGTCACAGTATGACCTGGCGAAGGGGTGATCGCCTCCTGTTGTTCATCGACAGGTATTGCCTCATTTGCAGGACGCACCTCTGGCACAGCAGCACTCCCTCGGTGCTGCACTGTCATGTCAACTGAGCTTAAATAACCCCACAACCGTCTGACTTCCGGGTACAAGGGGTGTCCACTGAACCCCCTGATGAGTGAGTGAAGCCAGCTAAATGAAAGGATTTATAGCAGTCCTGAGTTGGACAGAGAATCAACATCAAATGAATAATCTGGAGAGAGGACCAGCCTCTTTAAAGTACCGGGAGCTGGGTACAAAATTGCACAACACCACCATCTAGTGTCAGTGCTGAGAGAAGTGGTTAAATTATGCCTGATTCAGTTTCCCAGAAGCACCCTTCCTTCACCTTTACTCCTGTTTCCAGAGCTAGTTTTCCCTGGAGCATGTCACAGGAACACTGAAACTTCAGTGTAGATTCACTGAACACTGAAGTTTTAGGAGAGTTATGCTGGATTGGGTGTCATTAATCAGCGAACATTTTCCCCACCAGCTTCCGTAAGTGAATCAGAAGGAGTCATGGAATCCCTGCAGTGTTGAAGCAGGCTATGTGGCCCATCAAGCCCATGCTAGCCCTCTGAAGAGCATCCCAACCAGACTCAGCCCCCTAACCCTGCCTCTGCATTTCCCCATGGCTAACCCACCTAGCCTGCATATCCCTGGACACTATGGGCAATATAAGCATGGCCAATCCACACGAACCTGCACATCTTCGGAAACCCGCAGAGACCGTCACCTGAGGGTGGAATTGAACCTAGGTCCCTGGAATAATGACGCAGCAGTGCTGACCACTGAGCCACCATGCTGCCCCATGTCAGAAACAGGAATCCACCCAGAGCAACTAATCCCTCAGCTGAGGGAATGGGGATTTATTTACTCATTTGTTTAAAAAAAACCCAGTTGAACCTGAGTCCTGCTGAACAGTTGCTGGATTCAACATGTTAATGTTGCCTTCTTCCTACAGATGCTGAGTTTCTGCAGCAATTTCTGTTTTGGTTGCAGATTTCCAGCACACACTGGCTCTTTGTTTTATTCTGTTGAGCCCTAGTGTTGATTTTTGCAAATCAGAAACCCTGCTATTTTGTAGACACGGTATGTAACGGGATTAACCTTAAGATCATCATTCCCACTGTCAGGGGCAGATTTAGGATTTAGATCTTGCTGTGGTGATTATATTTTTAACGCAATGCAGTGTGTTGTTAGAGCTGCACCCATCCAGGCAAGTATTCCATCACACTCCTGACTTGTGCCTTGTAGATGGTAGACAGGCTTTGGGGAGTCAGGAGGGGAGTTACTCGCTGCAGGATTCCCAGCTTCTGACCTGCTCTTATAGCCACTGTGTTTATTTTTTTCAAAAGAATCCCTACATTGTGGAAACAGGCCCTTCGGCCCAACAAGTCCATACCGATCATTGGAGCATCCCACCCAGACCCATTCCCCTATAACCCACCTAATCTACACATCCCTGAACACTACAGACAATTTAGCATGGCCAATCCGCCCCAGCCTGCACAGCTTTGGACTGTGGAAGGAAACCTGAGCACCCAGATGAAACCCACACAAACACAGGGAGAATGTGCAAACTGCACACAGTCACCCAAGGGTGGGATTGAACCTGGGTCCCTAGCACTGTGAGACAGCAGAGCTAACCACTGAGCCACTGTGCCATTACAATGTCATTATATGACTAGTCCAGTTCAGCTTCTAGTCAATAGTAACCCCCAGGATGTTAACCGTGGGGGATTCAGTGATGGTAACACCATTGAATGTCAAGGCAAGGTCATAGAATCCCTACACTGTGGAGGCAGGCCATTTGGCCCATCAAGTCCACATCGACCCACTGAAGATCATCCCACCCAAACCCAGTCCGTACCCTGTCCCACAACCCTGCATTTCCCATGGGTAACCCACCTAGCGTGCATATCCCTGGACTCTATGGGTCAAGTTTGCATGGCCAATCTACCCTAAGCTGCACATTTTTGGACTCACATCACCAGGGACCTGGGTTCCATTCCACCCTCGGGCGACTGTCTGTGTGAAGTTTGCACATTCTCCGCGTATCTGCGTGGGTTTCCTCCGGGTGCTCCAGTTTCCTCCCACAGTCCAAAGATATGCAGGTTAGATGGATTGGCCATGGGAAATGCAGGGTTACAGGGATAGGGTAGGGGGCTGGGTCTGGGTGTGATGCTGTTTGGAGGGTCAGTGAGCACTCGATGGGCTGAAAGGCCTGCTTCAACACTGTAGGGATTCGAAACTGGTGCCCATCATTTCTCGGCCTGCATCTACCTGGGGTGTCCTTGATTAATGGCTGGTTCATCGGGATTTTGTCTCCAAATAATGATGATGTTCTCATACCACTTTTCACTTCTCAGGGACATCCCAAAATGCCGTGCAGCTGGCAAAGTCTTCTTGAGGTGTAGGAAACGTGGGTGGCAATTGTGCACAGCAAGACCCCACAAGCAGCAATCTAACAATCTGACAATCTGACTAAGTGATACTGGGTCAGCGAGAGTATCCCCTGCTATTTTTGAATCGTTGGTGGGATCATTTATATTTTAAAAAAAGGCTCCACATCAACAAGGCCTCACTCGGAGGGACAGCCTGAAGATGATGGGATGTCGGTTTAACATCTTGAGATGGTACCCTCAACAATGCAGTACTCCCTCCGTACTGCACTAGCTTAAGCACTCCATCAATCGAGATTTTGTTAGTAGGATTTGTACTTTGAAAAGAGATTTTAGAGGCTGGAACAATGGTCGCCTTCATACAGACATACATTCATAGAGATGAACAGCATGGAATCAAACCGTTCGGCCCAACTCTCTAGTCCCTTTTGCCTGCATTTGGCCCATATCCATCTAAACGCTTCCTATCCATGTACCCATCCAGATGCTTTTTAAATGCAGTAATTGTACCAGCCTCTACCGCTTCGTTCCATGCATGCACCACCCTCTGTGTGAAAAAGTTGCCCCTCAGGTCCTTTTTATATCTTTCCCCTCTCACCTTAAACTTATGCCCTCTAGTTTTGGACTCCCCTACCCCTGTGAAAAATACCTTGACTACTTACTCTATCCATGCCCCTCATGATTTTACAAACCTCCACAAGGCCAACCCTCAGCCTTTGACGCTCCAGGGAAAATAGCCCCAGTCTTTTCAGCATCTCCCTATAGCTCAAACCCTCCAACCCTGGCAACATCCTTGTAAATCTTTTCTGAACCCTTTCAAGTTTCACAACATCCTTCCTATAGCAGGGAGACCACAGTCTTTTAAAAGTGGCCGAACCAATGTCCTGTACAGGCACAACATGACCTCCCAACTCCCGTACTCAGCGCATTGACCAATAAAGGCAAGTGTACGCATCACCTTCTTCACTATCCTGTTTACCTGCGACCCCACTTTCAAGGAACTGTGCACCTGCACCCTATGGTCTCTTTGTTTAGCAACACTCCCTGGGACCCTACCATTAAGAGTATAAGTCTTTCCCTGATGTGTCCTACCGAATTCTGTGCATTGGGAGAGAATGGGCAAGGACTCGGCTCTTTACTCGTGTGGATATAAAACTGAGGAGGTGCCAGTGTCAGTTCCCAACAAACCACTACCAACCATTGATCATTGTCTCCAGTCTAACCCCCAGCAGCTACAGTTTAATTTAAATGTGGGATTCTCTGCTGGGTTTCGGAGAAAAGCCTTGTTTGCCAAGAGTGTTGGGCACACAGGAAGGAAGTGTATCGCGTAACCGGACACCACAGCAGGAAGCACTCATTGAGAAAGCGAGCCCCAGACCTTACAAGAAATTGCTACATCCATGTTTTAGTTCTTTTTCCCTCAAAGTCAATAAAATCTAACCAAAGAAGTACAAGGACACTCGAACAATTTCTGTCACGGTGCCCACTGTTTGGGGAAGGGGCATTTTGTACCCCAGCCATTGTCCCTCGATATTGTTAGTATTTGCACTGCCCAGGCCATTATTTCTGTTTCATTGATTCCGCTAATTCTTGTTTCCCCAGTGTGTCGCTTCAAACCACAAACTGACCGGATATTCCAAACCAGCTGACCTGGACTACAATGCAATATTGATAACACACCCTTTACAAACAGGGTGATGGCTCCCCTCCTCAGTGAAACCACCGTCCCTTTCTCCAACCAACAGAATACTTCTTCATTCACTCATGGGATGTGGGTCAGCGCTTAATGCCCGTCTCTAGTTGCCCCCTTGAGAGGTTGGGGGTGAGCTGCCTTCTTGAATCGCTGCAGTCCTCCTGCTGTTGGTTGACCCACAATGCCCTTAGGGAGGGAATTCCAGGATTTTGACCCAGTGACAGTGAAGGAGAGGCGATATATTTCCAAGTCAGGATGGTGAGTGGCTTGGGGGGGAACTTGGAGGTGGTGATGTTCCCATGGATCTGCTGCCCTTGTCCTCCTCAATGGAAGTGGTCGTGGGTTTGGAAGATGTTTCTTGAGGGCAATTCGGGATGGGCACTTAATATTTTTTTCCTTTATTCATTCACGGGATGAGGGTGTCGCTGGCTAGGCAGCATTTATTGTTCATCCCTAATTCCCCAGAGGGCAGTTAAGAGTCAACCATGTTGCTGTGGGTCTGGAGTCACATGGAGGCCAGACCAGGTAAGGATGGCAGTTTCTTTCCCTAAAGGACATTAGTGAACCAGATGGGTTTTTCCCAACAATCAACAATGGGTTCATGGTCATCATTAGACTCTTAATTCCAGATATTTTATTGAATTCAAAGTCCACCATCTGCTGTGGCGGGATTCGAACCCAGGTCTCCAGAACCTTATCTGGGTCTCTGGATTAAAAGTCCAGCGATAATACCACTAGGCCTTCGCTTCCCCTGTTGACTCTTTGAAGAATTAAGAAAGAAAAATCCCAAGGTATAAGTCCAATTTCTATTGGATTGCCCCTCTCTGTGTGCGTCTTTCCGCCCGGGTTAAGCTACAAAGGGGAGATCTCTCCCTCCAATTCAGCTGCACCTCTGATCTAGAAGGGTCACTGAAGCAGTTCTTTGGTGACTGGTGGAACTCATCGATTTTGCGGCGTTTCGGGTACCCTCTGTGCCAAGCCCAGCAGCTCCAGCCAGAGGGCGAGCGTGGCACCCTATCCATCCTCTTGACCTGCTTGATGCCCCGAACCAACTTAGCTGCCATGATCTACTGCCTGTCCTTTCTCCAGATGGTCACTGGCAGGTCGGTAGGAGGACGCTTGTGTTCGTGGACCAATGTAGGTGAGGTGTAGGTGCCAATGCAGATTCTCCGTGAGGATTGAGCATTTGACGTTGTTGTGGTGGTAATATTTCTGGATGAGTTATTCAGAAACCCAGGCTTGTACACAGGTTCAAATCCCACACCCAACACTGGTACAATTTAAATTCGATTAATGAAATCTGGAACTGAAATCCAAATGGCGACCATCATCAACAGTTGGTAAAACCCCATCTGGTTCACTATTGACCAGAGTGGTATTATCTCTGAACTGCTAATCCAGAGACCCAGGTAATATTCTGGGGACCAGGGTTCGAATCCTGCCATGGCAGATGGTGGAATTTAAAAGCAATAAATATCTGGAATTGAGAGTCTCATGATGACCATGAATCCATTGTCAATTGTTTGGTAAAACCGATCTGGTTCACTAATGTCCATTCAGGAAGGAAACTGCCATATTTACCTGCTCTGGCCTATATGTGACTCCAGACCCACAGCAATGTGATTGACTCTTTACTGCCTTCTGGGCAATTAGGGATGGGCAATAAATGCTGCCTGGCCAGCAATGCCCTCATCGCATGAATGAATGAAACTAAAATTTAGGCGATCTGTCTTCTTTTACCAGTTATGCCCACACACATGACTCTCAGTAATGCAGTTGACCCTTAACTGCCCTCTGAAATGGGCCTAGCCAGACCCTCAATTCAATAGAGGTGGGTAACAAATGCTGGCCTTGCCACCAATGCCCACATCATATGAAAGAATAAAGAAAATAATTTCGATGTACAAGGCTACAGGGCAGGGGCTGGATTAGAGTATGTGGATGTTTGATGGCTGGCATAGATACAATGGTCCAAAGGGCCATCAGTGAAAATTCTGACCGTCTCAAACAAAATGCACAATTCGACATGCCTCCAGTAGTGGGAGGTAGAGGCGCGCCATAGAATGTAATTCAACATTGAGTCACGTTGGATCTGGGGAGATGAAATAACTCCATAGCGGCTGGTATTGTGTCACCAAATCACCCTTTATTCTCATGTGCAGAGTGTATAACACTGACCCAGCTAGCACACAACTGGCTTTCAGAGTGAGCAGAAATCTTGACACTGCTGTTTATATCTGTCAGCCAGGGCTCCCTGATTGGACCAGGTTAACAGCCCCAATCAGGGAACTCCTATTCTATGAGGTCCACCTGGCTGACCGCATTACAATCACTACAGGGGAGGCAAACACTAATGGGGACCAAGGCACCCAATGGGCAAGAGCAAAACTCCGAACGAAGGTGTCTCCTGGAGCTGGCCAACTGGCCATGCCTGGACTGAGTCAGATGTTTGTCAGTTCAAATCTGACTCCTAGACCTGACCCCACAGATCCACACCAGAGTTTCCAATGCAGCGCTGCAGTAATGCGACTCTGTCAGAGGCGCCATACTTCAGACATGTCTATCCCCCTCCCCGTCCCTTCCTCCTCCAGCCTTCTCAGGGAGATGGGGTTAACGTTTCAGGCAAATTGTGGAAGACGCAAGGCGATGAGTGTCATTTGGAGAGATGGAGATCATGGAAGAAATGGGAACTGTGGAGGGAAGAATTAACAGAAAGGGTTAACGCTGTAAGGTAAAAGCAGGTGGTACTATGACCAACATGGAAAGAAACGCCATATCTGGAGAAGATGTAAGTACATACTAACTTGAAGAAAAACTGCTTTCTTTCCTCTTTTAAGTCATAGAATCATACAATCCCTACAGTGTGGAAGCAGGCCATTCTGCCCATGGGAATTCTTTCATGGGTTGTGGGTATCATAGAGTCATAGGGTCATACAGCACAGAAACAGACCCTTCGGCCCAACCAGACCATGTTGAACATAATCCCAAACTAAACTAGTCCCACCTGCCTGTGCTTGGCCCATATCCCTCCAAACCTTTCCAATTCATGTGCTTATCCAAATGTCTTTTAAACATTGTAACTGCACCCACATCTGTCACTTCCTCTGGGAGCTCATTCCACACATGAACTACTCTCTGTGTAAAAATAAATTGTCCCTCCTGTCTTTTTAAATTTCTCTCCTCTCATGTTAAAAGTGTCCTCCCTAGTCTTGAAATCCCCCACCCTAGGGAAAAGACACATATCATTAACCCTATCTATACCCCTCATGATTTTATAAACCTCTGTAAGGTCACCTCTCAACCTCCAAAGCTCTAAGGAAAAAAGTCCCAGCCTTTCTTTATAATGCAAACCTTCCATACCCAGCAACATCTTGGTAAATCTCTTCTGAACCCTTTCCAGTTTAGTAATATCCTTCCTATAACAGGGTGACCAGAACTGGACACAGTACTCCAGAAGAGGCCTTGCCAATGTTCTGTACAACTTGAACATGATGTCCCAACTCCTGTGGGCCAGGATTTATTGCTCTTGAATTGAGGGAATTGCCCAGGTACTTCAGAGGGTAGTTAAGAGTCAGCCACATTGCTGTGGGTCTGGCATCTCATGTAGGCCAGACCCAGCTGATTCTTCCCCTAAAGCACATTAATGAACCAGGTGGGTTTTTTTTACTCCCCCCCCCATGAAATGATATTTGTGGAACTCATCTACCATGGCAGGATTTGAACTCAGGTCCTCAGAATACTACAAGGGTCTATGGATTAGTAGCCTAGCAATCATACCACTAGACCATCACCCCCTCCAGTCTGATTCACTGTAATTGTAACTGGTTCTGTGGGAGCCTGACTCCACCCGTTCAGGCTGCTTCTATTGTTCTAACCTTTTAAAAAACCCAAGGTCTCAAAAGCTGTTTACTTTATTGGATTCAAAGAGACAACTGGGCATCTGCTCCTTGCCTGACATGCTCCAAGGAGCTGGGAAAGTTAGTTCTACAACTAACAGCAGTGAAACACTGATCAGAACAAGATTTACACTGGCCAAAGAAAAAAATCGCCTGTTATTTAATTGAAATTATTTTCAAAACATAATGTAGGGCTGCAACCAACACGTGCTGAGAGCAGATAATGGTTTTGCTTCTTTTAAACAATTTCTACAAACCAGTCTTGAACTGGACCAATGAATGAGGTGGACACCTTATGTTGGACACTAAACAAAACAAACTCAAACCAGAATGCACTGTAGATGCTCAAGGGGAGGCGATGGCCTAGTGGTATTATCACTGGACTGTTAATCCAGAGACCCAGATAATTTTCTGGGGATCTGGGCTCAAATCCTGCCACAGCAGATGATAGGATTTAAATTCAATAAATATCTGGAATTAAAGATCTAATGATGACCATGAATCCATTGTCGGTTGTTGGGGGAAAAGCCCATCTGGTTCACTAATGTCCTTTAGGGAAGGAAACTGCCAACCTTACACAGTTTGGCCCACATGTGACTCCACACCCCCCGCAATATGGTTGACTCTTAACTGCTTTCTGGGCAAGAAATGATGGCCTAGCCAGTAACATCCCCATTCCATGAATGAATAAAGGGGAAAGAAAAGAGTAAAGGACTCAGAAATTAGTGGAGAAACTCAGCAGGGCATGGTGCAATGATACTATGGCTTTAACAGATGCATTTTGTCCTTTTTTTTGAAGAGAGATTTTGAGCCAGAGGTGTGGAGTTGTCTCTTTGAAGCCAATAAAGTAAACAGCTTATGAAGCCTTGGGGTTTTTTATTCCTAAAAGTTGGAACAATAGAAGAAGCTTGGATGGGTGGCGTCAAGTTCACACAGAACCAGGGTTTAAATTTAATGTTAAACAGTTGCTGGGCTCTTGAAGCTGGGTGTGAAAGGTGTTTTTCCTCTCCCTGTTACAGTTAAAAGCTGCGGTTCCCTTCCTGTTCCTAGAATTGCCTGTGAGACAATCTGTTTTACTGAATTTGCCTTTGCCAAGGGTGCGTTTATGGGACATTACTATAATGGAACAGTTACAGTTTAGTTGTTAAATAATCTGTTATTCTGTTAAGCTTTCCAATAGAGTTAAAATCATATCAATGCTTCTTTCTTTTGTTCATATTTTAACTTTAATGTAAGAATAAAGTGTGTTTTAGTTAAAGCCAAGTAGTTTGACCAATTGAATCACACCTGGAAAACGGTACCTTACACTTGCCAGTAAGTAAGATAAAAGTTAGGGTCTAGGCTATCTCCTTGATATATTTTGAGGACGGTTTGTCAGATCCATAACACTAGGCCCTGTCGGATTTCGAATATTTTTAGATTTGAAGCTGTAAGCAGTTTGAGGCTAAGTCTCGGTAGGGTCAAAGGTTGCTTCCTGTACTGGATGGAGCGTATGTGAAGCTACAAACTAGCTTGGAGCCACAACACACAAACAGACGTTGAAGAAGGGGCAAAAACAACTTATTTTTGAGGGCCCACCATTAAATTTCCCCTGTCACAAATTCGACACGGAACTATACAGAGGCCCTTCTGTCCATTAAGCCTGCACCACTAGAAATACACTGCAGCCTATGTTCTTGCACTAGGCCAGGGACCTTGAATGTTATGACATTTCAAGTGCTTATCCAAGTATTTTTTAAAGGTTGAAAGGTTTCCCACCTCTTCTACCCTTCCAGGAAACGCATTCCAGACCCTCACTACCCTCTGGGTATAAAAACTTTCCTCAAATACCCCTCAAAGTTCTTGCCTTTCTCTCTAAACGATTACCAAACCCCACTTACCTGGCACAGTTCGACGACAGAAATAGGGGAAGGTTGGCAGAGAGGGAGGAAGCTACATTAAAACGGAGTTGAAGGGGAGATAAGGCAATCCACCAGCTCCCATGGACTCCCTAAATGCCCCAAGGATGTTGGTGGGCACCTCGTGTTCCCTCTCCAAGGGCACCCAGGCACAAAGTTAATTGTGGAAGAGGGGCAGGCAGTGGGTAGCTATGCCCCCTCCCTCTAATGTTCACCAGTCAATGGCCCCATTCCCAGGCAGGCCCCTGGGTTGTTCTTTCACATCATACACATTCACACTGACACTGTCAGACAACCTTGCCCCAGTGGAACCTTCCAGAGCATTTAGCCATTGTCATAATGACAACACTGGTGCCCACCCTGGTGACCTCATCGCATTCCAAGATGGCGGCAGAGTAGGACACTTCAACCGGAGCTCATCTGCTCTGTCCCTTTCTTTTTTTTCTCTCTCATTTCTTTCCCTTTTTTTTGGTGTTTTTTCTTCTCTTCTTTCTTCTCAGTGACCTCCTGACCTGCTGGTCTCAGCGCGGATTTGCACTCTCAGCCTCAGCGCTGACCCTGGTGTGACATCCTCTTAGACAGAGTGGCGGCCTGGCCCAGCAGTTTCCCAGCCCAGCGTGGCCTCAGCATGACTTTCCTGCCTCGAGGTGATTCAAGGCCCAGCAGAGGCTGGAGGCAAGGTGCCAGCGTGGAGTGGGTTGGAAGGAGTGTTACTCTGAAAATTTTATTTCATTATTTTTCTATTTTTTTTCTCCCTAAGAACTTGTACTGAAAAATTTGTACCTAGGTACCTTTGTACCTCAGATGGCACTGTAACCGGTGACTATAAACTTTTCACTGTACTTATCTGAGTACATGTGACAATAAAGCTAATTCTATTCAATTCAATCCTTTTTTTAAAGCCTGCACATGTGACTCCAAGATAACAGGGTGTAGAGCT
>NC_063370.1:13065314-13079320 GCF_021869965.1 Rhincodon typus
TGTTGGCTGCCTTCCCGAGGCAGGGGGAAGTGTAGATGGAGCCAATGGATGGGAGGTTGGATTGTGTGATGGAGTGGGCTGTGTTCACATCTCTCTGTGGCTTCTTACAGTCCTGGGCAGGGCAGTTATTATACCAAGCTGTGATGCGTTCAATAGAATGCTTTCTATGGTTCATCTATAAAAGTCTTTATGGATATGCTGAGTTTCCTTAGCCTCCCAAGGAAGTAGAGACATTGTCATGCCTTCATGGGTGTCACATCTACGTGGGTGGACCAGGATAAATTGTTGGTAATTGTCACACCTAGAAACTTGATACTCTTGTATTTAGATGTTTGTTTGAAACACCATAGCATACAAGGGTATGGGATTAGAAGAGATAAATGCTTTCATGACTGGCGCAAACACAATGGGCTGAAGGGCCTCTTTCTGTGCTGTAACACTTTGACTCAAGCAGCACTTGCTGTGTATCACCTACTGGTAGAGATGTCACATATGAATAGGTACTGGGAGTGGTCACATGGGAAGATGACCTTGCTGCTTTCATGTCTGAGTTCAAAGATTGGGAATTCATGTCCAACCACTTCCCACTCATTACATGAAAGTCAGGGATGTTTAACAGTTGCCAAAGAATCATAAGATGTTGCAATTTATTTCTCTTTATTTTGCAAAGGAAATTTTCTTGGCATTTGTTCAGTCTTTTAACCAGTCCCCTTTGATCCTGGGACACCGAATGATTGTTAAGTTTGCTTCAAGCAGTTAAATATTTTAATTCTAAGGGTCCTGAATGAATCTTGACTCACCATTAAACAGACAGTCCAACTTGGCATTAATCTTTCGTCAAAGGGCACGATTGCATTCAAAGTCTGATCCTAAAATATGGGCCAGGGTCACCTTGTGAACTGTGAGGAAATAATAGGCGTACTTGACTAACCTGGTTTGAATTCTTTGGAGAAATAACAAAGAGTTAACCAGAGTATTGCAATGGATTTAACCAAATGGAATTTCAAGAGGTGTTCAGCAAAGGCTGAGCTAAGACTTCATCAGAGGTGGTGGCATAATTCTATTAAATTCAGTTAATAAATCTGGAATTGAAAGCTAGATTCAGTAATAGTGGCCAAGAGACCTTCATCAATTATCATAAAATCCCATCTGGTTCACTAATGTACTTTGGGGAAAGAAATCATGCATCCATGCCCCAGTCTGACATGAGATTCACAGAAATGTGGTTGACTCATAAGTGCCCTTTAAAATGGACATTTTACAATTCGAACGAACGTTGTTTTAACTAGCACCTTATGAGCCAACAGCCTCAATAAACTGGTAAAAATTATATATCTCAACTACCGCAAAGTTTACTGTATTATTCTGTCCAATTATTATAGTTTTTAAATTTATTTACCTCAATATAAATACGCTTACTCAATCGAAAATCAACATATCAACAGGTGATTCAATTTCGAGTCGATTTCTCCTCAAATACTGCGATGTCTGAATAGTCAGTTAAAGTGTGAGTGATAGGTTTCTCTGATAGTAAGTTGTATTTGAGGCAAAGTTGCATTATTCTTTAAGTGCTTTATGCTGTAAATAAAGTATACTGTGTTGTGTATACCACCTGCATTATGTTTCTATTATTGAGGTGTATTTTTACATTGATTATCTGGACCTCTTGATTATCTGGATTATTTGATCAACACTCCCGGTACTGTGGGTGCTGGATAATAAAACGTTTCCTATACATTACATCCAACAAGGTCAGAAAGGAATCCCTTTCTAATATCACTGTGAGTGTACTACACCAGAAAGCCCATTCCAGGGGCAATTAGGGTTGGGTATGAATTGCTGGCCACGTCAGTGACACCCACATCCGGCAAAAGAATCAAAAATGATGTTACGAATTAAGTTTGGAACTTGTGAAAACAGAGTAGATAAGCAGCAGAAAGGAAAGCAAATTGGCTACAGAGCAGAAAACAGAGAGTAGGTTTGAAGGGCAGCTCCTCAAACTGGCTATCAGTGCTGTAAACCCTGTTTGTTTCCAATTTACGTAAATGTTTTCATAGAATCGTAGATACCCAACTGCGTGCAAGCAGGCCATTCAGCCCATTGAGTCCACACCGACCCATCTGGAGAACATCCTACCCAGACCCAACCTATCCCCATAACCCTGCATTTCCCTGCACCTTCTCCCTGTGTCTGTGTGGGATCCCTCCAGGTGCTCCTGATTCCAAAGATGTGCAGGATAGGTGGATTGGCCGTGCTAAGTTGCCCACAGTGTCCAGGGATGTGCAGGCTAGATGGTTAGCTCTGGGAAATGCAGGGTTATGGGGACAGGGTCTGGATGGAATGGTCTTTGGAGCATCGGTGCAGACTCGATGGGCCAAATGGTCTCTTTCTGCTCTGTAGGGATTCTATATTGTAGTTTGTGGGAGGTTTCAGTGAACAAATTGGCTGTCACTTTTCCTATATTGCAAGTTGGACTAAATTTCAAAGCGTTTTATTAGTTAAAATGTGCATTGAGATTTATGAAAGGCACCACTTAAATGCAAAACTTACCGAAATAGAGGCATAGAGTTGCACAGCATTCAAACAGACTCTTCAGTCCAACTCGTCCATGCTGACCAGATATCCTAAATTAATCTAGTCCCATTTGCCAGCATTTGGCCCATATCCCTCTAACCCTTACCATTCATGTATCCATCCAGATGCCTTTTAAATGTTGTAATTGTACCAGCCTCCACCACTTCCTCTGGCAGCTCGTTCCATACACGCACCACCCTCTGGGTGAAAAAGTTGCCCCTCAGGCTCCTTTTAAATCTTTCCCCTCTCACCTTAACCCTATACCCTCTAGTTTTGGACTCCCCCACCCTGGGGAAAAGACATTTTCTACTCACCCTACCCATGCTCCTCATGATTTTATAAATCTCTATCAGATCGCCCTCAGCCTCCTACGCTCCATGGAAAATAGCCCCAGCCTATTCAGCCTCTCCCTTTAGCTTAAACTCTCTAATCTTGGCAATATACTCATGAATCTTTTCTGAACCCTTTCGAGTTTCACAACATCCTTCCTATAGCAGGGAGGCCAGAATTGAACACAGTATTCCAAAGTGGCTGAACCAATGTCCTGTACAGCTGCAACAAGCTCCCAACCCCTATAATCAGTGCACTGACCAATAAAGGCAAGCGTACCAAATGCCTTCGTCACTATTCTATCTACTTGTGACTTCATTTTCAAGGAATTAGGAATGTGTACTCCAGGTCTCTTTGTTCGGCAACATTCCCCAGGACCTTACCATTAAGTGTATAAGTTCTGCCCTGATTTGCCTTTCCAAAATGCAGCACGTCACATTTATCTAAATTAAACTCCATCTGACACTCTTCTGCCCAATGGCCCATCAGATCAAGATCCCATTATACTGTGACGTAACTTTCTTCGCTGTCCATTACACCACCAATTTTGATGTTGTCTGCAAACTTATAAACCATATCGCCTATGTTCACATCCAAATCATTTATATAAATGATGAAAAGCAGTGGACCCAGCACCGATCCTTGTGGCACACTGCTGGTCACAGTTTGAAAAGCAACCCTCACCACCATCCTCTGCCTCCTACCTTTGAGCCAATTTTGCATCCAAATGGCTAGTTCTCCGTGTATTCCCTATGATATGACCTTGCTAACCAGTCTACCATGCAGAACCTTGTCCAACATCTTGCTGAAGACCGTATCGACCATATCCAATGCTCTGCCTTCATCAATCCTCTTTGTTACTTCATCAAAAAACTCAATCTAGTTAGTGAGACCTGATTTCCCACATACAAAGCCATGTTGAATTATCCTTGATCAGTCCTTGCCTTTCCAAATACATGTAAATCCTGCCCCTCAGGAATCCCTCCAACAACTTACCCACCAATTGATGTTGGGCTCACCAGGTCTACAGTTCCCTGGCTTTTCCTTACCACCTTTCTTAAATAGTGGCACCACGTTAGCCAACCTCCAGACTTCTGACACCTTACCTGTCACTATCGATGATATAAATGTCTCAGCAAGGGGCTGAGCAATCACTTCCCTAGCATCTAACAAAGATCTGGGGTATTCCTGATCCAGTCTCAGGAATTTATCCACCTTTACGCAGTTTAAGACATCCTGCCCCTCCTCCTCTGTGATGTGGACACCTTTCAAGATGTCACTATCTATCTCCCCATATTCTATATCTTCCACATCCTTCTTCACAGTAAACACTGATGTAAAATACTTGTTTAGGTATCTCCCCCATCTCCTGCAGTTTCACACATAGGTGGCCTTGCTGATCTTTAAGGGGCCCTATTCTCTCCCTAGTTACTCTTTATTCCTTAATGTATTTGTAGAATCCCTTTGGATTCTCCTTAACCCTATTTGCCAAAGCTATCTCATGTCCCCTTTTCACCCTCCTGATTTCCCTCCTACTGCCTTTCTACTCTTCTAAGGATTCACTCGATCCCTGCTGTCTATCTCTGACATAGAATTCCTTCTTTTTCTTGACCACAACCTCAATTTCTCTGGTTATCCAGCATTCCCTACACCTACCAGCCTTGCCCTTCACACTAACAGGAGCACACTGTCTGTGGACTCTTGTTATCTCATTTTTGAAGACTTCCCATTTTCCAGCCATCCCTTTTCCTGCGAATATCTGCCCCTAATCAACTTTTGAAAGTTCTTGCCAAAACAGTCAAAATTAACCTTCCTCTATTTCAGAACTTTTAGATCCAGTGTATCCTTTTCCATCACTATTTTAAAACTAATAGAATTATGGTCATTATCCCCAAAGTGCTCCCCCACTGACACCTCAGTCACCTGCCCTGCCTTATTTCCTCAGAGAAGGTCAAGTTTTTCACCTTCTCTAGTAGGTACATCCACAAACTGAAAATTTTCTCGTACACACTTAACAAATTCCTCTCCATCCAAGCCCTTAACACGATGGCAGTCCCAGTCTATGTCCCAGCCCATTTCTGAAGAAGGGTCCTGACCCGAAATGTCAACTTTCCTCTGATGCTGCCTGGCCTGCTGTGTTATCTCTGACTCCAGTATCGGCAGTTCTTACTTTCTCTGAGTCTATGTTTTTGAAGTGCGCATGGATATCCGAATGTAACACTCATCCATTGTTGTTGTTTGGATGTTGCTGTCTGATTGTGTTTTGCCCTCAGGACTCCTCTGAATACAATGTACTAGGTTTCCAAATTAATTCCCAGCCAATGGAATATTTGGTGAAAGTTCCCCAGATTTATAGATGACCGTGTTGTGCAGTCAGTCAGATTCAAAACATTGAGAGATTGTCTTTTGTAAAGAGCGTGCTGAGCTAGTCTCTTTGTTGGCCAATTTTGGTCTTCTGTTGGTATGACTCAGACTCCAATATAACTGGTTTAATATAACTTATGACTTACCGAAGTGATGAACTAATGTGATTTCAACTGTCTGCTGCTATGCTGGAGTTTTAGCTGGAGGCATCGAGCCTAAATTGTTAAACAAGACTAAATTTTGGAACATAAGCAAAGTCACTAGACTCGACTGGCCTGCATGTGAGGAAGGGATAAGGGAGTCATAGAGTCAAACAGCATGGAAACAGACCCTTTGGTCCAGCTAGTCCATGCTGACCAGATATCCTAAATTAATCTAGTCCCATTTGCCAGCATTTGGCCCATATCCTTCTAAACCCTTCTCCTGCATGCACTCATCCAAATGCCTTTTAATTGTACCAGCCTCCACCACTTCCTTTGGGCATCTCATTTCCATACATGCACCACCCTCTGCATGAAAAGGTTGCCCCTCAGGTACCTTTTATATCTTTCGCCTCTCACCTTAAACCTGTGCTCCTCTAGTTTTGGATTCCCCTACCCTGGGAAAAAAGCCTTGGCTATTCACTCTATCCATGCCCCTCATGATTTTGTAAACCTCTCTAAGGTCACTCCTCAGCATCCGCTCCAGGGAAAAGACCTCTCCCTATAGCTCAAACTGTCCAACCCTGACAACATCCTTGTATATCTTTTCTGAACCCTTTCAAGTTTCACAACATCCTTCCTAGATCAGGGAGACCAGAATTGCATGCAGTATTCCAAAAGTGGCTTCACTAATATCCTGTACAGACGCAACATGACCTCCCAACTCCTATACTCAAGTCTCTGACCAATAAAATCAAGTGTACCAAATGCCTTCTTCACTACCCTAACTATTTGCGACTCTGCTTTCAAGGAACTATATTCTTGCACCCCAAGGTCTCTACCATTAAGAGCCTACCATGAAAAGTATAAATCCTGCCCTGATTTGTCCTCCTGCTGCATCCCCGCCTTTTATCGGCTCCTTGTTAGTGATGTATCTCAGTCCCTAGTACTGGAATTCCTTTCCTACACCTCTCCACCTCTCCATATCTCCTTCCCTAAAGACTCGCCTATTTTAACAAAAAACTCCTGAGACTAAATCTTTCGTCACCTGTCCTTATGTGAATCAGGGTCAAAAGTCACTAGATAATGTTTTCCATAAAGCAGTTAGGTGTAATTTTGTTATGTTTAACGGTGCTGCATAGATGCAAGTTTCATTTATTTGTTCAGAGGATGTGAGTGTTGCTGGCTCAATCAATATCACCTCACATTTCCCTGCACTGAACCTCATCTTCCACCCAACAAACCACTTGTCAATGTCTTTTCGTTGTTCCACACTGTCCTCCTCGCAGTTTGCAATTCTCCCATGTTTTGACTTTTTGTTAAGGTTTCATGCTTTCCCCTACTCCATGGTACTGTCCCTAATGTTCACATATTCCTGTTCGGCAACGATGAGGACAGGTTATGACTGTTGACCTTGTTGAGCTGCTCAGTTCATGATAAAGTGTCACCGAGCAGTTGTCCAAAAGAGAGAATATTAGAAGCAAGGCTGCCAAAGGAGAAATTGGAGCTGTTGTTTTACGGCTTCGATCTTTCCTCCCCTCCTGCACTTATGGTACGTTTTGCTGCTGTGCCCCTGAGCAGACTGTCTAAGAGTCCATTCAGCCCTTCGGGTCCATGCAGGCTCTCTGTAGAGCAATCCAGTCAACTCTGCTCCTGCTCTATTCCTCTACATCTGCAAGTGCATATCCAATTACCTTTCCAAGTCATTCATGATCTCGATGGGGTGATGATGGCCTAGCAGAATTCTTGCTAGACTATTAATCCAAAGATCCAGGAATGTTCTGGGAACATGGGTTCAAATCCCGCCCTGAATTCGAGTTCCGTAAAAATCTGCAATTAATAATCCAATGATGAACCGTCAAACGATCATTGATGGTTGGAAGTTTCATTAACGTCCTTTGAGGAGGGAAATCTGCCATCCTTATGAAGTCTGGCCGACATGTGACTCCCCCACTTCCTGTGGAGGAATAAGAAAAGGTTTGTGCCTCCAGCTCTCTCAACGGTGAGTCCCAACTCATTGCAACTTGTTGCATAGGTCAGTTCTTGCTCTCAACACCCCTTTTCAATTCTTGCCCTAAATCTGTGTGTCCGTTATCTAATGGGGAGAATGTTTATTTGTTAACTTTTTCCAAACCTTGTCATAAATATGTACACCCCAAACAAATCTCCCCTCACTCTCCTTTGCTATATGTAGAACAAGCCTGGTTCCTCCAAGTTAACCTTGTAGCTAAATTCCTCCTTCCCACTGTGATGGTACTGTGCCTTTAAGAGGGATGTGTTCTGTGCTGTTTCTCTCCCAGAGAGGTGTGGGCACAGTGGTACTGTATCATCTGCTTCAAAAGCAGTAGGTAAAAACTTAGAGCTCCCTGCGTATTTTTGTTTTCAAAATTAGATCAAAGCAGCATGTGTATGTGGAGTCAGGCTCACACAGACCCAGGGTTTTAGTTTTGCTTTGAGTTGGGTGTTTGGAGCTGACTGTTGAAGCTGATCTCTCTCTCCTGCAGCAAAGAGGTTGCGTTCTCTCTCTGCTGCTAGATTGTTTCTGTTTGTTTTCCTTTCTCCTGGACTGGAGGAGATGACACATGAGGAAAATCTGTTTGTTCTCATCAGGACTGACACAAGAACTTGGTTTCTCCCTTTTTCAAATTTGGTGCTCTTGCATCGATCCTGGTGAATGCAAAATGAAAAGCTCAGGCAGCTTTTAGTTCCAGCAAAGCTCAAGTTGAATCTGTGAAAGGACAAGGATGGGCTGAACCCTTTGCTTACACAACATGCTGCTGCATTGATTGTTGGTTTGAAACTCTTCCTTAAAGACCCAGATTGGCTGTCAAGAATATTTGGGGAGGTGATGGCATAGTGGTAATGGCCCTGAATTCGAATCTCACTGCAGCAGTTAGTGAAATAAATAAAAAGCTGGGAGTAAAATGTTTAGTCTATTGGTGACCATGTGACCAATTGTCAAGCAATCCCATCCGGTTCTCTCATGGAAATCTGCAGTCTTTATCCGCTCCAGTCTACAAGTGATTCCAGACCCACAGCAATGTGGTTGACTCTTAACTGCCCTCTAAAATGACCCCACCAAGCAACTCAGTTGAAAGGAGCAGTTAGAGATGGACAATAAATGGCGGCCATACCAATAACGCATCGAAGAATTCCTGTGGGAAGATTAAGCATCAATGCACTGCCTAGATTACTTTCATTGATTATATTGGATCATAGAATGATTTAACTAGCATTTCCCCTGGGGGTACATCATTGAGTCTGACTCATTGCTGGAGCAGGTTAGTGCATAGTGATCATAGAGTCCCTACACTGTGGAAGCAGGCCATTCAGCCCATCAAGATCATACCACCACTCTGAAGAGCATCCCACCTCCCTGCCCTATAGCCGTGCATTTCCCATGGCTAACCCACCTAGCCTACCCAGCCTGTGACACTATGGGTAATTTAGCACAGCTAATCCACCCTAACCTACACATCTTTGGACTGTGGGTGGAAACTGGAGCACCCAGAGGAAACCCACGCAGACATGGGGAGAATGTGCAAACTCCACATAGACAGTTGCCTGAGGGTGGGATCAAACCTGGGACCCTGGTGTTACGAGGCAGCAGTGCTAACCACTGAGCCACAATGCCACCCCAAATGCCAGCAACACTCAAGGTTTGCAAAGCGACCCTAGCCACCCAAATTTCAAGCAGGGCAAAGCTATTTAGAGTTGTACAGCACCCGGAGGTGACCATTCAGCCCATCTTGCTTGTGTTAGCTCTTTGAATGAACTGTTCAATTAGACCCCACTTCTCCGCACTTGCCACAAAGCCATGCTATGTCTCCTGCTACACACTTTCCCACTCTCCTTTTAGCTCCCAATATCCGGTGTCATTTCTTGCCCACCCTCTTCACTCCCACCCCGAACCCATGCCTTGCCTTTGCACGTTTTCTCTCTATTTCTAAAGCAGTCTTGCCCTCATCACTTTGCCGTAACCATTTGACAAATTGGGAGCCAAAGGAAGTTGCCAAGTCATTCGGTGTTTCTTTCACAGGAGTTAAATCTTAGTGAGATGGAGCTGGAGAGTTGAGAGACTTTCCTGCATGAACGGCAATGAGGTTCTGGTGTTCTGTGTTTGTTCCTTGCTAATATAGAGACTGCCAGCTCAGCAAAGGCTGTCTGACCTTTTACTCAGATAAAAACAGTGTACTGCACAGAGTATCCAGAACCGCAGGGCTCCACCTGCGCTCTGAGATAGGATGGCTCCACCCGACCTCGCTGTGTTATGTCTGGCCCCTGCTGTATGCTCCCTGGGTGTGTATAATATTGAGGCTGGGTATAAAACAGGAGATGCAGAACCACACACATACACACACACACACACACACACATGCTCACACACACATGCACACGCGCACACACACTCATGCACATGTGCGCACACATGTACGCGCACATACACACCTGTACACACACAAACACACACTCACACACACATTCACACACACACATACACACACACACATGCACGCGCAAGCGCACACACACACACACACACTCACACACGCACGCACTCTCACACACGCACGCACTCTCACATATGCACACACACACACTTGAGCTCACACTCACACACTTAAGAGCAAATGCACAAATATAGAATTTATTTGGATAACACGGAAAATGCCATGAGATGTTACTGAAGTTCCTTGAATTCACATTATGGGAAGATTGTGCCATTGTGATAACATGATGGGATTGGTCATGCAGATATCCAGGTTAATGCTATGGTGACATGTTCAAAGTCTCTCTCAGCAGCTGGTGGAAATCAAATTCACTTGTTAATTCTGGAATATGTAGCCAGTGACAGTAATTATTATAAGGCAGAGGTCGAACCCCACTCACCCCACCCCACGCCAACCCCCACCCCCCATAACCAAAACACCCAGGGAGGCTCGCCTTGCCCTATAATCTGTTAAAGGAAGTGTGAAAAGTGGTATAACCTGCCTCTCACTCCCCGATCTGTTATGAAGGAGTGATTAAATGAAATAAACTCCTGACACTCACTCTGTAAGCAACAAGTAATAATTGATTTATCTAAATCTAACAGTGAACAAATTAACTGAACTATTAACAAAGCAAACAATTCCCCTCTAACTACTTACTATTCCTGAATGAAACAAAATTCTAATGGTATGCTGTTCCAATAAATCCAAGACCCACTCTATATACCAAAACAAAAAAAAAAATTAGAACTTAGTCCCTCAGAATTACAGCCAAGTTACGTATTCCAGAATGTTCTGTATTTTCTCCATTGATCTTTTGTCAGAAGCACCTTCTCTGTCTTTTGTCAGGAATATTAATTAAGAGTGCCACAGTATCTTTATTTAGATGATGCTTTCTCTAAGAGTTGAGAGAGCTGATCTCTTAGCAGATGGCAGTTTGCTCTTTGCTGATTTTGCAACTGTCCCCATCTGTTATACCTTCAATGACATATCAATTTCTTACAATAGGATTAGTCCTATGTTGTCAAAACCATCAGATTTAAATTTAATTGGTTTATAGTGTCTAAATGCCTGGTTTAAACTAATTGACTAAAATCAGAACTTGGCTTGGCCTGCTAACCATCCAGCCTTTTGATACAAATGTTATAATTCTGGTGTGGTATGTACCTGCAAGATCACAAGCTGCCCACAGACTTTTCTTTTAATTTCCAAGGCTAGAAAAAGCACAGCATCTTTTAAGGGACCACACAGCACTTTCCCCCCGTGTCATTTTATAAACATCAATATTTTACAAACACAAAATTCTAACATCCTGCCTTCCAATCCACAAGTATTCTATCCAACTTTGTAACACTTCCCTGCTTAAGAAAAAATATGCACCATCATTATTAAAAGATAGCTTCATTTTTTATTCTAAACCTTTTGCCATTATATTACTAGATCCAAAGTTCATTAATCCAGAGTTACATATTTCATACTAATTCTATATACATATAACATTGAATCCTACTGTTTCTATCTTATAGGCACATTTTTCATTTAAACCCGCAATAACGCGTAAGCAATAACATTTTCACAACCCACAACATGCACAACCTGTAAATTAAATGCTTGTAACATAAAACTCCAATGAAATAATCTGGTGCTCTTGTCCTTAAAGCTTTCCAATAATGTCAAAGGATTGTGATCGGTGTACACAACTGTCTCTGATGTATTGTTTGCGATGTTAACATTAAAATGTTGTAAGGTCATTACCTAATCCAATAACTCTTTTTCAATGGTCGAATATTTTTTCTGGTGGATATTGAGTTTCATTGAAAAATAACCGATTGGCTTTTCAGTTCCACAATCACCCTCCTGGAACAACACAGCTTCAACCCCTACATGGCTTGCTTTGATGCTGACTTTAAAGGGTTTGAAGAAATTTGGCATGGCTAAAACAGGTGCAGTGGTTAACGCTGCTTTTAAGTTCTCAAATGCCTCCTAGTATTTTTCTGTACACCAAAATTTTGTGTTATTTTTTAACAAATCCGTCAGCTACCATGCTACTGAAGTTTGGTGCACACTTCCTGTAGAATCTGCTCAGTCCTAAAAATCATAGAACTTCTTTCTTTGAGGATGGTCTTGGAAATTCCTCAATGGCATTCATCGTAATATTCCTCAGAGTCATCCGTCCATGTCATAGAAACATAGAAACATAGCAGTTAGGAGCAGGAGGTGGCCATTCAGCCCTTCGAGCTTGCTCTACCATTCTTCATGGTCATGGCTGATCGTCCAACGAAACAGCCTAATCCTGCTTTCTCCCCATAACCATTCGGCCCAAATGCTATATCTAGTCTCCTCTTGAATACATTCAATGTTTTGACATTAACTACTTCCTGTGGTAATGAATTCCACAGGTTCACCACTCTTTGGGTGAAAAAATGTCTCCTCATCTCCGTCCTAAATCGTCTACTTCGAATCCTCATACTGTGACCCCTGGTTCTGGACACACCCACCATCGGGAACATCCTCCCTGCATCTACACTGTCCAGTCCTGTTAGAATTTTATAAGTCTCTATGAGATCCCACCCCCTCATTCATCTGAACTCTAGCAAAAATAATTCTAACCTAGTCAATCTCTCCTCATATGTCAGACCCGCCATCCCCAGAATCAGCCTGGTAAACCTTCTCTGCACTCCCTTGAGAGCAAGAGTATCCTTCCTCAGAAAAGGAGACCAAAACTGCACACAATATTCTAGGTGTGGTCCAAAGTTGTGCCCTAAGAATGTCACTTCCGCCTTCACAAATTCTGTTTTTGCCAAGTTTATGATGAACCTTGCCTTTTGCAGTCTCTCAAAGAGCTCTGCCAAATGCTCCAAGTGATCTTTCCACAAATGTCTAAAGGTCACTAAGTCTCCTGTGTAGATGGCACAATTAGTCAATCCTGCAATAACTCTGTTCGTAAGCCTTTGAAAAGTGGCTGGTGTGTTTTCATTCCAAAGGGCATTACTTTAAATTGATACAGCCCATTTGGGGTTACAAAGACAGAACTGTCTTTTGCTCTCTCCGACAAAGGTACTTACCAGTAACTGTGAAGTAAGTACAACTTTGTGATGTAAGTACTTTTTCCACACAGTCCTCCAGCCTTGGAATTGGCTATGAGTCTGATTTTGGTCACAGCATTGATTTTCCGATAATCTACGCAGAACTGTTGAGTACCATCAGGTTTGGGAACCAACATGATCAGCGAGCTCCACTCACTTTGACTTGGCTCTGTGATGTCTTCTTGGAGCATTTGCTTCCACTTCCTTCTGAACCTGTGCTGCTTTGAGAAGATTAAGCCTGTAGGGGAGTTGTTTTATTGGAACAGCATTCCCTACGTCAACCTCATGTAATATGTTATTAGTCCTCCCCATTCTATTTATACAAAAATGTCCTCCTAGTGCTGTAACAAATCTTTCAATTCAGTTCTCTGTTCCTGGGACAGATAGCTCACTACCCTATCCCATTCTTTAAGGGCTTCCTCATTATTCAATCTATTCTAAGGCACATCAAAATGAAAATCATTTGGATTTGATTCCTCACTCTGAGTGGCAGTAACTAATACCTGTTTCTCCATGCCCTTTTACCATCATAGCAATGTTTCAGCATGTTAACATGACATATTTGCTATTTTTTTTTCCTACCTGGCATCTTTACCAGATAATTCACCTGACTTAACTTCTTCTCAATCTGATAGGAGCCAGTAAACCTTGTTTTGAAGGGATCTCCTACCACTGATAACAGAGCAAATACTTTATCCCACAGCCAAACGTACAAATTATTAATTTTTTACCTGCTTCTTGCTTCATTAGATGCTGTGCACCTTCAAATGTTGTCTAGTTAATTCACCTACTCTGTTTAATCTTTCTCTCACCACAGATAGATAATCCAACCGTGAGATCTCTGACTTCAGACCTGTCAACTTTTCCTTAGTTAATTTTAAAATCCATCTTACTTCCTGTCCAAATATCAATTCAAATAGAGTAAACTAAGTCCATTCATTTGGAGCATCTCTAATAGCAAATAATATAAATGGGATAAAAACCAAAAGAACTGCGGATGATGTAAATCAGGAACAAAAACA
>NC_063370.1:13079420-13089757 GCF_021869965.1 Rhincodon typus
CTAATAGCAAATAATATAAATGGGATACCTTTATCCCAATCATTTAGTAATCCTGGCAATAAGCCCTCAGCATTGTCTTTAGGGTCTGATGCCATGTTTCCAATGCTGCCTGGGATTCAGAATGGCACGCACTTGATTTAGTGTTTGATGTCTAAACTATGCATGACCTCCTTAAATAATTTGGCAGTAAGATTGGACCCTTGGTCTGACTGAATCTCCCTGGGTAGTCAATAACAGGTAAAGAAAGCAAACAACTCCTCCACAACCTTTTTTGCTTTGACATTCCATAATGGAATTGCCTCTGGAAACCTGATAGACACATCCATTAGGATTAGCAAAATTGGTTCTCACTTTTGGTTTTAGGGATGGGATCTACACAATCAATTAAAACCTGTGTAAAAGGTTACAAATACCTCACTTGCCCTGCCTGCCAACTTCAATGCGGGAATTGGAATCAAATATGCTGGTTTTATTACTGTCAGTGGCTTTCCTATCATCTGACGTGTATGACAGGTATGGCAAAATTCAATCACATCTTTAAGTAATGCCTCTGTATCTTAGCCTGAGTCTTCCTCACTTCTAGCTGACTTCCTACAGGTAATTTGTGTGCTACCCACAATACTTCCTGTCTGTATGCTATCGGCGACACAATCTGGTGAATGTCCATCTATTTCTCATATGCACTAACCTGCCAAGGTCTCCATTTCCACCTTAAGATTTTACCCTTAAGGAGAATAGCATTCTGGGATACATTCTGATTTCTTTTCCAAGTAGGCTTTATGATATAAATCCTTTATTGTCTCATCTTTTTGTTGTAACCCCATTAATATTTCAGAACTAATCAGCTCTGCCTGATCCTCTACCTGCTTAGGTTTTACCTTTACCATCTCATCAAACAGAGTGTCAGCTAACTAGACCTCAACTCCTTCATCTTTCTCTTTTGTTTTCCCTTCTTGTTTTAGCTTTTGGCTGTGGGATCTTGTCACCACACAGTTCATAAAAATTCCAGGGTATTTTCCTTTTAACTCCTCAGTTCCCTGGTTTTCTTTCGGCTTCTCCACTGCAATGGGCATCATTCCCACCATTGATCTGGCTATTTCGTTTCCAGGAACAAACTGTATTCCTGGAAGAGCCACTCTTTCAATCACTCCCACTATCATTTTCCCAGTCTTGATTGGACTTTCTAGCCTTATCTTACACAAGGGAACATTAATTCTCTCTCAATTTATTCCACAGATTATGACTCTGTTGTGCAACATTCCAGAAGAAGTGCAAATATTTTCATCTCTTACTCTTAGAGACTGACCAGCTCCCTTATCTATAAATATGTGAACTTCTTTACCTACTCCCCCTGTTCTACCTGAGTAAACATTACCCACACAGGTGAACAAGGTCAGAAATCACACGACATCAGGTTATAGTCCAACAGGTTTGTTTGAAAATACAAACTTTCGGAGCCTCGCTCCTTCTTCAGGTCCTCCACACATACAGATGAAGTCTTTGAAAAAGATCAAGCACTATCTTACTTTCTAGCCCATGACAAGGCAGTGCACTCCCCTGCAGCTCCTTGATTTCACTTGGGATTCCCTTCACTAGCTCAACTAATCCCACTGGTTTAGCCTGCTTTACCACATCCTTTTCCCCAGTGCCTCTCTTAAACCACCAGCACTGTGACTCTGTGTACTACGGTGAAAATACCTGAGGTCTTTCACCTCTTTTCCACCCTTCTGGGTTTCTTTTTCCACATGTGGTAAGCTGTTCCCAGTGTGATCTACTTTTTGTTTTTCATTGAAGGATCTCTCTCTTTCCCAATTTCTATCCCTCACAGAATGAAATTGCTGTTTTAACTTTCTGTTCCTCAACATGAGTTCTTATCACTTCTGGAAGTGAGTTTTTAAACTCCTCCAGCAGAATAACATCTCTAAGCTCCTCATATGTCTTTTCCATCTTTAATGCTCTCATCCCTCTATCGAATTTGCTCTGTTTAATTCTTTCAAACTGAATCTGACCTGGTTCCTTTCTTATATTTCTGAACCGTTATCTATTTGCTTCTGGTACCAATTCATAGACACTCAAAATACCCTGTTTTTACTTCTTCATATTCTACTGACACCTCCTTTGACAGCACTGCAAACGCCACACAAGGCCTGCCTACCGGGTTCATCTGAATTAACATTACCCACACAGTTTCTGGCCAGTTCATCTGTTTAGCCAAGGCTTTTACATCTTTTTCATTAAATTTTGGTAAGGTTTTGACATATTTGTATATATCCCTACCAGGCCTTTGGCTACAGTGGGTTTGCTCATCATCACTCTCCTCCTTAGTAAGCCTATGTTCTACCTTCACCTTCATCATTTTAAGTCAGCTATTCTGTCTAACTTGCAACTTCTAAAGTTCAACCTCTCTCTCTTTCTTCTCTCTCTTTTTCCTTTTCTTCGCTATCTTTTTCTTTTTGTTTTTTTCTCTGCTTATAACCATAATGCAAACAGTTCCCTTTCCTGTTCAAGTTGCTTCAATTGCAACTGAATTCTCGCCATTTCCAAAGATCCTGATGGCTTTTCCAGCAGATTTAAATGTTGAGCTATTGCTGTAATTACCTCTTCTTTTCTCACAGACAAAGGCTACCCCAACTCCAGCTTGTCTACTAATTCTAACAGCTTTTGTAAAATCCCCAAAGTCACTTCTTCCATTCCCCAGAAAACCCTTAGTGATCGAAAGAGCCACTTTTGGTTGAACCAACAACAGGCAACTAAAATTAAACAGATTTTCCACTTCTCACCTAACTTTTATGTGAAGATCTAGGACAGTAGTCCCCAAGTGCCTGAAATCAGCTGGGACTTTTCATTCCCTAAATCAGTTCAAATCTGTCCAGATCCCTCCAAATCCATCCAAATCCCAGACCCGATCTGTCCCAACCTGTCCAAATCCCAGACCTGTGCCACCAATCTATTATAAAGTGGGGGTCGACCCCACCCCCTCTGATAACTAAAACCGAAACACCCAGACAGGCTCGCCTCACCTCACAATCTGTAAAAAGAAGTGTGGAAAGTGGTATAACCTGCCTCTCACCCCCCAATCTGTTTTAAAGGAGTGGTTACATGAAATAAACTCCTGACACTCACTCTGTAAGCAACAAGTAACAATTGATTTATCTAACTCTAACAGTGAACAAATTAACTGAACTATTAACAAACCAAACAATTCCCCTCTAACTACTAACTATTCCTGAATGAAACAAAATTCTAATGGTATGCTATTCCAATAAATACAAGTCCCACCTATATAAACCAAAACAAAAAAAAAAATTAGAACTTAGTCTCTAGAAATTGTAGCCAGGTTACATCTTCTGGAATGTTCTGTGTTTTCTCTGTTGATCTCATGTCAGGAATGCCTTCTCCGTTGAATTCTATTGTCAGGAATATTAATTAAGATTGCTGTGGTACCTTAATTTAGATGATGCTTTCTGTAAGAGCTTAGAACTGATCTATTAGCAGATAGCAGTTCACTCTCTGCCAATTTTTCAACTGTCCCTATCTTTTATACCCTCGATGCCATAGTGATTTCTTATAATAGGATTGGTCCTATGCTGTCAAAACTATCAGATTTAAATTTAATTGATTCTTAGTATCTAAATGCCTGGTTTAAATTAATTGGCTAAAATCAGATCTGGTTGCCTTTTGATACAAGTGTTCTAATTCAGGTGCTCTGTGCACCTGCAAACCCACAAGCTGACCACAGACGTTTCTTTTTAATCTCCAAGCCTAGAAAAAGCACATCATATTTTAAAGGGAGCACACTGCTTTCCCCACTATCATTTTAGAAACATCAATATTTTACAAACACCAAATTCTAACATCCTGCCTTCCAATCCATAAGTGTTCTACCCAGCTTTGCAACATAATTATCCTCAATTGCTGTAAAAAGCAATCTGGGTCACTAATATGCTTCAGGGAAGGAAATCTGCCATCCTCACCTGGTCCAGACCCACAGTGATGGGGTTGACTCAGCTGCCTTTTGAAATGGCCTCGCAAGGTTGAGGGCAGGTGACAAATGTTGGCCTTGCCAATGATAACAATTTCTCATGAAAGAATAAAGAAAAGTGTTGCGGATGACGACTTGTCTTGAACGTTGAATTTGAGAGCAATGGGATTAACAGAAGCTGATGCATTTTGGGAGGAGACTTGAAGGCAGCAGGACAGGTGGACAAGCTGGTTAAGGCATCTGGGATACTTGCCTTGATTAGCTAAGGGATTGAATACAAGAGCAAGGAAGTTAAGAAGGGTCTGGATATGTGGTTAGTTCACAGCTGGAGTACCGTGTGCACTTCTGGTTGTCGCACGGGTGTGATTGCATGAGAGACAGTGCAGAAGGGATTCACCATGAATTGCCTGAGCTGGAGCAAATCAGTGAGGAAGAGAGTTTGGACAGATTGGGGTTGTTCTCCTTAGAGCAGAGAAAGCTGAGGGGGCGCAAGTGGCAGATGGAATTTAACTTAGACAAATCTGAGCGGTTGCATTTTGGAAAGGCAAAATTGTAGGGACTTAAGGAGTGTTGCTGAACAAAGAGACCTTGGCATACAGGTTCATTGTTCCTTCAAAGTGAAGTCACAGGTAGACAGTGTGGTGTAGAAGGCATTTGGCACACCTGCCTTTATTGGTCAGTACATTGAGTACAGGAGTTGGGAGGTCACGTTGTGGCTGTACATCACATTGGTTAGGCCACTTTTGGAATATTGTGTTCAGTTCTGATCATCCTGCTATAGGAAAGATGTTGCTAAACTTGAAAGGGTTCAGAAAAGGTTTACAAGGATGTGGCCAGGGTTGGAGGGTTTGAGCTATAGGGAGAGGCTGAATAGGCTGGGGCTCTTTTCCCTGGAGCATCGGAGGCTGAGGGGTGACTTTGTAGAAGTTTATAAAATCATGAAGGACATGGATAGGATAAATAGCCAAAGTCTTTTCCCCAGGGTAGGGGAGTCCAAAACTAGAGGGCATAGGTTTAAGGTGAGAGTGGAAAGATTTAGAAAGGACCTAAGGGACAACTTTTTCAAGCACGTATGGAACGAGCTGCCAGAGGAAGTGGAGGAGGCTGGTACAATTGCAACACTTACATCTATGATTAGGAAGGGTTTAGAGTGATTTGGGCCAAATGCTGGCAAATGGGACTAGATTAATTTAGGATATCTGGTCAGTGTGGATGTTTTGGATTGAAGGTTGTGTTTCTGTGCTGTACATCTCTATGACTGTATGACTATGACTTGTTTGAGGTGTACACAGTTCTGAGGGCATAGACAGGGGAGATTGGGAGAAACATTTTGTCTTCGTTGAAGGGTCAGTTATCAAGGGGGCTCAGTTTTATGGTAAGGATCATGAGGCTCAGAGGGGATTTGAGAAAAAATGGTTTTACCCAGAGGGTAGTGTGAATCTAGCACTCAATGTGTGAGTGAAAGGTAGAGGTAGGAGCCCTCATAACATTGAGGAAATATTAAGATGATCACTTGGAAATGCTGTAGCATACAAGGCTAGGAGCCAAATGCTGGAAAATAGGATTAGAATAAATGGCTGTTTGATGACTGGCACAGGAACAATGGGCCGAATGCCCTCTTTCTGTGCTGTAAAATTCTGACTTAGAAGCATGATATAATGACTTTGATAGGAACACTCCCATGATTAAATAGAGAGAGCAGGAACTCTCCCACGTGTGGAGGGAATATGTGTACAGACCAAGCTGTAAGAAAGACTTCAGCTGAACGTTCCATGGATTGGAGCCTAAAGAGAGTTAGGAATGGCACACACAAGACTGAAATGCTATATTTCTTCTGGAATGGATTATTTTACCCTAACTTTTTGCTTCGCCAGAAATTCAACCTTCTTTTCAATGTGACTTTTAAAAGCATAAGAAGTGCCAACTCTGACCCTGGCTGGAAGTCTGGATGGATCACAATTGGCTGAAATGGATGTCCCTTCGACCCTTTGACAGATAACAGTGACCCATTGGCTACTGGTATGTAACATTTGAACCCAGCATTGTTGGAACTTCACCTGATTATAACCAACTTGGGCAAGGATTACTCATTCTCGGCGTACCAGGACAGTCAGGGCAATGGGAAACAGCGCAGAGTTCTGCTAATTTCAGGTCTCTGCTGTGGCTTAGAGGACAGTGCTCTTACCTCAGAGTCAGGCAGTTATGGTTCAAATCCCATTCTCGGGTGTTGAGCACAAAACCTACATGGACTCTCCAGTGCAGTACTAAGGGAGTGTTGCTCTGTTGCAGGTGCCATCTTTCAGATAGGATATTAACTCTATGCCTGTGTTCCCAGGTGTACCTAAAAGATGAAAAATGGGGAAATTTTGTGTCATGTTCTGGCTATATTTAGCGCTCTACAAGCCATCAATAGCTGATTTATTGGGTAATTGTTATATTCCTCTTTCTGGGATCTTGCCGTGTACAAATTGGTTGTAGTGTTTCCTGCATTACAATGGTGATGAGTCTTCAAATGTGCCTGGATGGAGGCAGCTCCAAGCTCAACACCATTCAGGACAAAACAGCCCACTTCATTGGCACCACATCCACAAACATCCACTCCTCAACTAATGGAAACAATCCATGTCTACCTTATCAAGCAACTTGAGGAATTTTCATTCATTTGTAGACATTGCTGGCTGGTCAGCATTTACTGCCCGTCCCTAGTTGCCCCATTGAGAAGGTGGGGATGAGCTGCCTTCTTGAACCGCTGCAGTCCTCTTGCTGTGGGTTGACCCACAATGCCCTCAGGGAGGGAATTCCAGCATTTGACCCAGTGACAGTGAAGGAACGGCGATATATTTCCAAGTCAGGATGGTGAGTGGTTCGGAGGGGAACTTGCAGGGGGTGGTGTTCCCATGTATCTGCTGCCCCTTGTCCTCCCAGATGGAAGTGGTCGTGGGTTTGGAAGGTGCTGTCTGAGGATCTCTGGTGAATTTCTGCAGGGCATCATGTAGATGGTACACGCTGCTGCTACTGAGCGTTGGGGGTGGAGGGAGTGGGATGTTTGTGGATGTGGTGCCAATCAAGCGGGGGCTGCTTTGTCCTGGATGGTGTCGAGCTTCTTGAGTGTTGTTGGGACTGCCCCCATCCAGGGGCAAGTGGGGAGTATTCCATCACACTCCTGACTTGTGCCTTGTAGATGGTGGACAGGTTTTGGGGAGTCAGAAAGTGAGTTTCAAACATTCCTAACCTCTGACCTGCTCGTGTAGCTGCTGTAATTATATGGCTAGTCCATTAGTTTCTGGTCGATTGTAATCTCCAGGTGGGTTCATCAATTGGTAATGCCATTGAATATCAACAAATAATGGTTAGATTTTCTCTTGTTTGATATGGTATTTATGTGATATGCGTATTATTTTACACTTATCGACCCAAGCCTGGATATTGTCCAGATCTTGCTGCATTTGAACATGGACTGCTTCAGTACCTGATGAGTCGCGAATGGCACTGAACATTGTGCAATCATCGGCGAACATCCCCACTTCTGACCTTATGATGGAGGGAAGGTCATTGATGAAGCAGCTGAAGATGGTTGGGCCTAGGACACTACCCCGAGGAACTCCTGCAGAGATGTGCTGGAGCTGAGATGGCTGACGTCCAACAACCACAACCATCTTCCAATGTGTTAGGTATCACTCCAACCACTGGAGAGTTGTCCCCATGATTCCCATTCATTCCAGTTTTGCTAGGGATCCTTGATGCCACTCTTGGTCAAATGCGGTATTGATGTCAAGGGATGTCGTTCTCGCCTCACCTCTGGAATTCAGCTGTTTTGTCCATGTTTGAACCAAGGCTGTAATGAGGTGAGGAGCTGCATGGCTCTGGCAAAACCCCAAATGAGCATCACTGAACACTTGGAAGAGTTTGGGTCAGGGAGCAGCAAGGTTCTGGAGCACAAGTTTTCAGTACTATTGCCAAAATGTTGAAAGGGCCCATAGTCTGTTAAGCATCCAGTGTCTCCAACTGTTTCTCGATATCACATGATATCAAATGAGAGGTGACTAAGATAGTTCACGGGGGAATGTCAAGGGATGTTGTTTATATGGACCTGCAGAATACATTTGACAAAGAGACTGTTAATGATGGTAGAATTAAGGGCAAATTCCTGACATGGTTGGAAGATTGGTTGACTGGCAGGTGACAGAGTAAGGATAATGGGCAGGTACTCATACTGTGGGATGTGACCTACTGGTGTCCCACAAGGGTCTGTCAGAATCAAATTGGCTGAAGGCTGGTATCTGTAATGCTGGGGACCACTAGAGGAGGCCGAGATGGATCATCCACTCAACACTTCTGGCTGAAGATCTCTGCGAATGCTTCAGCCTTATCTTTTTCACTGATGTGCTGGGCTCTTCCATCATTGAAGGTGGGGATACTTGTGGAGCCTCCTCCTTCAGTGAGTTGTTTAATTGTCCACCACCATTCACTACTGGATGTGGCAGGACTGCAGAGCTTCGATCTGATCCATTGGTTATGGGATCGCTTAGCTCTGGCTATCACTTGCTGCTTTCACTGTTTGGCATGCAAGTCGTCCTGTTTGGTGGCTACACCAGGTTGACACCTCACCTTCAGGTATGCCTGGTGCTGCCTCTGGCATGCCCTCCTGCACTCTCCATTGAACCAGGGTTGATCCCCTGGTTTGATGGTAATGGTTGTGTGGGGGATATGCCGGGCCATGAGGTTACAGATTGTGCTGGAGTACAATTCTGCTGCTGTTAATGGCCCACAGCGCCTCATGGATGCCCAGTCTTGAGTTGCTAGATCTGTGCAAAGTCTGTCCCATTTAGCACGGTGATAGTACTTCACAACACAATGGAAGTTGTTCTCAGTGTGAAGGTGGGAATTCGTCTCCACAAAGACTGTGTGATGGTCACTCTTACCGATACTGTCATGGACAGATACAACTGCAGCTGGCAGATTGGTAAGGATGAGGTCAAGTGTGTTTTTCCCTCTTGTTGGTTCCCTCACCACCTGCCGCAGACCCAGTGTAGCAACTGTGTCCTTTAGGACCTGACCGGCTCGATCAGTAGTACAGCTGCCGAGCCATTCTTGGTGGTGGACATTGAAATTCCCCACCCAGAGTACATTTTGTGCCCTTGCCACTCTCAGTGCTTCCTCCAAACATTGCTCAACATTGAGGAGCACTGATTCATCAGCTGAGGGAGGACGGTATGTGGTAATCAGCAGGAGGTTTCCTTGCCCACGTTTAACCTGAAGCCATGAGACTTCATGGGGTTCGGAGTCAATGTTGATGATGCCCACAGCAACACCCTCCCGACTGTATACCACTGTACCACCACCTCTGCTGGGTCTGTCCTGCCGGTGGGACAAACTGGGACCCCTGACCCTGACCCTGACCCTGCCTCTGTGCCTTGGCAACTTAGGTTCTCTCTAAGCCCCTCCCCCACCCCCACCAATGCTTGAAGAAAACAACAGTGTAAACATAACTCACAATGAGGTGCTGCAACTTGCTCTTAAAAGGCTGCATTCACTGGCACCCAGAAACATACATAGCATCAGTGAAAACTGTGAAATTTTTAAAAAGAAGATAAAAGCCTAACAAGCCCTAAAAATAGGAAATAGAAATTTTTAAAATATTGGCGAAAAGAAAAAAAAAACCTGTTAAATAAAGTCAGAAACTATCATCTAATGCTTGGTGTTAGCAGACTCTCACTTTTTAAAACTGCAGCAAATCCTTGCACAGTTGAGGCCTTCATGATGACTAAAAAAAACCCAAAAGAACTGCGGATGCTGTAAATCCTTCATGATCACTGATATTTTAAGTTAAATTTAAGAAGTTTCTTTAAAGATTTGCTCTCTTGTTATGGTGCCTCTTTAATGGGATGTAAATTAATTCATTAGATTAACTGTTCTAGGTTTGTTCGAAACAGTTTAATCACAGAGCAGGTTCTGAAAGGGGGATAGGGTGGCAGAGCAAACTAAATTGCCAGCAGCAATAATAGGCCAAGGCAGTGTGGGAATTATTATTGCTAAAAGCGGATCTACTTTGAAAGTTGTCTTTTGCCCAACATGATCTTCTCAACGACTATCATTATAAAACTAAGCCCTCTCTCTCTCTCTCTGGACCAGAACATCCAGGTTCAACTTCCACTTGCCCTAGAGGTGTGTCATAGAATCCCTACAGTACAGATAGAGGCCATTCAGGCCATCATGTCAGCACCAACCCTCCAAAGAGTGTCCCCACCCTATCCCCATAATCCCTTATTTCCCATGGCCAATCCACCCTAACCTACACAACCCTGGATACTATGGGACAATTTAGCATGGCCAATCCACCCTAACCTACACAACC
>NC_063370.1:13089767-13193144 GCF_021869965.1 Rhincodon typus
ACCTACACAACCCTGGACACTATGGGACAATTTAGCATGGCCAATCCTCCCTAACCTGCACAACCCTGGACACTATGGGACAGTTTAGCATGGCCAATCCATCTAACCTGCACAACCCTGGACACTATGGGGCAATTTAACATGGCCAATCCACCATAACCTACAGATCTTTGGACTGTGGGAGGAAACCGGAGCACCTGGAGGAAACCCACGCAGACACGGGGAGAATGTGCAAACTCCACACAGACAGTCGCCTGAGGCTGGAATCAAACTTGAGTCCCTGGCGCTGTGAGGCAGCAGTGCTAACCACTGAGCCACCGTGCCACTCTATGAATGAACATGAACGCAATAATAGTTTGCAACACCAAAGTCTCTGGTGTAAAATATTCCCAGCACAGTGCTACCAAACCCCAGACATTATTGGCACGGCTAAACAAATTCCCAGTCAAAGAGGGCGACGTTAGAGGAGGAGAGGTTTTGAACGAAGGGAATTCTGGAACTCAGAACTTTCGGCAGCTGAAGGCAAAGGTCACCAATAAAGGAGGAATGCAAACTGGGGATGCACAGGGAAGCCTGACTGCTGTAAGGCTGGAGATTAGTAATTGTGGAAATACTGTGAGGGACCTTAGAGTGTGGTGGTAGTATCCCTATCTCTGAAGCAGGAGGCCTGGGTTCAAGCCCCACCTTCTCTAGAGTTCTGCAATAACGTCTCTGAGCAGGTAGATTAGGGAAATATCTCGAAGTTGTGTTGGATGGGAGGGGTGGGCTAAGGGGCAGTGGTGAGTGGAAGGAAGGTTGCTGGAGAAGGATAAGTTTGTGGAGCTATTTGAAAGCGAGAATGCAAAATTTAAAATCGAGATGGTGCAGAAGCAGGCCATTCAGCCCATTGAGTTTGCTCTGCTATTCAATGAGATGGTGATTGATCTAATAATCCTCAACTTCACTATCCCACCTTTTCCCCACAGTTCTTGATTCCCTTGTGGGTTAGAAAGGGAATAGATAAGATAGAAGTAGAGAGGACGTTTCCTCTGGCAGGTGAAGCTAGGACAAGAGGGCATAGCCTCAAGATTAGAGGGAGCAGGTTTAGGACTGAACTGAGAAGGAATTTCTTCACCCAGAGGGTTGTTAATCTATGGAATTCCTTGCCCAGTGAAGTAGTTGACGCTACTTCAGTAAATGTTTTTAAAAAAAAATAGATATTTTTTTGAACAATAAAGGAATTAAGGGATACGGTGAGAACGCAGATCTGAGTCCACGAAAGGATCAGCCATGATCTTACTGAATGGCGGAGCAGGCTCGAAGGGCCAGATGGCCTACTCCTGCTCCTAGTTCTTATGTTCTTGTGTTCTTATCTCAGCCTTGAATGCACCCGCCTCAAGAGCTCTCTGTTCCACAGATTCCACGGATTCACTGCCCTCTGAGAGAAGAAATTCCTCCTCATCTCTGCCTTAAATGGGTGACCCCTTATTCTGAAATGAAGCTGTCTGGTGTTATTCTCTCCCACATGGGGAAACAACCTCTCCACATCTACCCTGTCAAGTCTCTGAAGAATCTCATATGTTTCATTAAGATTGTCCCTCATCCTTCTAATGAGTACAGGCCCAATGTACACAACCTCTCCCCCATTAGACAGTCCCTTATTACTCGGTATCAGCTTAGTGAACCTTCTCTGGACTGCCTCCAATGCCAGTACATCTTTCCCTAGATAAGGAGACCAAAACTGTTCACAGTATTCTAGGTGTGGTCTTGTTTGGTGCCTTGTTTGGTTTTAGCAAGAGCTCCCTATTTTTACATTCCATTCTTAGATTTCAAAGCCATCAGAATTATTTTTTGTGAACCTTGGCTGCAATGAGTGAGACAGTGCAATATTTTGTGCAGGATCCCCTGGAGTTGTTTCTTTATGTATATCTCTCAACACTCTCATTGTCAAGTGGTCCTAACTGGAACTCTCGATTTTAAGCATTGAAACCGAGCGCTTGGAGATTAATTTTTGCACAATGTCATTCTTTGGGCTTTGCTTTTTATGTGGGAATTTTTCTGTAAGCGGTTAAAGAGATTACGAGGTGGAGGTAAATCTGCATTTGCCTGAGATGGAACCTGTTTTATCCCTTTACGTGAAAGAATACAAAAACTGGGCTGACGAATGGCAAATGTCATTTGCGCCACACAGATGCCAGGCTATAACCATCACCAATAAGAGAGAATCTAATCACTAGCCCTTGACATTCAATGGTGTTACCATCACTGAGTCCCCCACTATCAACATCCTGGAGGCTACATTGACCAGAAGCTCAACTGGACACATCACATTAACACAGTGCCTACAATAGTGGGTCAGAGGCTGGGAATCCTGCAGCGAGTAACCCACCTCCTGACTCCCCAAAGCCTGTCCACCATCTACAAGGCACAAGTCAGGAGTGTGATGGAATACTCCCCACTTGCCTGGATGGGGGCAGCCCCAACAACTCAGAAGAAGTTTGATACCATCCAGGACAAAGAAATCTACTCAATTGGTACTACATCCACAAACATCCACTTCCTTCACCACCAATACTCAGTTACAGCAGAGTGTAGTATCTACTGCAGAAATTCATCAAAGCACCTCAGACAGCACTTTCCAAACCCACGATCACTTCCATCTAGAAGGTGGGAACACCATCCCCTGCAAATTCCCCTCTAAGCCACTCACCATCCTGACTTGGAAATATATTGCCATTCCTTCACTGTCTCTGGGTCAAAATCCTGAAACAAAATCCCTAGTTGCATTGTGAATCAACCCACAGCAGGTGGACTGCAGTGGTTATAGAGGGCAGCTCAGTACCACTTTCTCAAGGGCAACTAGGGACAAGCAGTAAATGCTGGGCCCAGCCAGTGACGCCCATATCCCGCAACCGAATTTTAAAAAAGACTAGGAGTAGGCCATTCAGCTCCAAAAGCCTACTGTACCATTCAATTACAGAATCATAGAGGTGTTACAGCACAGAAGGCCAATCAGTCCATCACATCTCCCCAGCTCACTAAATAAGCATCCTGTCTTGGTGCCATTCTCCTGGTCTTGCCCCATATTCTTGTTGTTCAGTCATTTTTTCAAGGTTGATTAATTTATTGTTGTTATATGTGCCAAGATACAGTGAAAAGTGCTGTTTTGTGTGCTTTACTGGCAGATCGTACCATACAAAGTGCATCAGGGTAGCAGAGCAGAGTGCAGGATAGTGTTACAGCTGCAGAGAAGGTGCAAAGAGAGAGGGAGAGAGATCCGAATTAACATTTGAGAGGTCTGGTCACAAGTCTGATAACAGCGGGGAAGAAGCTGTTCTTGAATCTGTTCGTATGTGTATTTTGATGTGTGTACATTCCTGGCCAGGCCAGTATTTATTGCCCATCCCAAGGCCAAGGGGATTTAGGCATCATCCACATTGGCTGTGGGGCTGGATTTAGAAGTAGGCCAGACTGGATAATGGCAGCAGATTTTTCTTCCCTAAAGTGCACTAGTGAACCAGGTGGGTTTTCATTACAATTGAACGTGGTTATATGGTCATTATTAGGTGGGGGTAGCAAGAACTGCAGATGCTGGAGAATCTGAGATAACAAGGTGTAGAGCTGGATGAACACAGCAGGCCAAGCAGCATCAGAGGAGCAGGAAAGCTGACGTTTCAAGTCGGACCCTTCTTCAGAAATGTGGGAAGGGGAAGGGAGCTCTGAAATAAATAGAGGAGGGGTGGGGCTGGGGAAGGTAGGTGGGATGGTAATTAGGTGAGTGCAGGTTGGGATTGGCCAGTGAGGCGGGAGAGAAGATGGGCAGGTTGCGTCAGGTCAAGGAGGCAGGGATGAGAGAGTTGGACATGGGATGAGGCTGGGGGTGGGGAGATTTTGAAACTGGTAAAATCCACGTATAGGCCATCGGGCTGTAGGCTCACGAGGCGGAATATGAGGTGCTGCTCCTCCAGTTTGCGGGTGGTGTCATTGTGACACTGGAGGAGGCCCAGGATGGACATGTCACCCAGGGAGTGGGAGGGGGAGTTAAAATGGTTGGCAACCAGAAGATGTTGTCATTTGTTGCGTACAGAGTGCAGATGCTCTACAAAACGGTCTTCGAGTCTATGCTTGGTCTCACTGATGTAGAGGAGGCCACATCAGGAGCAGCGGATACAGTAGACAAAGTTGATGGATGTGCAGGTGAACCCCTGTCTGATAAGGAAGGTCTGTTTTGTGCCTTGAATGGAGGTGAGGGGGTGGGGAGGTGTCGGGGCAGATGTAGCACTTCCTGCCGTTGCAGGGGAAGGTGCTGGGGTTGTGGGTTTAGTGGGGAGTGTGGAGCAGACAAGGGAGTCATGGAGAAAGCGGTCCCTACAAAAGGCAGATAGGGGTGGGGAGGGAAATATATCTTGGTTGTGGGGTTGGATTGTAGCTGGCAGAAGTGACGGAGAATGATATGTTGGATGCGGAGGTTTGTGGGGTGATATGTGATTGGATGGTTTGTTTTTAACTTCCAGATTTTTTTATTGAATTCAAATTTCACCCTGTGCCACAGTCAGATGTGAACCCAAATCTGGAGGAGTCTGGATTGATAGTTTTGTGACATTACCACCAGGCCACCACCTCCCCAAATAACCAGCCAATGCCCCTGTTGAGTGCTTCAGTTAAACCTGCCTCAATTTCATTTTGAGGCTGTGCACTCCAGACCTGAACCACACTCTGCGTGGAAATATTCCTTTCTCACCTCAAATGTATTTCCTTTGCAAATCTACTTTCCTCTTTTACACCTTCATTCCTCTCCAGTTCCCCCTTAACGCATTACAACCCCTTCATGTAAAAGCACAGTATTTGTTTGAAAGGGGAATGGAGACGTTCATTTCTGTAGCACCTTATACAGGCACAGGATATCTCAGGGCATTTTACAGCCAATGGAGTATTTTGTAGTGTAGACACAGCAACGTAGAAAACTTGTCAACAAACATGGAAATCCACCTGATAAACTGATTTTACCACATTGACTAAGGGATACATATTGTTCAATTCCTGGTTCAGGTTCCTTCAATAATGTTGGGACAAGATCCCGAATTCCTTCAGAGCATACCTACGCTACATGGACTGCAGGGGTTCAAGAAGGTAGCTCATCACCACCTCATCAAGGGGCAATTAGGGACGGTCAATAAATGGTGGCACAGCCACATCTCGTGAGTGAATAAAAAGAATTATTTGGGAAATCTATTGGAAAACCATAGTTCCAGGAGACTAACCATTGTTCACCATAACTTGTGGATGGTTTAGAACAGAAGGAAGCCATTTGGCCCATTATGTTAGTGCCAGTCATCAAAGATCTGACTAAACTAATCCCATTTTCCAGCTTTTGGCTCATAGCCATAAAGGTTATGGTAATGCAAGCGAGTATTTAGTACTGACGTAGGTGCAGCAAGCAATGAGGAAGTGGAATGGCCTTCATTGACAGAGGCTGTTGTTCAGGAGACATGGGTTCAAACCCCATCACGGCAGCTGCTGGAACTTAAATTCAATGAATAAAAAATTCTGAAATTGAAAGCTCATCTTGGTAATGGTGACCATGAAACTATCATTGATATAAAACACCGTCTGGCTCACAAATACTGAACCAGTCTGGCCTTTTGGGGCCACAGTCCTCTGAAATGGCCCAACAACTGACACAGTTTAATGATAATTAGGGAATGGGCAAGAAACACTGGCATTGCCAGTGGTGCCCACATTCCATGAAATATTTTTAAAAACTATAAAGCAAATTTATGAAATGGTTACTGATAAAACCACCACTCAAATTAAAAAGAAACCCAACAGGATTGAGTTGAATGTTAAGTGGTCAGGATTACACATCTGAAAGCATTCATAACGCCTTGCTGCTTGTAGCCACTGTCAATCTAAATGTTTGTGCCAGGAAATGAATTGAAATTGCTCATCTGTAAGATCTAACTGATTCCTAAAGTGAAGGGAATTTCTTTGATTGATATGTGCTGGGTTATTGTGGAAAGATTAAAATGAAATACTTGATTGGCTTAATTGTGTCGACTGAGCATGCGTTCCAAAGACATTTGCAAGCGAAGTTTTAAACCTGCCAAAGGATTTACAGAGATATACACTTATTAAGTTAACATCTACTTAATACGCGTTGGTTTTGCTCAGTTGGCTGGACGACTGGTTTGCAAAGCAGAGTGACGGCAACAGCATAGGTTCAATTCCCATCATTGGCTGAGGTTACCATGCAGGACTCTCCTTCTCCCCTCGCCTGAGGTATGGTTATCCTCACGTTGAACCACCAGCAGTTTTCACCCTCTCTCTATTGAGAGAGCAGCGCCATGGCCACATTCCTCTGGGACTGTGGTGACTTTCCCATATCTAATATCAGCGGTACTCTGAACTAAAGCCTTGTCCATCTGGCAACCTGTAGTCCAGGCTATATCCCTACTCAGCTTCCTCCTTCTTCCCCTGAGATTTCTACACTCCTCCAATTCTGGCTTCTTATACACCCTCCATGGTTTTGTCCTGCAATTTGGAAGAGATGGTAGCACAGTAGCAACATTATTGGCTTGTTATTCCAGAAGTGCCCTACAATCTTCTGGGGGTTGGTTTCAAATCCCACTATAGTGGATCATGAAACTTAATTCCAACTAAAGTCTGGAGCGAAAATCAAGCCTACTTTTCGATTGTTCATAAGAATCCAATTGGTTTCACTAATGAGCTTTAGGGAGGGAAATCTGCCATCCTGACCTAGGCCAGGCCCACAGTGATATTCTGATGAAAGGTCACAGGATTTGAAACACTAATTCAGTTTCTCTCTCCACAGACTACGTTTCTCCAGCACTTTCTGTTTTTGTGTGTTTCAGATCTCCATTATCTGCAGTTCTTTGTTTTATTTTAGTGGTTAATTCTTAACTGACGTCTGGATGATTAGGATTGGCCAATAAATGCTGGCTTTAAGTTAAGAGTCAACCACATTGATGAGGATCTGGAGTCACATGGAGGCCAGATCAGGTAAGAACAACAGATTTGCCTCCCTAAAGGACATTGGTGATCCAGATGGGTTTTTTCTGACAATTGACAATGGTTTCAGTTATCATTAGATCCTTAATTCCAAATTCTTTATCGAATTTAATTTGCCATGACAGAGTTTGAACCCAGGCCCCCAGAACAAAAACTGAGCTTCTGGTCCACCAATAAAGTTATTAAGCCATTGCCTCCCTAAATTCCCCTTATGTTTCCCTTTTTTGGAGTCTCTTTCCATTTAAATAATAGTCTGCCTTCTGATTTTTCCCACTAAAGTCTATGACCTCACACTTTCCTGCATTAAACTCCATTTGCTAAATGTTAGCCCCCTCACTTAACCCATCCCTGTCCCCTCACAGCTTCCTCATCACAATGTGCCCTTCCATCTATTTTTGTATCACCAGCAAATTTGGAACATTACACATGGCCGCCTCCTCCAAAACATTAATTGTAAATAATTGAAACTCTAGAACTGATCCTTGTGTCCCCCCACTAGTTACGTATTGCCAAATTGAAAAAGACCCAGAATCCTGACTGTCTGTCTCCTGTATGTTAACCAACCCTTAAACCATGCTAATGCATTGCTTCTAATACTGTGAGTTCCTATCTTATTCAATAATCTTTTATGTGGTATCTTATCAAAAAACTTCTGAAAATGCAAATACATTGCATCTACTGGTTCCCTTTGTGATGATACTGTAGCTTTTAGAGGTCTATTTTGTCCTGGGTTTCTTTGTACAGAGATTTTAAGGCAGATGTGCCAAGATGTCTATTGAAAACTCGTGAAGCAGACAGCTTGTGAGGCCTTGGTTTTTTTTTCAAAGTTGGAAAAATAGAAGCAACCTGAATGGGTTTGGTCAAGCTCCCACAGAACAAGGATTTTTCATTTTAGATCTCAGCATTTGCTGGGGTCTCAGCAGGATTTGGAAGCTGCAGTACACCTCTCTCTGATACTCTCTCTCTCTCTCAGAGTTTTCTCTTGACGTTTTTCCTCCTGGACTGGAGAAGTGCCTATGAGACAATCAATTTTACTGAATTTGCCTTTGCCAAGGGCGTGTTTTTGGGATGGTACTATATTGGAGCAGTTACTGTTTAGTGGTTAAATAATCTATTATTCTGTTAAGTTTTCCAATTGAGTTGTTATCCCAATTTATTTCTTTTTTGTTGTGTTTTACCTATGGTTAAGGGTGTTTTGCTTCAAATGTGATAGTTTGACCAATTGAATTGTATCCAGAACACAACGCCTGGCACTTGCCTTTAAAATAAGAAAAAGTTAGGGTCTAAGCTATCTTCTGAATATATCTTGAGTGAGTCTGGTCTGGTCCTTAACACCTTTTTATCAACTCTGCTAGTTAGGTCTGCAAATTTGTTATGCATGATTACCTTTTCACAAACCATGTTGACTCTGTTTGAGTATATTAAGCTTTTGTAAATGATCTCATATTTCTTCCTTAATAATGTAGTCTGACATTTTCCCAGTGATAGGTGTTGGGCTAATAGCGTCTACTTTCTATCTCCTCCTTTTTTGTACAGGCGTGTTACACTAATGGTTTTCCAATCCACTGAAACTCTCCTGGAATACAGTCAGCTCTGGAATATTTCAACCAATAGCCTCCATTACCTCCACAGCCATTTCCTTTAAAACCCCCTGATGGGGCTTTCAAGTTGTAGTGACTAGTCTGTCTTCAGTCCCATTAGTTTGTCAGATACTTTGTACCTTGTGTTAAAGGCTATTACAAGACCTTTCATTCCACTGGTACCTGCTAATCTGCTACCTTTGAGATGTTTATAGTAGTCTCCACTGTGAAGGCTCATGCAAAATGTTAGTTTAAATTATCTGCCTTTTAGCTGCAGTTTCTTACGAATGAGACATCAGAATCCTACAGTGTGGAAGCAGACCATTTGGCCCATCAAGCCCACTCTGACCCTAGGAAGGCCATCCAACTCAAACACATCACATCCGTGTAACCCTGCATTTCCTGTGGCTAACCCATCTAACCTACATGTCCTCAGACACTATGGACAATTTATCATAGAACCCCCACAGTGTGGAAATAGGCCCTTCGCCCAACAAATCCACACTGACCCTTAGAGCATCCCACCCAGACCCATCCCCCTAAGCTACACATCCCTGAACACTATGGGCAATTTAGCGTGGCCAACCCACCCTAACCTGCACATCTTTGGACTGTGGGAGGAAACTGGAGCACCCAGAAGAAACCCACGCAGACACGGGGAGAAGGTGCAAACTCCACACAGACAGTTGCCCGAGAGTGGAATCTAACCTGGGTCCCTGGTGCTGTGAGGCAGCAGTGCTAACCACTGAGCCACCATGCCACCCTTAATTTAACATGGCCAAATGACCTAACGTGCACATCTTTGGACTGTGGGAGAAAGCAAGAGCACTTGGAGGAAACCCACACAAACAGCTGCCTGAGAGTTGAATTGAACCCAGGTCCCTGGCATTGTGAGGTAGCAGTGCTAACCATTGGGCCACTGTGCCACCTGATTAGGTGAAGGGCCACTCTCCTTTCTCAGCTGGATGGGAAAATACAAAGATACAATTTGAAGAAGACTGGGAAGTTCTCCCTGAGATCCTGTCTAATACATGTCCCTCAACCAACATCACTGAAAAACATTTGTTATTGTTTCTTCTGGAAGTTATCTACCTTTTTCCGATATTACCGCAGTGACTGCATTTCAAAATAATTCTTTTGGCTGTTCAGTAGTTGAATAAAGCGTTTGATGCTGAAGACCTGAAATAAAAATAGAAATTATTGGAGAAACTCAGCAGGTCAGGCAGCATTTGTGGAGAGAAAAACAGAGTTAATACTTTGAGTCCAGTCTAATTCTTTTCGGAAGACTTCTCCAGGTTTTGTTAAGCACTCAAGGTCTTCTTGAGGCTCTGAAAGGCAATATTTAAATTCAAGCCTTTCTTTTCTCGAAAAGGGGTTTTAAGGAACCTATCTGCACCATCCTCCTGTTCAGGGCACTGGGTCCACTCTCACCTCCTTACCTGGTTCCCTTCTGATCTATCAATTTGCCATCATAGAATCTCTTGCAATCACTGATTTTCCATTGAATTCACACTCTGTTATCTCTGGTGCCCCACAGAGATCTGTCCTTACATCCTGAACTATCTGCTGTGTTTTCTACTCCAGTGATTACACTTTAGATGTAGAATGAGGCCGTTCAGACCATCAAGTTTGCCTTGCCATTCAATGCGATCATGGCTGATTTTATAATCCTCAACTCCACTTTCATACCTTTGCCCCTTAACTATTGATTCCCTTACTGATTAAAAATCTCTCTATCTCAGCCTTGAATATAGTTAAAGACCCAGCCTCTGCAGTAATGAATCCCACAGATTTGCTCCCCTCTGAGAGAAGAAATTCCTCTCACCTCTGTCTTAAATCGTTAACCCCTAACTCTGAGATTATGCCCTCTTGTTTTAGACTCTGTAGCAAAAGGAAACAACCTCCCAGCTTCTAAAAAATAAAACAAAGGTACTGGAGATCTGAAACAAACAGAGACAGTAATTGCTGGAGAATCTCAGCAGGTCCGGCAGCATCTGTGGAGAGAAAGAAACAGAGTTAATGTTTCCAGTCCAGTGACCTTTGTTTGGACCCTCTCAGCCTGTATCCTGTCAAGTCCTCTAAGAATCTTGTATATTTCAATAAGGTCTCCTCTCATTCTTCTAAATTCCATTAAGTGCAGGCCCAAAGTACTCCTCATAAGACAGTCCCTCCACACCTGATATAAGGACTCTGGACTGCCTCCAATGCCAATCAATCTTTCCTTACCGAAGGGGATCAAAACTTCACAGTGTTCTAGGTATGGCATAACTATGCACTTGCACATAGTTTTAACTCCTTATTTTTAGATTTCATTCCTTTTGAAATAATGACCATCAATCAATTTGCCTTCCCTATTACCTGCTGAACTTGGATGTTTGTGATTTCTCCCTGTTCTGCAGCTTTCCACAGTCTTTCTCCATTTAAATTATATTTAGCTCTTCCGTTCTTCCTGCTGAAGAGCATAGCCTCACATTTTCCCACATTATATCCCATCTGCCAAGCTTTTGCTCATGCACTCAACCTGTCTATGATTGTCTGCAGACCCTATGTGTCATCCTTAACACTTGCCTTCCCACCCACTTTTGTGTCACCCGAGCTAAAGTACATTCGTTTCCTCCTCTGGCCATTGGTATATGTTATAAGTGATTGTGGCCCCACACTGATCCCTGTGGCACTCCATTAGTTGTAGGTTACCACCCTGAAAGTAACCCCTGTATTGTAACTCTCTGTCTTCTGCTGACCGTCTAACTGTATCTATACTAACTCCGACATCAGCATTCCCTCTAATTTTCTTACTGGTTACATGGACCTCTAAGGCTTATGTACTGCAGCCATGTCTGGAATTGGAAATCAATATTCCACAATTGGAGTGCCAATAGCAATTGCACAGCCACGCATCTTACAGGGAGTGTTACCCAACACCAGGGCTCGTATCTTATTAAGTACCCTCATGTTTGGTAAGTCATTGAATGCCTTTTGAAAATCCAAGTATCTTACATCTACTGGTTCCCCTTTATCCATCCTGCTTGTAATATCCCCACAGAATTCTAATACATTCTCAGGCATGATTTCCCATTCATAAAGTCATACTGAAGCTGTCCGATCATGTTGTCTATTTCTAAATCCTCTGCTATGCATCCTTTATGATCGATTTAACCTTTTCCCAATGACAGATGTTAATCTAACTGGCCTATAGTTATCTTTCTTATTATCCCATCCTTTTGAAGGTATTTCAATAGTTATGAAGTTTCTCAGAATTTCTAAGGTTGTGAAATGTCCAAGTCTTTGTTTTAAGCTCCCTCTTTACATTCTTGTGGGCCCCACATTTAGGTTCTGAATATTGTTAAAAGTTGTCCATGGTAATGTGTTCTTTCTGCCTCTGTCAGTTTTCTTGCTTATTCATTCTTGGGATGTGGGTGTTGCTGCTCGGGATAACATTTGCTGCTCATCTGTGATTGCCCTTAAAGTGGGTAACTTGCTTGGCCATTTCAGAGCACAGTTAAGAGTCAACTGTTTCCATCGAAGTGGAACTGCAGGACAAAAATCGTAAAATTCAGTCTGATAATCATGGCAAAATAATGACTGATCTTTTTTGTAAAAAAATAAGTAATTCTTCGTTGAGGTCATTACTGGCTGGGCCAGTGTTTATTGCCCGTCCCTAATTGCCCAGAGGGCAGTTTACAAGTCAACCACATTGCTGTGGGTCTGGAGTCACATAGAGGCCAAACCAGGCAAAGATGGCAGTTTCCCCTTAAGGTCATTAATGAATGAGATGCTTTTCTCCCCCCAGCAATTGGCAATGGCCACAATTAGACTCTTAACTCCAGACTTTTTTAAAAATTGAATTCAAATTCCACCATCTGCCACTGCAGGATTTGAACTGTGGCCCCCGGAATGATAGTCTAGTGACAATACCAACAAGCCATCACCTTCTTCTGAAATAACTGCCTAACTTGGGAAGTTAAATCATTCAATTGAGTGAAATGGGACTGGGTGGGAATAAACAGCTCAGTTGCCATCAGTTTCAAGGTTAATGTTGTTTTCCAGTTTTGCATAGAGCTATTGCATGTCTGGAGTCACATATAGGCCTGACGAGGTAAGGACAGCAGATTTCCCTTTCTTCAGGGACATTATACCAGTTGAATATTTATAATGATATCACAATTACTAAGACCAGTTTTCAATTGCAATTCTGCGAATCGAAATGAAAAGCCACTACTTGCTATGGTGTGCTTCGAACACATTTCTCCAAAGTACTAGCCTGTAGCTGACTAATCCTGAAACTTTAGCACTACTGTAGAAGGCAGGAACTGGTTGGAGTGAAGGGTCTGTTTCCATGGTGTGTGACTCTACGATTCTCCCGCTGTTCATTCTGGAGACCCCCTTTTTATCGTTGCATTTTGAACGAGGAAGCTTTTTATTTAAAAAAAGCAAGTTCAGTGAGCAAGTTGTAGGTCACATGAGTAGAATTAAAACAAGCGTTCATCCTGTCTGGGTGGGTATGGTGCAAATGGAGACTTACCCACCCCATGACAGGAACCTGGAACCCAGTGCAATCTGTGACTCAGTTTCCATTGCGTACCGTCAGAAAAAAAGGATCCAAACACAAAAACAAAGAAAGCAGAAAATGGAGTTTTAATATCAGCCTGTGGCAGGTCTAACTGTTTTCTCAGTTCTGAGGAAGCGTCAGCGAATTGCAATGTGAACTGGGCTTGTCTCGCTCCATTTGCTGTCCAACTCAGTCCAGAATTTCCAGCATTTTATGGTCTTTTCCATTTGAGGTTTACGACATCCTCAGCTTTTTGTTTTGCTTTGTGATCCTTGCCATTATTTCAAAGAGTCACAGAGTCATACAGCATGGAAACAGACCCTTCGGTCCAACTAGTCCATGCCATCCATGTTCTCAAACTAAACTAGTTCCACCTGCCTGTGCTTGGCCCATATCCCTCCAAACCTTTCTTATTCATGTACTTATCTAAATGTCTTTTAAATGTTGTATCTGTCCCATATCCACTACTCCCTCTAGAAGCTCATTCCACACATAAACCACTCTATGATAAAAGTTGCCCCTCATGTTCTTTTTAAATCTTTCTCCTCTCATCTTAAAACTATGCCCCTTAGTTTTGAAACCACCCACCCTAAGGAAAAGACCCTTATCTATGTCCCTTGTGATTTTATGAACCTCTATAAGGTCACCCTTCAACCTCCTTAGCTCCAATGAAAAAGTCCCAACCTTTCCAGTCTATTTTTATATCTCAAACCTCCAATCTTGGCAACATCCTGGTAAACCTTTTCTGAACCCTCTCCAATTTAAGAATATCCTCTCTATATCAGTGCGACCAGAGCTGCACACAGTACTCCAGAAGAGGCCTCACCAAGATCCTGTACAACCTCAACATGACGTCCTACCTCCTATACTCAAAGAAAAACTGGAAGTACTGCGGATGCTGTAAATCAGGAACAAAAGTAGAAATTACAGCAAAAGCTCAGCATGGCTGGTAGCATCTGTGGAGAGAAATCAGAGTTAACGTTTCAAGTCGAGTGATCCTTTCTCAGAACTCAGGAGGGAAGGGTTTGAGGAAGTGTCTGAGGTTCTGAAGGGTCTGAAGTTCTCAGGAAGGGTTACTCGACCCATAACGTAAACTCTGCTTTCTCTCCACAGATGCTGTCAGACCCACTGAGCTTATCAAACAATTTCTATTTTTGTTTCTGCTTTACAGCATCTGAAGTTCCTTTGGTTTTTAATCTGCCATTCCTCCCCAGTCAGGCCTACATGTGGTTCAAGACCCCCACAGTAACAATATTGACTTTCCAATGCCCTCTGGGCAATTATGAATGAGTGAGGAATGCTGGCCTAGCCAGCGATGCCCAAATCCTCTGAATAAATATATTAGAAAAGTAAAAAAGATGTATGCTCGGAGATACTTTAATTTTCCTATCAAATGATTTGGATGTGAATATAGGAGGTATGGTTAGCAAGTTTGCAGATGACACCAAAATTGATGGTGCAACGGACAATAAAGAAGTTTGTTAGATGGGCCGATAGGCTGAGAAGGCGCAGATGGAGTTTAATCTGGATAAATGTGAGGTGTTGCACTTTGATAAGGCAAACCAGGGCAGGGACGTACACATTTAATGGTAAGGTCTTGAGGAGTGAACAAAGAGACTCTGGAGTGCAGGTTCAAAGTTTCTTGAAAGTGGAGTTTCAGGTAAACAGGGCAGTGAAGAAGGTGTTTGGTACGCTTGCCTTTATTGGTCAGTGCATTGAGTACAGGAGTTGGGAGGTCATGTTGCGGTTGCACAGGACATTGGTTAGGCCACTTTTGGAATACTGCGTTCAGTTTTGGTCTCCCTGCTATAGGAGGGATGTTGTGAAACTTGAAAGGCTTTCCGTACTCTATGACTGTATGACTCTATCAGTGTAATATTTTGTCTCAGATTTTGCACCTTCACACAATTGATTTTTTGCGGCATCTATCTTGACCAAGAATTAAAAATCATTTGCAACCTTTCTGTATATGATTGTGTTTTCTTTTAAGCTGCTTTCAAGTTTTGAAATCAAAAATTTCACTTGAAACCCATCTCTTAGAGAAGCATTCCATTGCTCTGAAGCATATCACCATTACTGACATTTTCACCCTAGTCTTTTCTTCTTATTCACACTACTATCATCTACACCAGGCAGGTTAAGCTCAATTCCATCAAATCTTTGTAGGGTTCCTTTTGTGGTAAGGTGGCACGGTAGCTCAGTGGTTGGCACTGCTACCTCACAGCACCAGGGACCCACGTTCAATTCCACCCTTAGGCAACTGACTGTGCAGAGTTTGCATGTTCTCCCCGTGCATATGCAGGTTTGCTCCGGTTTCCTCCCACAGTCCAACGATGTGTAGGCTAGGTGGACTGGCTCTGCTAAATTGCCCATAGTGTTCAGGGATGTGTAGGTTAAGTGGGGTAGCCGTGGAAACGCAGAGTTATAGGGTCGGGGGGCTGGGTCTGGGAGGGATGCTTTTTGGAGGGTCTGTGTGGACTTGATGGGCCGAATAGCCTGCTTCCACACTGTAGGGATTCTATGTGAGAGAGTGATGGGCAAACGTTTGCATCTGTACTTTGTGATTATTTTGTGTGTGTGTGTGTCAGTGAGTGTGTGTGTCAGTGAGTGTGTCAGTGAGTGTGTGTGTGTGTGTGTACGTGTGAGTGTGTGTGTCAGTGAGTGTGTGTGTGTGTGTGAGTGAGTGTGTGTGTCAGTGAGTGTGTGTGAGTGAGTGTGTGTGTCAGTGAGTGTGTGTGAGTGTGTGTGTGACTGTGTGTGTCAGTGAGTGTGTGTGTCAGCGAGTGTGTGTGAGTGTGTGTGTGTGTCAGTGAGTGTGTGTGTCAGTGAGTGTGTGTGTGTGTGTGTGAGTGAGTGTGTGTGTCAGCGAGTGTGTGTGAGTGTGTGTGTGTGTGTGAGTGAGTGTGTGTGTCAGTGAGTGTGTGTGTGAGTGTGTGTGCGTGTGAGTGTGTGTGTCTGTGTGTGGGTGAGTGCGTGTGTGTGTGAGTGCGTGTGTGTCTGTGTGTGTGTGAGTGTGTGTGTGTGAGAGAGTGTGTGTGTCTGTGTGAGTGTGTGTGTCTGTGTGAGAGAGAGTGTGTGTGTGTCTGTGTGAGTGTGTGTGTATGTGCGTGTGTGTTATGGAACATGTCACTAACCTGTCACGAGAGCTTGTAGCCTGAGGGGTCCCATTCCACATTATACCTGGCTGACAATGAGACATTTCTGCCTTTCTGCTTGACATAAGTGTGTCAGAAGGATTTACAATTAATAATGACACTGAGAGAACTCTGTCCTCAATTTGGATTTGCACATCCACATCCCCCAGCGTTCTGCTGGGATAAGTTTATACTCAATAGCACTGACAAATTTTCTGCTATTAACATCTAACTTCATCTGTATCTCTTCTCTACTACCATTAGCACCCCTTTTTCCCATTTGTGCTGGCCTTTCCCAACTGTTCCGCTTACTTCTTCCCCCTTTTCCTACAATATCACTTTCCTAATCCACTTCAGTTCTGAAAAACAGTCAGACTGGACTCAAAACATTAACTCTGTTTATCTCCTCAGTGCTACTCCAACATTCTGTGTTTGTAAGTCATGGCCCACAGACTGATATTGCTTGAAAAAGGGATGGGGGCAGCATGGTAGCTCAGTGGTTAGCACTGCTGCCTCACAGCACCAGGTACCCAGGTTCAATTCCACCCTTGGGTGACCATGTGTGAGGAGTTTGTGTGTTCTCCCTGTGTCTGCATGGGATTCCTCTGGGTGCTCCAGTTTCCTGCCACAGTCCAAAGATATATGCTTTAGGTGGACTGGCCATGCTAAAGTGTTCTGTAGTGTGCAGGCTCAGTGGGTCAGCCACAGGAAATGGAGGGTGCTGGGGAAGGGGAGTGGGCCATGGTGGGATGCTCTCTGAGGGTCAGTGTAGACTGAATGGCCTGCTTCTACACTGTAGGAATTCTATGGGTAAACATATGAAGGAGGCAATGAAGTCTTCTCCACCTTTTGATACCATCATGACTGATCGAACTCTTCGATGCCTTTTACCCACACTATCCACATCAATAATCCGAAATCGTAGCTAGAGAATTGCTCTGAGTGCATTTCTCATTTCTTTCCAAAGTGACCCCCTCCCCCCAATATGAAATTTTGGCCCAAGTTCTAAACTTCTCAAGCAGTGCAAAGGTGAGAAGGTTATTCTGATACGGTTAGATGGGTGGAGGTGGCTGGTGTGGATCATACAGGCTAGCACAGACCAGAGGGGCCGAACGGTCCTCTGTGTGTGTGTGTGACCTGTACATATCTGCTGGACATTGTGAGCTGCAGTTTAAAATCTCCACTGAATGAGACGGTCAAGTTGCAATCTTTAGACTTCACTGGGGTAAACTGAGTTCCAACAGGAGCGACCTCGTCATTGAATCGAGACGAGCGGGGGCTGGGGGGAGAAAAGGTTGCGGGCGGATCTGAGCAGTCTCCTGGCGTTTGCCCGAGTTAGTTTTAATTTTGGGGGGTGTTGGTGGGGGGTGGTGGTGGATAGTGGGAATAGGTGAGCCTTGAGTGCTGGTGAGGTTCAGAGAGTCACAGGTGAAAGTAAAGGCAGGAGCTCAGCACTGTCTGGGAAGTGGGAGGTGAAACCGGACACTGAGAAGGGGAGGGAGAGGGACTGGTTGGCTTTAAGGATTGTTGATTCACACAGAAGACACACACATACTCTCTCTCTCTCTCAGTACGGGATCCATACAAGTCTGGCATTCCCACCTTGAATTACAGGCATACATCTGTGGGGCTGTGTCCCGGTGAACTACAGGTGAGATCTGAAAATAATGTCTTGTTTTAACTGGAAAAAATAAACATTCCCTCCTCTCCTATAATTAACACTCCGTTTGGTTTTAAGGAACGTAGCAAATGCTGGACGACAGCTCAAAATAGTAACGTGTATTTATCAAAATATTTACTTTGCTAATCATTATTTCACTGTTTACTGCAAATATCTTATAAAAATAAAACATCTTGCTTTTTGTGAGCAGATGCCAAATCTGTTATCATGCCACACTTGAATTTTTTTTTCATTGTAGCAGTATATATTTTCCAAATGGGCTGTATTTAATGTTGGGCTTGTCAAAGAGGTTACTTTCTGGTGTTGTGTGTCTTCCTCAAACTTTTTTCTCCGCTCATCGAAGGAACACAGAACAGGATATCTTGAGTCCGTTTCTTTTTGGCCGTTCCTGTTGTGTTTTTCTTTCTCGCCGAAATCCTCTCTCATCTCCTGTTTAAGGATGAGCAAGTATGCGACCACCCACCCCCCAACCCGAAAAATCTGCAGTTTCTGTGCACCTTCTTCAGAGACAGAGAGTTTGTGACAGTTTGTACAGACACCCCATCGCCGACCCCTAAGCAGTTCCCCAGGTAGAGCTGGCAAGAGATTTACAGTTAAAACAGGGGTTTATGCTCTGAACTCCGTGTCCCTGGATCGTTCAGTCGGTTCTCCCTTTCTCTCTCTCTCAACTTACTCCTGTCCTTCTCACTTTCCATTTCTCTCTCACTCCTTGACTTTCACAGCTGCTTACTTGTCCCAATTTTAAACAGTCTGATCGCCTCCCCCTCCCTACCTTCTCTCCTTTCTCCCCTGCCCTCTCCACACTGTATATCTCTTAGACAGTCCCACAGGATCCAGGTGGATAGTTTCTGGAATGATGGGTTCTCTAGGTGCAGGTTCATAGTACCTTGAAGGTGGAGTCACAGGTAGACGTTGTCTATGTGGACTTCAGTAAGGCATTCGGCAAGGTTCCACATGGTAGTGCGGTTAGTAGGGTCGGATCGCATGGAATACAGGGAGAACTAACCATTTACATACAAAACTGGCTCAAAGAAAGCTGATGGTCGAGGGTTGCTTTTTGGACTGTGACTAACGGTGTGCCACAAGGATCGGTGCTGGGTCCACTGCATTTTGTCATTTCTATAAATGATTTGGATGTGAATATAGGGGTATGGTTAGTAAGTTTGCAGATGATGGCATAAATTGGTGGCATAGTGGACAGTGAAGAAGGTTACCTCAGAGTACAACAGGATCTTGATCAGATGGGCCAATGGGCTGAGGAGTAGCAGATGGAGTTTAATTTAGGTAAATGCGAGATGCTGCATTTAGGAAAGACAAATCAGGGCAGGACTTATACACTTAATGGTAACGTCTTGGGGAGTGTTGCCGGACAAACAGATGTTGGAGCGCAGGTTCATAGTTCTTTGAAAGTGGAGTCACAGGTAGACAGGATAGTGAATAAGGTGTTTGGTACGCTTGCCTTTATTGGTCAGTGCATTGAGTATAGGAGTTGGGAGGTCATGTTGCAGCTGTGCAAGACATTGGTGGAGCCTCTTTTGGAATTCTCTGTTCGATTCTGGTCTCCCTGCCATAGGAATGATGTTGTTAAACTTGAAAGGATGCAGAAAAGATTGACAAGGATGATGCCAGGGGTGGAGGGATGGAGCTATAGGGAGAGACTGAATAGGCTGGGGCTATATTCCCTGGAGCATTGGAGGCTGAGGGGTGACCTTATAGAGATTCACAAAATCATGAGGAGCATGGATAGGGTAAATAGCCAAGGTCTTTTCCCCAGGGTAGGGGAGTCTAAAACTAGAGGGTATAGGTTTAAGGTGAGAGGGGAAAGATTTAAAAGGGACCCAAAGGGCAACTTTTTCCAAACAGAGGTGGTGCGTGTATAGAACGAGCTGCCAGAGGAGGTGGTGGAGGCTGGTACAATTACAACATTTAAAAGGCATCTGGTTGGGTACATGAATGCAAAAGATTTAGAGGGAATGCTGGCAACTGGATCTAGATTAATTTGGGATATCTGGTTGGCACAGACAAGTTGGACTGAAGCGTCTGTTTCTGTGCTGTACAACTCTATTACTCTGTAACTAGCGATGAGCAATGAATGATGTCCCAGGCAGCAATACCTACTTCCCACGAATGAATAAAAATAAATCAGTGATCAGTTTTCTGCCCCCCCTACCACCTCCTCAACCCATGCCAGCTCTGACTCACCTGGGCAAGTGTCATTTGAAAGGTTGGGTGGGTGGGGGATGTAGGAGGGGGTGCTATGCTCTCCCTCTTATTGACTCAACTCTCTCAACGCACTCACTGTCCTTCTTGAGGGGCATAGACAGGGTAAACGGGAAAGAAGACTTCTCTTGTTGGAGGGTGTCAATGACTGGCACTGGGGATGTGGGTCATTGATTTAAGGTAAGGAGCAAAAGATTTAGAGAAGATGTGAAGAAAGTATCTGGAACTCACTGTAAGGGTGGGAGAGGCAGAAACATTCATAATGTTTAACACGTATTTAATGTGCACTTGCAATGCCAAGGCCTACAAGGCTATGGGCCAAGTGCTGGGAAATGGGACTAGAATGGTTACATACGCCATTGAATGTCAAGGGGTGGGGGATGGAGCTGATTTGATTTGATTTGAAATTTGATTGTCCCTTATTGGAGAGGGTTATTGCCTGGCATTTGTCAGCTTCTTGTTTTTAACTGGCGTAGACTGGATGGGATGAAGAGCCTTTTTCTGTTGTATGACTCCATGACTTTCTCCATTTGGGTCAGGCACAAGCCAGGATCTCTCGTGAGGGGTCCGGGCTGGGTGAAGGGCCTTCCGAAACTGTTACCAATATCCTTGTTGTATCTGTTGCTGGGACCGAGATCTGGGTGGAGCAGTGGAGGTGAGAAGTAAGGATGGCAAGACACACTCAGCGTGACTAGAGCCCTGATCCTGGGTGTTTTGGCTTCGGTGAGGTCACTGCTGTCAGATCACCCTTCTGGCTCCCAGATTTGGAGGATCTCATGATCACCAATTGATGTGCTTCTCCAGTGCCTGAAGTTTCCTGTTGTCCATATCTCTGATGCTTTAGGTACATGGAGATTACTGCTACTCCAAAAAAAACCCAAAACTTTAGTCTCAGGTTTGAGATCCTGGCGCCCAAGTTCAATTTTCCTTGCATTGAGTGGATCAGGATCTCCAACCTGAGACTAAGGGCAGAGCTAATGCCTTACATATCATGAATGAGGAGGGATTCTTATAGAAACCTATACAATTCTAACAAAACTGGACAGAGTAAATGCAGGAAGGATGTTCGCAATGACCAGGAAGTCTAGAACCAGGGGGTCACAGTCTAAGGATACAGGGTAGGTGTTTAGGACTGAGATGCAGAAAAAATGTCTTCACCCAAGAATAGTGAGCCTGTGGTATTCTCTGCCACAAAAATTTGTTGTGGCCTAAACATTGAATTTTTTCAAGACAGACATAGTCTTTTAGGCATAAAAGGATCAAAGGGTATGGGGAGAAAATGGGGACTGCATTAGTTGATCAGCCATGATCCAATTGAATGTTGGAGCAGGTTTGAAGGGCTGAATGGCCTACTCCAATTATCTGTATTTCTATAAATGTATGATAAACAGCTAAAAAGTTCACTCTCTGCACCTCACAGACCAGAACGTTGCAAAAACCATTGTCTCTAATCCCGTCCCCACCAATTCTGAATGCACACTTCAGTCATCCAAAGACTTTCCAATTCTAATTGGTACCACTTCTTTAAATTCACTCATGCAATGTGTGCGTCGCTGGCTGGCCAACATTTTTTGCCCGTCCCTAGTTACCCCTTGAGAAGATGGGGGTGAGCTGCCTTCTTGAACCTCTGCAGTCCATGTTCTCATAGAATCATAGAACCCCTACAGTGTGGAAACAGGCCCTTCTGCCCAACAAGTCCACACTGACCCTTGGAGCATCCCACCCAGACCCATCCCTCTATAACCCACCTAATCTACACATCCCCGAACACTGCGGACAATTTAGCATGGCCAATCCACCTAACCTGCACATCTTTGGACTGTGGGAGGAAACCGGAACACCCAGAGGAAACCCACGCAGATATGGGGAGAATATGCAAACTCCACACAAGAAGTCACCTGAGGTTGGGATTGAATCCAGGTCTCTGGCGCCGTGAGGCAACAGTACTAACCATCGAGTCACTGTGCTGCCCTGAGGGAGGGAATTCCAGGATTTTGACCCAGCAACACTGAAGGAACGGTGCTTTATTTCCAAGTCAGGATGGTGAGTGGTTTGGAGGGGAACTTGCAGGGGGTGGTGTCCCCATGTATCTGCTGCCCTTGTCCTAGATGGACGTGGTCAAGTGTTTGGAAGTATCTCTGGAGAGTTGCTGCAGTTCACCTTGTAGATGGTACACACTGCTGTTACTGAGCGTCGGTGGTGGAGGGAGTGGGATGTTTGTGGATGTGGTGCCAATCAAGCAGGGGCTGCTTTGTCCTGGATGGTGTCGAACTTCTTGAGTGTTGTTGGAGCTCCACACATCCAGGGCAAGTGGGGAGTATTCCATCACACTCCTGACTTGTGCCTTGTAGGTGGTGGACAGACTTTGGGGAGTCAGGAGGGGAGTTACTCGCTGCAGGATTCCCAGCCTCTGGCCTGCTCTTACAGCCACTGTGTTTTTGTGGTAAGTCCAGTTGATTTTCTGGTCAATGGTAACCCCAAGGATGTTGATAGTGAGGGATTCAGTGATGGTAACACCATCGAATGTCAAGGGGTTAGATTTGATTTGGTTTGTTTTGAAATTTGATTGTCTCTTACTGGAGATGGTCATAGCCTGGCATTTGTGTGGCATGAATGTCACTTGCAAATTGTTAGCCCAAGCCTAGGTATTGTCCAGATCTTGTCATATTTGAACATAGTACTGCTGAACACTGTTGGGCAGCCTTGTCACAGGAGAAGCTTTGAATGGTGCATTTGGGAGAGGTTTATGTTTGTTGCTTAAGGGGCTGTTTGAGATGTCGGTTGAGATGATGTTGTTTTCTTACTTTACTGTGGAATAAAGCAGCTTAAATAAAGAAAATGACTTGGTCATTCTGACTTACATTCAAGAAACTGAATCCAGCACATGTAAATACAGGCAGGAATTAATGATATTCAGCACATGACATGAGAATGGAGGTGGTGGGAAAGGGGAGGCGCAGGGCATTGTGCAAAGTATATTGCATGGAAGAATATACTATGATCTATAAAGGTGATATGTAAGATCCTGCGAGATCTTGACGGGATAATGCGGAGAGCACGCATCTTTTTCTGGGTGCAGTGAGAACTAGAGTGTCAGTTGCAGTTTAAGAATAAAGGACTGTCTGTTTAAAACAGAGGGAAGGCACACAAAATTCTTGCAGATGGTCCTGAGCTTTTGGAACCCATTTCCTGAAAAGATGGTGGGAGCGGAGTCTTTGAGTATTTTTAAGGCAGATTCTTGTTGGGTGAAAGGGGATTGAAAGGTTATTGAGGAGCAATATGGATTTGAGGTGACAATCAGATCAATGTGCTTGAAAAATGGAGTGTTATGGTGGCTCACTGGTTAGCACTGCTGCCTCACAGCACCAGGGACCTGGGTTCGATCCCACCATCAGGCAACTGTCCGTGTGGAGTTTGCATGTTCTCCCCATGTCTGCGTGGGTTTCCTTCAGGTGCTCTGGTTTCCTCCCACAGTCCAAAGATGTGCAGGTTAGGGTGGATTGGCTGTGGGAAATTGTCCAAAGCGTACAGGGATGTTAGGTGGATTAGCCATAGGAATTGTGGGGTCAGGGCAGGTCTGGGTGGGATGTTCTTCAGACAGTCAGGGTGGACTCAACAGGCTGAATGGCCTGCTCCCATACTGTGGGGATTTCATGATCTATTGAATGGCTGAGGGGCTGAATAACCTACTCTCACTCCTTGGTCATATATTCATATCATTGTTACCCTAACCACTGTGTTAAAGTAGATTCAGATCAGAGTTTTCAAAACCCAAGATTGGAGGGAAGTAAGTACATAATTCTTTGAAGTTTGTGTCACCAGGTCATTAAGAAAGTGTTCACTTGCCTTCATTGCACAGACATTTGAGTATAGGAGTTGGAATGTTGAGATTGTACAGGACGTTGATGAGGCCTTTTCTGGAGCACTCTGTCCAGTTCTGGTTACCCTATTATAGGAAAGATATTATTAAGCTGGAGAGGTTTCAAAAGAAATTTAACAGAATGTTGCTGGGTATGGAAGGTTTGAGTTATAAAGAAAGGCTGGATAGGCTGGGACTTTCTCCACTGGAGCGTAGGAGGTTGACAGGTGACCTTATAGAGGTTTATAAAATCATGAGGGGTATAAATAGGTTACTGGTAGGTGTCTTTTCCCTAGGATGGGGGATTTCAAGACTATGGGGCATATTTTCAAGGTGAGAGGAGAGAGATTTAAAAAAGCCATGAAGGCAAATGTTTTACACAGAGGATGGTTCACATTTGGAATGAACATCCTGAGGAACTGGTGGATGTGGATACAATTGCAATGTTTATAAGACATTTGGATAAGTGCATGAAAGGTTTGGAGGGATATGGATAGGTGGGACTAGTTTAGCTTGGAATAATGGAACAAAAACAAAGTTGCTGGAAAAGCTCAGCAGGTCTGGCAGCATCTGCGAAGAAAAAAATTAGAGTTAACATTTCGGGTCTGGTAACCCTTCCTCAGAATGGAGTGTTCTGTCCTCACAGTTCTGAGGAAGGGTCACCGGACCCGAAACATTAACTCTGATTTTTGCCAGATGCTGCCAGACCTGCTGAGCTTTTCCAGCAACTTCTGTTTTTGTTCCTGATTTACAGTATCCACAGTTCTTTCGCTTTTTATTTAGTTTGGAATAATGTTCAGTATGGACTGGTGGGACCGAAGGGTCTGTTTCCATGCTGTATGACTCTATAAGAATCTTAATCCAAACTTAACTCAAGATTTTTATTGATTGAAAGTGAAAGGATCCATGTTTATACCCCAGTGTTCCCATTGTAGGAATATCTTGCAATTGTTTAAGTAATTTCCAATGCTGTTTGTAAATTCTCTCACCACCAGAACAGCAGCGATGGAGATGGTTAAGAGGCTGAGAAAGAGCTCGTTTCTTGCAAGTGGAAAAGGGAACAGCGCGAATGTTTTAAACCCTCTGTACGTCACATCAGGTAGAAACAGTGTGTAATTTCCCCAGAGCGGAAAAACAGCGAGCCAATGACTAATTAAAAGGGGAATGCCCTATTGCTGCCCTCTAAAATGAATAATTCTCCAGTACACTGCTGGGATCATTCAAGGGGAGATATCACTAGCAGAGAAGGCCTGGCTAATTTTTTTTATTTCAAATATCTACTTTATTTCTGAAAAAAAAATCTTTATATACATACATAATCACTAAAGGAGTTCACTTCTGTACAATCTTTCCTTGCAGAACAAACAAAAGCCCTAGGCATTTCTTAAATATACAGGATTTTATTTACATGTATTTAAGTGCTGGGGTGTCCAATAACTGAACGGACCCCCATTGTACTTTAGCAGAAGGACCTCAGACAGAGGTCTTTCCTCATTGCACCTTGGCAGCTGCTGCAAGCTTTGGTGCATGTAGTCCTGGAACTTGGAATGTGCCAGTCTGCAACACCGGGTCAGGGTCAACTCCTTGTTCTGGAAGACCAACAAGTTTCGGGCAGAACAAAAAGTGTCTTTCACCGAGTTGATGGTCCTCCAGGCCATGTTTGTCTCGGCGTGCATCCTGGGGAACAGAGCATAGAGCACAGAGTCCTGTGTCATGGAGCTGCTTGGGACAAACCTCGACAGAAACCACTGTATCCCTGCCCAGACTTCCTCTGCAAAGACACATTCCAGAGAGGGCCACACGAATGCTCTGGGGATCTGGTTTCGAAACCTACCAGGGCAATTGGTAGGATTCAAATTAAATTAATCAATAGAATCTGGAATTGGAGGCCAGTTTCTAGGATGGTGACCTTGGAGCTATCATTGATTGTTGTAAACACCTATCTGGGTCACTAATGTTCTTTAGGGAAGGAAATCTGCCATCCGTACCCCGTTCGGGCCTACACCATGACTTCCAACCCATAGCGATGTGGCTGACTCCTAACTGCTCTCAATCATTCTGGTGTCGTCAGTCATGCAGTTCAAGGGAAATTAGGGATGGATAATGAATACTGGCCTTGTCAGTGACGCCTACATCCTACGCAAGGATAAATTGAAAGGAAAGGACTGCATTCTCGGAGTTCTGAGGCAGACGTGTTAAACTGAGAGCAAATCTTACTGTGCAGGCGATCGCCTGATGGCGCTGGGAGGATTTTCTGGAAAGGCAAATTGAATTTGAAATTTGAATGTTGCACTCAATGAGAATGCCATTCACACCCTCCATCTTAAATAGGCAATGCCTCCTCACTCACACTAGTGCCCCCAAAGGGGCTATGATAAATCATAACTTACACTGAGCTTCATAAGCAATGTCCGTTAAGGTGAATCATAGCTTATATGCTAATAAGAGACAGAAAAGCATTCAATTTTTTTATTCTGTTCTATGTTTCATATGAATTAGTGCAGTAGTAGGCCATTCAGCCCCTCGAGCCTGCTCTGCCATTCAATAAGATCGTGGCTGATCTGTTAGCGTTCTGAATTCCACATTCTCACCTACCTAATAACCCTTCATTCCCAGTTAACTGTTGTGGGTCTGGAGTCACATATAAGCCAGAGTGGGTAAGGATGGCAGATTTCCTTCTCTAAAGGGCTACAGTGAACCAGTGGGGTTCCATTTTTTTGTGAAATGATGATACATGAAACACCGTCGCTATTAGGCTAGCTTTCAACTCCAGATTTCCTTCATGAAAGTCAAATTTCACAGTTTGTGATGGTGGGGTTTGAACCCTTGTCCCTAGGACAGGGGTTAGATTACCACTCAAGTGTTTATCCCTCTACAATACCAGGTCCCTATTACACAGGCCAGACAGCTCCTGATTAAAAATTGTGGGTGAGCTGATTCTATTCCAGGTCAATTGCTTCTTAAAATAAAACAAAATAAAAATTGAATCACGAATTCCCAGGAATTTGATGTAAGTACAAAAAATGCTGGGAATGCAAAACAGATTCCTTTATATTTGAGTCAAGGGACCAGATTCATTTTATAGAGTTCTCGAGTCATACAGTGCGGAAACAGACCCTTCGGTCCAACCAGTCCATGCCAATCAAGTTTCCCAAACCAAACTAAACTAGTACCACCTGCCTGCTCCTGGCCCATATCCCTCCAAACCTTTCCTACTCATATACTTATCCAAATGTCTTTTAAATGTTTTAATTGTACCTGCAACCACTTTCCTTTGGCAGTTCATTCCATATACAAACCACGCAGTGTGTAAAAAAGTTGTCCCTCATGTCCTTTTTAAATCTTTCTCCTCTCACCTTAAAAAGATGCCCCCTAGTTTTGAACTCCCCCACCCTAGGGAAAAGACCCTTACTATTCACCTTATCTATTCCCCTAATGATTTTATAAGCCTCTATATGGTCCTCAACCTCCTATGTTCCAGTGAGAAAGTCCCAGCCTATCTTTGTCACTCAAACTCTCCATTCCCAGCAACATCCTGGTGAATCTTTTCTGAATGCTTTCCAATTTAGTAATATCCTTTCTGTAGCAGGGCAACCAGAACTGCACACAGTATTCAAGAAAAGGTCTCACCATTGTTTTGTACAAGCTCAACATGACATCCCAACCCCAATACTCAAAAGGTCTGAGCAATGAAAGCAAGCGTGCTAAATGCCTTCTTAACCCCCTTTATGTGGACCCATCAGTATGTTTTAAGAGTTGACAGTACGGCAACTTGCCAGGATTATTTTATTTGTAGTCGCTGTCAATTTGTTAAACTAATTAGATTGATCATCTGCTGTTTATTGAATTTATAGAAGTGTAGGGCACACAGTGGTGGTTTTTCGCTTACTTCCCCACTGCCTTAAGAAGGTTATGTTATGAAACGGAGCATTTGGAAATAATTCTGACTGTGGTATTTGGACAATACTGTGAACTTCAGATTGCAGCAGATAATCCCAGTTCTCACTCGAAAGGTTGGTGCAAAACACAGAAACGCACAACAGGCAAACATGATTCAGTGAATACTGTGTAGGTGAATTGAAAACATTCTTCCTCTATTTGTTTCTCATGGTTTCCCCTTTCGGAAATGTTTATCATTCAAAATGTAGGAGTTTCTTGTTTGAACTGCCATGGAAGAAATAATTTGTACGTTCTGAAAGTTGAGTCCATTGTTACCTTGTTCAGTAACATTTTCCCTCCCACTCCCCTCTTTTAACAGTTTTCTCATCGTATTTTAACTTCGCCCAGACATGATGGCACTTTGCTTTCTGTTTTTTCTGTCCCATTTTTATACTATGTATAGCTGTAAAGTAACTTTTATTTTCCTTTATTTCTCTATGCTGTAACTAAAGATTGTACCTAGGTACTCTGTACCTAAGATGGCACCATGTGTTGGTAGTATTGTAAATTTTCTTTCTTCATTCATTCATGGGATGAGGGCATCACTGGCCAGGCAGTATTTATTACCCATCCCTAATTACCCAGGGTGCAGTTAAGAATCAACCACATTGCTGTGAGTCTGGAGTCACATGTAGGCCAGACCAGGTAAGGATGGCAGTTTCCTTCCCTAAAGGACATTAGTGAACCAGATGGGTTTTTCCAACAATCGGCAATGGATTCACAGTCATCATTAGATTCTTAATTCCAGATATTTATTGAATTGAAATGCCACAATCTGCCATCGCGGGATTCAAACCTGGGTCCCCAGAACATTATCTGGGTCTCTGGAATAACGGTCCGGCGACAATACCACTAGACCATAACCACTACACCGTAACTAATCTGTTACTAAGGAATCTGTTCCCAGGTACCTTTGTACCTAAGATGGTGCTGTAAGCGGTGACTTATAAACTTTTCACTGTATTCATTTGAGTACAAGTGACAATATAAAGCTCATTCAGTTCAATTCAATTCACTTGTCCATTTGATTCTGAGACTGCACATCAGGGTGTGGAACAGGAATAGGCCATTCAGCCCCTCGAGAACTGAGATTCAATGAGATCATGGCTGATCTGTGATCCAAGTCCTCATGCCTACCTCCTTCTTAAAACCAATGTTTCACCAAAATTGATTAATCTCACATTTACCTTCAACAATTGACCAGGAATCAGTTGCTGTTAAATGAAGTGAGTTCCAAACACTCTGCGTACAGAAATAATTCCTAACTTTAGCCCTGAAAAAAAAACCCTGACTTGATTTTGCATTTTCACCTTCATCCTTGACCTGTCAGCTGATTGTTACTCTCAATTTACCTGATCGGTCCACTTCAATCTTGAAAGCTTCCACCAAATTATCCCTTATCTATCACCTTAAAACCCATCCACCACCCCTTACACATTGGCACCACTACCAATGCCCAGTGGCAGTGGTGTGTACAGTCTATAAGGAGCCCTGCAACGATTACTAAAGACCATGACCACTACCCCCTGAGAAGGACAAGGGCAGCAGATACATGGGAACACCACCCCCTGCAATATCCCCTCCAAATCACACACCATCCTGACTTGGAAATATATTGCCATTCCTTCAGTGTCACTGGGTCAAAATCCTGGAATTCCCTCCTGAACAGCCCTGTGGTTTTCCACAATGCGCCTCATGGCCATCTTCTCAAGTGGCAATTAGAAATGGGTGATAACTTCTGGCCCAGCAGCGATGTCTATGTTAAAAGGATGATCCAAAGAGATGTAACATTAGTTTGTGTGATTCTTCGCTAATTAACATTTTTGGAATACTGTGTTCAATTCCGGTCTCCATGCTATAGAAAGGATGTTGTGAAACCTGGAAAGGTTCAGAAAAGATTTACAAGGATGTTGCCAGGGTTGGAGGGTTTGAGCTATAGGGAGAGGCTGAATAGACTGGGGCTATTTTGCCTGGAGCGTCGGAGGCTGAGGGGTGACTTATAGAGGTTTATAAAATCATGAAGGGCATGGATAGGGTAAATAACCAAGGTTTTTTTTCCCCAGGGTAAGCACATCCAAAACTAGAGGGGCATAGGTTTAAGGTGTGAGGGGAAAGATTTAAAAGGGACCTAAAGGGCAACTTTTTCTCACAGAGGGTGGTGTGTGAATGGAATGAGCTGCCAGAGGAAGTGGTGGAGGCTGGTATAATTACAACATTTGAAAGACATCTGGATAGGAATATGAATAGGAAGAGTTTAAAACTATATGGGCCAAATGCTGGCAAATGGGACTAGATTAATTTACGATGTCTGGTCAGCATGGACGAGTTGGACCGAAAGGTCTGTTTCCATGCTGTACAGCTCTAATACTCTAAAATTCTGTTCAGTGTAGTGCCTAGAACACAATACTATCAGTTCAGTACAGTTACCTCATAAATCCTAACTCCTTGTACTCTAGTCCACTTGATATAAAGGGCATCGCATTAGCCTCTTGGATTATATTCTCAACTGTCCAGGGCAGTTTAATTAGATAATTTGTTTTCCTCCTTCTTCAGTCACCCTTTCTTCCTGTTTTCTTCCAATTTGCTCCCAGTGATGGTCTGCTTGAGATTAGGAGCTCACTGTGTGAGTTACCAATGAACTTCATGAACAATAAGGAGTTCCTTCTGCCTACTCCAGCACTGACAGGGTCTGAGCTGGCGTATAATTTGAGCTTAATTTAACAGACAGCAAATCCACAACAAAGGATGGAGCTCCAATGCTCCAGTATTGTTTTCGTAAAATGTGAAATCAGAAAGGCTTTAAAAGCCATATTCCTGCCTCAGCTCTTTGATTTGCTTTGTTTGATCTGTTCATGGGACTTAAAACAAAATTGTAACCAATTTACACACAGCAAGATCCCACAGACAGCAATGGCTTGGTTTTGGTGGTTGGTTAATTGAGATAGCAGTGTTGAACCACAGAACGCCACCAGATATTCTTCCTTAAATGGTGCTACCAGCTATCCATAGCAATTGTCTAGTCAGGCATGGACAGTGCCTCATTTATAACATTTTACCTGTAAGGAGGTATCTCTGACGATAAGGCACTCCTAGGGTACTGTACTGATGTATCAAACTAAATTGCGTGTTCAACTTCAGGCTCGGAGTTAGGAGCATCAGCTGATGACCACAGAGGCAGTCAAAATACCAGCTCAATGCTACAATTGTACAGGCATCACTCAAGATAAATTAGCCAAAACGTGAAAAATTCCACAACATGTAAAGGTTTGCATTTGTGGAAAAGTTGAAGGCTGCTTGCTGGCAGTATTGAAGAAATCACAGGGATGGGTGGCACTAGTGGGGAGACATCACAGTGAAAATTCAGGATGTGTTTGAGGTAAATAAGTCAGGCTTATTCATGCAACTTGTGAAATGCAGTGAGCCTGAGGTATCTTTAGAACAATTGGTCATGGCCAGTATAACCAGGACCAGCTTTCAGTTTCAGATTTTCATTGATTGAATTGAAATTCCAACAGCTGTTATGGCAAGGGTGGGATTTGAACCTGTGGGCCTCAAGGCATTGGCCTAGATTACTAGTCAACAAGCCCACCATCTCCCCCTAAAGTGTCCTAGTGCATGAATTGTGCAATGTTAATTTGCAGGCACAGCAAGCAATCAGGAAAACTAATAGGATGTTCTGATTTACTGGGAGGGGAATTGAAAACAAGGTTATACTCCAGTTACACACAACGCTGGCGAGATCGCTTCTGCTGTGCTGTGTATGGCACTGATCACAGAAGGATGTTAATGTGTTGGATGAAGTTCAAAGAAGGTTTTCCAGACCAATCCTTGAAATGAGCAGATTATGAGGAAAGGCTGATAAGATAAGATCCTGAGGGGAGTTGACCAGGTTGGTGTGGAAAGGATGTTCCCTCCTGTGGGAGAGTCTAGAACGAGGGGTCAGAGGTTAAAAATACGGGGCACCTATTTAAAACAGAGACGGGGAAACATTTTTTTCTCTCAGAGGGTTGAGAGTCTTTAGAATTCTCTTCCTCACAAGGCAGTGGATGCAGGATCTTTAAATATTTTGAAGGCAGAGGCAGATAGATTCCTGACGACTGAGGAGATGAAAGATGATCAAGGAATATGCAGGAGTGTAGAGTTGAAGATAAAATCAGATCAGCCACAATCTTATTGAATGGGGGAGCAGGCTCGAGGGGCTGAATGGCCTCCTCTTGTTCCACATTCGTATGCTCATATGTTTCCTTTGCCCAATGTTAATTGCACCCATGGGACCTGAGGGGTAACTTTTTCACACAGAGGGTGGTGCGTGTATGGAATGAGCTGCCAGAGGAAGTGGTGGAGGCTGATAGTATTACAACATTTAAAAGGCATCTGGATGGGTACGTGAATGGTAAGGGTTAGAGGGATATGGGCCAAATGCTGGAAAATGGTACTAGGTTGATTTAGGATATCTGGTCAGCATGGACAAGTTGGACCAAAGGGTCGGTTTCCATGCTGTACAGCTCTGCGACTCTATGACTCTATGCTCTGTCTGGTATGTTTTTTTAAAATACTTTTCCTTTGCTTTATCAGAAGAATACATCATGTTTGAGATTTTTCTTTTTGTCAGTGTGTGTTTAAAGATAAAGTCGTTACATCCCTTTGACAACTTTGAAATAATCATTAAGTTGAGGCATACGCTACATGCAAATTAAAAACAGGGCGAGGCCTTTCGGCCCTTTCAGCTTGTTCCGACAGTCAGTGAACTCACAGCTAATTGTGGCATTGACTTCTCATTTGGTGCCAACAGCAACTCATCATGATTCCATTGCTGTTTGCAGGGTCTTGCTGTGCACAGTTTTCTTACATTATAACATGGATGACGCTTTGCTGGTTTGAAAGGACATTGGATTTTTTTTGGCTCTGTGCAAATCACGAGTCTTTCTGCCTTGAGTCCTGTTCTCACCAAACAATCAACTCCATGCACTTACCAAGGATAGTCACTGGCAATTAATCAGGAAGGGGAGCACAAGCTGATTTGACCCTCTCTGACTTTTTTAACACCCCTGGTATGGCACCCTCAGTGTGCGCAAATCAGTTAGCAATGGTAAGGGAGACACAATTAGCATCTCCACAAACTGTGTCTTTGGCTGCAATGAAACATGAAGTCCAATTCATAAATGAGAACCGACTGCAATACATTATTTCAGAGTTACAACATAATCCCTCAACAGCTGGAGGAAAGAAAATAGTGCAAATATCCAGCCGCTCACCCACCCACCCCACCCTACCGCCAAGTCTTCCTTGTGCTCAGGAAAGGGACAGAAATCATGGGCCTCGGTGCTGCTCTGAGCCTGAGACCCTAGGCCTCAACTTGAGCGTGACATGTCTCCAAGAGCACTTGGGACCTAGTTATTGGGTCGTGATGCATTCTCCAATTCCCCTGTCCCAGGTCCTGGCCCAGTGGTCTGTGTCCAAAATGCAATCCTGCTTTTTAGGCCTCTAATGTTGCCTGATGTAACTTGTGAACAAGGAACAAGACTAGGCCACTTGGCCTTAGGCACCTGCTCCACCGTTCGGTAAGATTGCGGCTAATCTGATTTTAACCTCAACCCGACATTCCTGCATATCCCCCGGTAATCTTTCACCCCCCCCCCCACCTCGCTCACAAGGAATCTATCTACCTCTGCCTTGATAATATTTAAAGATCTAGCATCCACTGCTCTTTGTGGAAGGGTGTTTAAAAAGACATTTAGCACGCTTGCCTTCATTGCTCAGACCTTTGAGTATAGGAGTTGGGATATCATGTTGAGGTTGTACAGGACGTTAGTGAGGCCTCTTCTGGAGTACTGTGTGCAGTTCTGGTCGCCGTGCTATAGGAAGGATATTGTTAAGCTGGAGAGGGTTTGGAAAAGATTTTCCAGGATGTTGCTGGGAACGGACGGTTTGAGTTATAAGGAGAGGCTGGATAGGGTGGGACTTTTCTCACTGCAGCATAGGAGGTTAAGGAGTGACCATATAGAGGTTTATAAGATCACAAGGGGTATAGTTAAGGTGAATGGTAGGTGTCTTTTCCCTAGGGTGGGGGATTTCAAGACCAGGGGACATAGTTTTCAGGTGAGAGGAGAAAGGTTTAAAAAACAAGTAAGGAGCAACTTTTTTTACACAGAGAGTGGTTTGTGTGTGGAATGAACTGTCAAAAGAAGTGATGGATGCAGGTACAGTTACAATGTTTAAAAGACATTTGGATAAGTACACAAATAGGAAAGGTTTGGAGGGATATGGGCCAAGCAGGTGGGACTAGTTTAGTTTGGGATTATGCTCAGCATGGACTGATTGGGCCAAAGGGTCTGTTTGTGTGCTGTATGACTTTATGACTCACAGCCCTCTGAAAGAAAAATGTATCCTCATCTTCGTTTTAAATGGGTGTCCCCTAGTTCTAGATTCTCCCACCAGAGGGAACATCCTTTCCACAACCACCAATCAACTCCCCTCAGGATCTTGTCTGTTTCAATTCAATCACCTCTGACTCTTCTAAACCCCAGAGGATACAGGCACAGCCTGTTTAGCTTTTCCTCACAAGGCAATCCACTCATTCCAGGGACTGGTCTGGTAAATCTTCTCTGAAATGCTTCAAATGCATTAACATCCTTCCGTAGGATGCAGATGCCATCTCACCAGTGCCCTCTATAACTGAAGCGTGACCTCCCCACTCTTGCGTTAAATTTTGTAATAAAACATAAGATTCTATTAACTGAGAAATTTCAAAGGGATGCACTGTGCAGAAAAATACACAATGCTGAAGGAATTTGAGAGAAGGACAGAAGTCTCAGAGCAAATGAAATTATTAACAAGAGCTCAAAAGCAAAAACTTTGCAGGGAGTGGTTGGGAAATAGTCAAGAGCAGAGTGTGGGCTGTAAGATTAAGGAAAGGCCAGAAGATTAGAGAATGGGTTGAAAAGAAAATGCGGTTCAGATTAAAGCTGCCGATTTGAGCTGAAAGCAGAACTATAGGACACAGGTTGAAGAAGGGTCATCTTTGTGCAGCTTTACCTGAAACTGGGAGCAAGTGAAAAATTGATCGGGATGAAGAATGTAGTGCACAAATAGAGTGGGGAAGGGGAGCCAAGGTGGGGATAAAGTCAGAATTACATTTCAGTTGTAAATTAACATGAATATCTTTTGATTGAAATGAGTAAATTGAGCTGGAAAAACAAATTTCCTAGGCAATAAGGCATCTTGTGGCACAGCGTCCCCTAATGGTCAGAAACCTGCATTGATGGTGTGACAAACAAGATGTTTACATGCAGTTTCAATACTGATAAAGGATTAAGAGATGGATGATGTGCTTTGTTTGTGGAGACTACAGAGAACACCACTGACCACAATCTTCCTATTTCGCCATGGCTCTGTGAATCTTCTGCCAATGTGAGATGGATAATTGGAAGATCTCCATGAAAGTGTTCTCTCCCCCGGGTTTTACATTACAATTCTTGACAGGAGAGCATTGTTCTCACACAGGCGTGGTACTGTGAATAACAAGTACACAATGTTGCATGTCTTCTAATATGTTACAGAAATAAAGATATTAATATTACATTAATGCATTAAATTGCCCTAATTCAGTACAAGGTTACCAGTAAAAATCCAGTAATTGTAGATTCAAAGAGCTATACAGCATGGAAACAGACCCCTTGGTCCAACTCGTCCATGCTGACCAGATATTCTACACTAATCTAGTCCCATTTGCCAGCATTTGGCTCATATCCCCCTAAACCCTTCCTATTCATATACCAATCCAGATGCTTTTTAAATGTTGTAACTGTACCTGTCTCCACCACTTCCTCTGGCAGCTCATTCCATACACGCACCACTCTCTGCATGAAACAGTTGCCCCTTAGATCCCTTTTAAATCTTTCCCCTCTCACCTTAAACCTATGCCCTATAGTTTTGCACTCCCCTACCCTGGGAAAAAGGCCATTCACCTTATCTATGCCCCTCATGGTTTTATAAACCTCTATAAGGTCACCCCTCAGCCTCCGATGCTCCAGGAAAATAGCCCCAGCCTCTTCAGCCTCTCCCTATAGCTCAAACCCTCCAACCCTGGCAACATCCTTATAAATCTTTTCAGAACCCTTTCAAGTTTAACAACATTTTTCCTATAGGATTACCTTAGGATTTATCATATCTTTGAGTTTTGTGATAACAAAGTGAGACAAGGGGATTGAGAGACCGTGGCATGTGGATAGATGGAGTTAAGATTCAGGTCAGCATGTTCTCATCGAATGGGGGAGCAGTATCCAGGGGCAGAAAGGTTGTCTCCTCTCCCTGTGTGTCCTTCAATAGTGCCTGTATATTCAAGTTTGCACTGCAGATTACTAACTGGTTGTAGTGTTGGTTTTGACCCTTGTGCTTTCGTTTGCGATTTGCTGTTCCTCCATTTCAGAGAGGATGGCAGCTATTTGCATTTGTGAAGCAGCTTTAGCAGTGAGAGATGTGCGGAGGTGTTTCACCATAGATACAGCTGTGGAAGGAGAGATTAACCAAAGCCTAGTCAACGAGATGGATTTTAATAAATAAGATAATTGTGTAAAGGAGAAGACAGTTTAGGAAAAGAATTGGCAAGAGTGGGATCTGAAGTCATAGCTGTTACTGGTGAGGCTGCAGTGTTCAATAGTCTAATTGATCTGTGTTTGATTATGTTAGTCTCCAAAGTCCACGTACAATGCACAGTGGGTGTTGGGTAGCCAGAGACCAAACATGGGAACATTACTTTAAAACCATTGAACAATACAGAGACAAAAAGATGAAAGTTGCACAGGAAATACTCAATAACCATTCAGTAAGCAGTTAGCAGCTCTACAGCAGACTCTATAAGGGTGGTAACACACTGAAAGGCATCTCCAATGGGAATGACTTCCATTGAGTTACTGAGACCATTCAATGGAATAACGATGTCATATTTCATGTTTGGCTTACCATGTATCAAACAAGCATGGAAACCTATCATCATGATGGATGAAGGTGGAAATACATCGATGTTCTCCCTTTGTGGCAATATAAATGAAAGCTTTTTCAGATACCCTGTTTTTAAAAATTGTGCTTTTACTTTCAATGAAGTAGCAAGGGGCATTCTTTAATTTGTTATTGATGTTTGTGAGCACTAAACCTCCCATGTAGGGCATCTGTTATCAGTAAGATGTTTGCAATTATGAATAAACTTCTAAAAGTTTTATATGAAAGTAAGGATTATGTATTGATTGTGAACTTAAGTGAAAACTGACTTATAACAGTTATGATCATATCTTCAGAAAATGCGAAACTACTTTTAAGTATAGCAATAGACTAGTTGACTCAACTGGTCCATGCTCAACCATTTCCTTCCCATCTCAATGCAGCTGCATCTATTTAATTTTCCTTCACGTGTTTATCTAGTTTTATCTCACTTTAATCTTAAGAGTCTCCTAAAGTGTACAGGGATCTAAACAGGCAGGGTTTTTGCTTACCAATATAATTACCACCAATCTAAATGTGTAGAATAGAGACAGGTTGACGACAGAAAGGGGTTAACCAAATGCACACAGGTGGCTGTTAGACTTTGACAATCTGAACAATGTACCGTAAACCCAGAGTTCTGATGAGTTTCCACTGCTTACCCAGCCAGGAACCATCTCTGAGTGACCCTCCACCTCCCTAATCCAGGACTATCTGCACTATCACAAACAATGCCAGCCCATACAGGGATTGGCAATTGTACCATTGTGTTTACCACGAGATTTGGTGTCAAATGCCCATTGCTATCAATTCTCTTATGAATGCCAGTATAACACCAAAGCTAACCTCTACCCTCAGCCCAGGAATGGCACGTTGGCTCAGTGGGAAATTCTGCTGCCTCACAGAGCCAGGGACCTGGGTTCAATTAATCTGATAATCCTGATACTTCCCTTTGAATGCCATGCTGCAAGTGGCCCCAGTAAGATGGGGACTGAGGCCTTTATACCATCGGGTCATGATACAGTGATATTATTATGAGCAAGTCTCATGGCTCAGTGGTTAGCACTGGTGCCTCACAGAGCCAGGGTTTGATTCCACCCTCAAGCTGTGTGAAGTTTGCATATTCTCCCTGTGTCAATGTTTATTTCCTCCGGGTGCTCCGGTTTCCTCCCACAGTCCAAAGGTGTACAGGTTAGGTGGATTGGCCATGGGAAATTGTCCATAGTGTCTGGGGATGTGCAGGCTAGGGTGGGTTAGCCATGAGAAATACAGAGATGGGGTGGGATGCCCTTTGGAGGGTCAGTGTGGACTTGATGGGCCGAATGGCTTGCTTCCACGCTGTAGGGATTCTATGATAGACTCTTCTTGACATTGATTAGCTGCTAAGTGATTAATGTTATGAGACAGACATCTCCTAGCAACTAGCAGCTCCTTATGAATATCTTGCGGGGCAGTGTAACTATGATCACGAGGTGTTTTCACAGTGTAGCCCAGGGCTTCACCTAAATCCTTTTCTGCTGCGAGTCCTTTGAATCAAGGAGGAGCCTTACCATGGAGTGTGGCCTGTAGAAAGGAGCTGTATGCGATGCCTTTAACATGGGGAAGGCTGTAGTACTGCAGATACCACACAGTCTGGCTGACCAGAAACCATTCCTACTCTTACCACATGTAACAGAAGGACTAACAGATTGATAATTAACTTGTTTGGCCACCTTATGACATACTTTCCCTCACCGCCAAGTCCTGGAGTGGGGCTTGAACTCAGAGCTTCTGGTCCAGAGGCAGGGACATTGCCTGCTGTGCCACAGAATCTCCCTGGCTTTGCCAATCAGAGGGACGGAGATATAGTGATGGCTTCTTGATGTTCTGTATGTAGAATTTTCCTCACTGGAACACAAGTGTAAAATGGCGAGCACGATGAATGATGGGGTGAGTTTGACCTGGAGAAATACTTACCCCTTTTCTTACCAACTCAGTAGCTAAGGGCCAGGTCAGGAAGTCCCACTGGGGACCTTTTCGACTCACCATCAATTCTGGCCATTCACTAAAAGGCCACTTCAAGGCCTCAACTCCCAACTGGCCTGAATATCTACCTTTCCAATAGATGGGAGAAGTCACAGAATCATAGAGACCTAGAACACAGAAAAACACCCTTCAGCCCATCAAGTCAAAAACAAACGCCCACCTATTCTAATTCCATTTCCCAGCACTTGGCAGCACAAGAACACGTCTCAATATTTCTTCAATCTTATGAGGTTTCTGCCTCTACCATCCATACAGGAAGTGAGTTCCAGATTCCCACCACCCTCTGGGAGATAAAGTTTTTTCCCACATCTCCTGTAAACCTCCTGCCCCTTCCCTTAAATCTCTGCCACCCCACCCCAGTCATTGATCCCTCCATCAAGGGGAAGAAGGGTCTAGGCCTGAAACGTCAGCCTTCCTGCTCCTCTGATGCTGCTTGGCCTGCTGTGTTCATCCAGCTCTACACCTTGTTACCCTATCTATGACATCTCCATCATGACCCCTCTTAATTTCCTCTGCTCTAAGGAAAACAACCCCAGGCTGTCCATTCTCTCCCTAATAACTGAAACTCTCCAGTCCAGGCAATACCCTCTCCAGTGCAATCACATCCCTCGTATAGTTTGGATTCCAGAACATGATGCAAAAGAGGTTAGTTTCTTGTCTGGGAAGCTAAGGCAAGCTACCTACCATATTGGGAATGGGAGAGGGTGTTCTATTTGCCCAATCTAGGACCAGTTGGAGGCAAGAATGTGGGGCAAGGATGTGGCCAGCTCAGCTCTGATCCAGGACACTCCACTAGGACCCGGAAGTTGATGGCCTCTAATTGGCCAGCAGCTTCTGGCAAGGTGACACTTTAACATCGAGGCTTGTGATTCGTCGAGAATTTCACTGGTCAGCTCCTGGGTACCTGCTTGGAACTCAATCTGGTGAAATTTCTCCAATGGGAACAGGGAGTCAGTTACAACAGAACACATTCAAAATCAGCCCCGGTAACCCAATAATTTGTATCACCAATGCTGGGAGAAATAAGCAATAGTCTTTGAAAATCAAAGTTGCTCCAATCTGGCCTCGCAAATTTACTTCTTAAGCCTCTTGTAAACCTACCTCTTCATCAGCTGTTCGATCACCACCTTCTCTGGCCCCATGTCCAATGTTGTGAAGGTGAGGCAATTAAATCTGTTGCAGATGCTATATCAATGCAAGCTGGCTTTATTCTATTTCATACATTGCATCCAGATGATGTTGTCTATCAGATGTCACCCCATGTTCCAATGGAAAAGATAAGACGGCTTTCAAGAGGAATGTAATTCAGTACCATGTGGATCACCGGGGGAAGTGGTATTGCAGGCCATAACTCCATTTCAAATGTGTTCTAGGAGTGAGGTTATCCACTTTTGGTAGCAGAAATAGGAAGGCAGATTACTATTGGAATGGTTGTAAATCGAGAGAGAGGAATGTCCGATGAGATCTGGGATCCTCGTGCACCAGTCGCTGAAAGTAAGCATGCAGGTACAGCAGGCAGTAGAGAAGGCAGAATGTACATTGGCCTTCATAGCAAGAGGATTTGAGTACAGGAGCAGGGACGTCTCACTGCGGTAATACAGGGCTTTGGTGAGATCACACCTGGAGTATTGTGTGCAGTTCTGGTCCCTGTATCTGAGGAAGGATATTCTTGCTACAGAGGGAGTGCAGTGAAAGATTACCAGACTGATTCCTGGGAAGGCAGGACTGATGTATGAGGAGACACTGAATCAGTTAGGATTGTATTCTCTGGAGGTTAGAAGAATGAGGAGGTATCTTATAGAAACGTATAAAATTCTAACAGGACTAGACAGGTTAGATACAGGAGGGATGTTCCCAATGATGGGGTAGTCCAGAACGTGGGGGTAATAGTTTAAGGACAGGGGTAAACCGTTTAGGACTGAGATAAGGAGAAATGTCTTCACCCAGGGAGTGGGGAGAATGTGGGATTCTCTGCCACACAAAGTGGTTCAGGTCAAAACTTTGTGTTTTCAAAAAGGAGATAGATATAGCCATTGTGGCTAATGGAATGATGGGATATTGGGGGGAGGGTGGGATTAGGGTACTGAGCTCGATGATCGAATGGCAGAGCAGGCTCAAGGGGCCGAATGGCCTACTCCTGCTCTTATCTTCTATGTTTCTATGTTCACATGTATGTGCAGTACATGCGGCATATAATGATTGACAAAACACCTCTCAGTGAAGCTCCATTAATTCAGTAAATCAGCTTACAATTTTTAACCCTTGGTCTTGTCACTTTTACAATCAGTTTTAGGCTGTCAGCAATTTGGTGAAATGAAAAGCGTTTCTGTTGAGAGTGCGTCAACCCGAAAGGGACCATTAAAGTATATGTGCACGCACAAAAGTTCAGAAAAAGCCAATTTGATTCTGTCTCTCATTCTCTTGAGGACCGACACGAGAAAAAATCGACTCCTTTGACCTTGAACCTGACAACATGTGTCCTCCTAGCTCCTTCTGGTGAGTCAGTTGCACAGAGCCTTTGGAGATAAATGGAGAGGGTTTTATGAACTTTGAGATTTTGTCTGTGCCTCCTCTTTGATCATGTATTTTTCAGCCATGTACCTTATGACTTTTATTGTTTATTAATTTTAGATTGTTTATTAATTTAGTAACTTCTTCTGATGCTTCATTTAGTTGTCTTTTCGTCTTAAGTTCTTAAATGGGATGTGGGCATTGTTGGATGTAATTAGGGGCCAGTCACATAGGTGTGCGCCTCGAGTCACATGTAGGCCAGACCAGGAAAGAACAGCAGATGTCCTTCCCTAAAGAACATTAATGAACCAGGTGGGCCTTTGTAACAAGGGCTGCTTGGTTACTGGACTAGCTTTCTAATCCCAGAATTCCACCATGATGTGAGATTTGAAATCCCTGTTTCACAGGAACTTAACTATTACCAGTCACAGAGTCACAGAGATGTGCAGCATGGAAACAGACCCTTCAGTATAACTCACCTATGCCAACCAGATATCCTAAACTGATCAAATCCCATTTGCCAGCATTTGGCCCATATCCCTCTAAACCCTTCTTATTCATGTACCCATCCAGATGCCTTTTAAATGTTGTAATTGTACCAGTCTCCATCACTTCCTCTGGCAGCTCTATACCCGCATCACCCTCTATGTGAAAAAGTTGCCCCTCTGGTCCCTTTTAAATCTTTCCCCTCTCACCTTAAACCTATGCCCTCTAGTTTTGGACTCCAGTACCCTGGGGAAAAGACCTCGGCTATTCACCCTATCTATGCCCCTCATGATTTTATAAACCTCCATTGAGTCCTTAACTGGCCTGGTCAACGTATGACAGGAGACCCAGAGCAGTGTGTTGACTCTTAACTGCTTTGTGTATTGTCTGAGCAAGCACTCAACCCAAAGGCAATTAGGGATGGCCAACAAAGGTTGGCCAAAAGAGCAATGGGCACCTCCCAGCAACCACCACTCCACTGTACCCAGGCATTGAGATGTCCATGCCAGCTTCAGACAAGTCCAGTTGGTCCAAAGTCCAAATGCAGTGCAGTGCTGCATTTCCAAATACACCAGTCTGTCTCAGATTGTCTCTGATGTTGGGGAAAAACCATCAGGGCTTCAACAGCATGTTGGCCTACTGGATCTCTCAGGAGTCGTATTTTCAGCTCTTCACTCAGAACTTGGAACTGGCAAGAAGACAAGACTTTTGGCAGATTACTAAAATAAAAGTTTTCTCCGCGGATTTCTGGGTAATACAGTGCAGACAAAGGAAGATGCCAGGTTTCCTGTAACAAGATAGCTTCTCCATTAAATGCTGGAAGGAGCAGTTTGGAGGATTGGGAACAGCCTCTAGGTTTTAAGAACCCTGGCCTCAATCTGCCTTGGAACATCATTCTCTGAGATAATAATTCAAAGCCCACAGATCCAAATTTCAGCATTTTATTGGGAAAACTGTGTCTGAGTTTAACACAAGAAGGAAATAAGCTCAACTTCCAAACAATCGAGTCTTTGGACTTCCATTGGTTTCACAAAGTCGATGAGAAGTGGTAAGGATAAATCTTTTTGCTTAGATTTTGCAAAACTTGATCCCACAAGTAGGAGTTGAACCATGCAACATTGGTGTCTTTAAGATGAAGCTAGATAGGTGCATGAAGGAGAAACGATAGGCTGAGATGAAGAACGATGCCAAAGAATTTGGGTGGTCTATAAGCACTGGTACAGACCATTAGGCTGTTTCTGAACTAGAATTATAGATGCATGGCATCCCTACACTGTGGAAGCAGGCCATTTGGCCCTTCGGGTCGGCACTGACCCTCCGAAGAGCATCCCACCAAGACCCAACCCCTAACCCTATCCCTGTAACCCTGCATTTCCCATGGCTAATCCTCCCAGCCTGCACATCCCTGGACACTATGGGCAACTTAACATGGCCAATCCACCTAATTGTTGCTTCATTATAATTCAGTTACTGCTTCAATTTACAAAGCAAAGCACTTGAATTTTTTTTATTCTTTTGAGGGATGTGGGCGTCGCTGGCTGGGCCCAGCATTTACTGCCCGTCCCTAGTTGCCCCCTTGAGAAGGTGGGGGTGAGCTGCCTTCTTGAACTGCTGCAGTCCATGTGCTGTGGGTTGATCCACAATGCCCTTAGGGAGGGAATTCCAGGATTTTGACCCAGCGACAGTTGTGGTAAATTTCCAAGTCAGGTTGTTGAGTGGCTTGGAGGGGAACTTGAAGGTGGTGGTGTTCCTATGTATCTGCTGCCCCTTGTCCTTCTAGATGGAAGTGGTCATGGGTTTAGAAGGTTCTGTCTGAGGATCTTTGGTGAATTTCTGCAGGGCATCTTGTAGATGGTACACACTGCTGTTACTGAGCGTCGGTGGTGGAGGGAGTGAATGTTTGTGGATGTGGTGCCAATCAAGCGGGGGCTGCTTTGTCCTGGGTGGTGTCGAGCTTCTTGAGTGTTGTTGGGGCAGCTCCCATCCAGGGCAAGTGGGGAGTATTCCATCACACACCTGACTTGTGCCTTGTAGATGGTGGACAGGCTTTGTGGGGAGGTAGGAGGTGTGTTACTTCTGCAGTTTTCCTAGCCTCTGACCTGCTCTTGAGGCCAGATTTGAAGGGAAGCGTTGACTGAAGAGATATTTTATTGAGAAAATTATTGATATATAGTGAGAATATGTGTTGTATAAAAGTTTTCTTCCAATATCATTAGCCCAAATCCTTTGGTAAATATTTAAATATTTTGAATAAATGGTGAATCATGATGATTATAGCATTTCACAATTAACATATTTATAACATACATTGCTGGTTTTTTTTCTCTTTACTCTTTTAATGAGATGTGGGAATTGTTGTCAAGACCAGCATTTTGTTGCCCGTCCCTAGTTGTCATTGAACTGAGTAACTTGCTAGACCGTTTCAGAGGGCAGTCAAGAGTCAACAACATTCCTATGGGTCTGGAGTCACTTGTAGCCCAGACCGGGTAAGGATGGCAGATTTCCTTCCCTAAAGGACATTAGTGAACCAGATGTGTTTTTCTATTTGGGTGATGGCAAGTTATTTGTCATCCTAACCAATGAATTTGCCCAGCTCTCACACTTCCTAGTACCAGCTGGGGCTGGGCTCAACTTAAAGGTGTCATGGTCATGGAGAAGGGGGTAGCTGTGGTCAAGAGGGTCTGACACTCAGAGAGTGGACCCTCCTGCAAAGTACTTGACCATCCCCATTGATACACTTCCGTTGACTACCCCCATATCCATGACAGACAGTGCATAGAGTTTCTCAAAGTAAAAGCTCATAAAAACAGCTTCCAAGACTTTAGCAAGGCCTTGAACAAAGTTCTGCATGGTAGACTGGTTAGTAAGGTTAGATCACACGGGATACAGGGAGAGTTAATCAATTAAATGTAAAATTGCTTGACGGTAGAGACTGAGGGTGGTGGTAGAGAGCTGTGCTCAGACTGGAGGCCTGTGGTGTTCTGTAGTGATCAGTGCTGTGTCAGAGATAGTAGGAACTGCTGATGCTGGAGAATCCGAGACAACAAGGTGCAGAGCTGGATGAACACAGCAGGCCAAGCAGCATCATAGGAGCAGAAAGGCTGACGTTTCAGGCCTATTTTTTTGATCACTTATACAAAGGATTTGGATAAGAATGTACAAAGAATAGTTAGCAAGTTTGCAGATGACACCAAAATTGGTGGTAGAATTACAGTGAAGATGGTTATCTAGCAGTACAACGGGATCTTGATCAGAGGGGCCACTGGGCTAATGAGTGGCAGACGGAGTTTCATTTAGATAAATGTGAGGTGTTGCAGTTTGGTAAAACAAACAAGGGCAGGACTTATACACAGTTAATGGTAGGGTCCTGGGAAGTGTTGTCTAACAGAGAGACCCAGGCGTGCAGGTACATAGCTCCTTGAAAGTGATGACACAGGTAGACAGGGTGGTGAAAAAGACATTTAGTACACTTGCCTTCATTGGTCGGTATATTGAGTACAGGAATTGGAGCGTCGTGTTGTGGTTGTGCAGGGCATTGGTGAGGTCACTTTGAAGTTCTGTGTTTGGTCCTGGTTGCCCTGCTAAAGGAAGGATATTACTAAATTAGAAAGAGTGCAGAAAAGATGTTGCTGGGACTGGAGGGTTTCAGTTATAAGGAGAGGCTGGATAGACTGGGACTTTTTTTTACTGGAGCGTAGGAGGCTGAGGGTTGAACTTATAAAGGTTCATAAAATCATGAAGGGCATGGATAGGGTGAATAGCCAAGGTCTTTTCCCCAGGGTAGGGGAGTTCAAAACCAGAGAGCATAGGTTTAAGGTGAGAGGGGCAAGATTTTATGCAGAGGGTGGTACGTGTATGGAACGATCTGCCAGAGGAAATGGTGGATGCAGGTACAGTTACAAAATGTAAAAGATATTTGGACAGGCACATGAATAGGAAAGGCTTAGAGGGATATGGGCCAAGCGCAAGAAAATGGGACTAGTCCAGTTTGAGATTATGGACAAGTTGGGCCAAAGGGTCTCTTTCCGTGCTGTACAACTCTATGGTTCCAACATTGGGGCAGATGAACCCATTCAGAGTTACATTACATTACCACTGTGCCCCAGGTGGTCTGAGTAAATTAATCATAGAGTGGGGTTTCCAATGTCAAAGGAGGCCAGTCAGCCCATCGCGTGCACACTGTATCTCTGCAAGTGCCACTTATGGAGTCTCACTCCCCAACATTTACACAGGTAGCTCTCTGGGAGGGCTCATTAATAGTCATGGAATCTTATCCCTACACATGGATGGTACCTTCAATTGAGCACCCTGTTGGCATGCTACCACCTGGCTATGCCCTTTCTTGCTGTCCATTCCCAGATGCCCAGTGTGAAGGAGGTAGCGAGCTGCCTTTGGCAGTTTGTGTGATTGTAGGGGACACCTACAATGCTGTTAGGGAGGAAATTCTAGGAGTTTGACGTAGTGAAAGAACGGTGAGATATTTCCAAATCAGGATGGTAGTGGCTCGGAGGGGAACTTGCTGGATCGTATTCTCATGTATCTGCTGCCCTTGTCCTTCAAGATGGTAGAGATCATGGGTTTGGCAGGTGCTGTCTTAGAAGCCTTGATAAGTTGCTCTAGTGGATCTTGTAGAGGGCACACATTGTTGTGACTGAGCGTTGGTGGCGGAGGGAGTAGATGTTGAAGTGTGCTGATCAAACCAGCTATTTTGTGTTAAAAGGTGGGTTCCAATATTAGGAGTGAGAGAAAACAGTTTTTAATGGTGGAAGAAAATAGAACTGCTGGACATTGATGAAAGGTTTGCAGCATGAGGCACCGTGCTGTCTGATGCAGCGAATAGTTAGGACTGGAATGTACTGCCAGAGAGTGTGGCAGAGCCAGACATAACCAAGACTTTAAAAGGAGAATTTGGTAATTATTTGTAGAAGGCAAATTAGCAATGCCGCAGGTAAAAAGTAAGTCAGGGGCACTGGGTGAGGTTTCCTTGGGAACATTTTGCGAGGGAAGGGTGGGTGAAGGGTGTTATTGACGGGGGGGGCATGAAGTGAGGGGTTTGTGAGGGTGAGGGTGAGGTTGAGGGCTGAATGGGAGGTTGAGGGATTTGGGGGTGTGAGCTAGAGGTTGAGGGGGTTTGGAGAAGAGAGGATGAGGAGGCGGTGAGGTAGAGGGGTTGAGGGAGTGTGGGGAAAGTTGGTGTTGGGTGAGGGGTTGGGGTGAGGGGGCATTGAGGGGGTGTGGGGGTGAGGGGTTGAGGACGGGCTTGGCAGGAGAGGTGGAAGGGGTTAAAGGGAATAAGGGGGATACAGTTAGGGGGTGGCGAGGGAGGGCTGGGTGGTTTGAAGCTTTAGAACCTTGGGGACTTCCCAACGAGCGTCATCACCAATGAACTAATTTCAAAGCCGAGTTACTGTCTAAACATCACCAAAGGATTTGGCCTCTTTGTGCACAGCAAGATCCCACATGCAGTAATGCATGAAGCACACATCAACCTGCTATAGGAAGGATATTATTAAACTGGAGAGGGTTCAGAAAAGATTTACCAAGGCATTGCTGGGATTGGAGGGTTTGAGTTAGAAGGAGGGATTGGATAGGTTGGGACTTTTTTTCCTGGAGTGTAGGAGGCTGAGGGGTGACCTTATAGAGGTTTATAAAATTATGAGGGGCATTGATAGGGTGAATTTCAAGGATCTTTTCCCGAAGGTTTGGCAGTTCAAAACTAGAGAGCATGTTTTTAAGGTGAGAGGAGAAAGATTTTAAAAAAACATGAGGCGCAACTATTTTTCCACAGAGAGTGGATCGTGTGTGGAATGCATTTCCAGAGGAAGTGGTGGATGCGGGTACAGTTATAATGTGTAGGAGACATTTGGATAAGTACATGAATGGGGAAGGTTTGGAGGGATATGGGCCAGGAGCAGGCAGGTGGGACTAGTTTAGTTTGGGATTATGGTTAGCGTGGACAGGTTGGACTGAAGGGTCTGTTCCTGAAGGGTTTGAGTGAAAATTAGTAGCTCAGGTGCTGGTTGTAGGTGTTGGTGTGTTCGCCAAGCTGTGAGGTTTGATAGCAGACGTTTTGTCCCCTTATAATTGACATCCTCGGTGCTGTGGAGCCTCCTGTGAAGCGATGTTGTCTAGTGCCAGTTCAAATTTTATATGGCACTGGACAACATTGTTTCACAGGAGGCTCCACAGCACCGAGGATGTCACCTAGTAAGGGTGTGAAACATCTGCTATCAAACCTCCCAGCTCGGCGATCACAGCAACATCTACGATCTGTTCCTGTGCTGTATGACTGTAGGGCTATGACCTCCTGATGCATCTCCTTGAGAAACCCATGAGCGAGTGCGAACGGTCGGGTTCATCAGCCTGATGTCTGAGAGCTGGTTTACTAATAAGTCACAGCTGATGTCAAGCCCCATGTGCTCATATCATCAGCACAGGAGCTGGCTGTTGATAGATAAGTGGCAATAGGAGTATAGGCGCTACTTGGAAAAAAAACTGGAAAACAAGGTGGTCCTGGAATCTCTTATTTCTGAGAAGCAATCTTATCTCCACAAACTGAATTTGAAAGCACCCTGCCCTGGGATATGTACACATTGAAAGAAATAGTGATGAGGAAATGGTGCTGGAGTTAATGTGGCCTTCTAACCAGCTAGTAAATAAAACCACAGCAAGCAAAACAAAGGCCTGTCAAAGTGGGTTTTCAGTGAATATTTATTCCATTGTGGGAAAACTGACTGGATTTGCATCAAACATATGAATCCGTACAAAATAGGAAAAGGAGTAGGCCATTCAGCCCCTCCATTAAGCTCATGTTCAGTTTCTGATGCTAGCCACTGACTCCCTCATTCGTCAAGAACGTTTCTGAATCTGCTTTGAAAATACTCTACAACCCCACACCTCCACCATTCTCTGGGGAAGAAAGCTTCAAAGATTCATGATGCCCTAAGTGAAAAAAAAATCTTCTTCATCTCTGTCTTCTGTGAGGGAGCCCTTATTTATCAAATTTGCCCCCTAACGCTAGTCTCTCCCGCAAATGGGAAATGCCCTTCTGGTATTCGTGCTCCCAAATTGCTACACAATCTTAAATTTGATCAGATCACCTCTCATTCTTCTGAACTCCAATGGGTGTTGGCCCAAACTGTCCAAACTTCCAGTAATAGATGACCCCCCAGTCCCACCTCAGCGGGAATATATTTGAATCTTATTGGCCATTCAATAATGATGACCCTTTCAGTGGTTATCCCAAGCTCAGTAGCAAGAGTGGACAAGCTCTGCTAATTTGAACAGCTTTTGCCAGTTGTTGACCTAGGGGGAGGGGAGAGCTCGCTCCATGCCAATTTGGAACAGGACAATTGAGGGACAGGACAGAGGGCAGGGGTTAACCACGGAGTGCTACCCTCTATTTAATTCCAACCCAACCGTAAACCTAACCCCGTCCCCAACCCACAAGGCACCTACCTGATACTTGGGTTCTCAAGATGTTTTCTTTATAGTCCTGCGGTGACATCCACCAGCCTTCTCTGTGGCGCTACCCAGGGTGTGAATTGCAAGCCTCTGTTTGGTTGCCCATTCTCGCTGGGCAGAAATTCTGCCTCCCCGTGCTCACCCACCCACCACCTCTTCTCCACGGGGAGGAGGGTGGGTGCCAATTTCAGAGAAAGACCCACCAGTGACCTCCGAACTGCCTGATCCAGAGGAAGAGACATTAGGTTTTCCTGTGAAGAGTGAGATGAGGTGATCAAGGGGCAAGATGCCCAACGAAAAGGGATGGATCCCTCCCAGAGGAAAAGCAGAACATTCTGGCAAAAAGCAATTGCGGAGAGAGAAAAAAGAGTCAATATTTCAGCTTGGTGCCATTTTGTACGAACTGGGTAGAAGGATTTCCACGCTTTGTACAGAAATACATCTCTATTTATGCAGAAAATACAACTATTTGCATTTCAAAGCATGCCCCTAATGTACGGAAAGATGTTATCATCAGGAAAGTTTTCTCCCCCTCGTATTAAAGTTTTATTCCTGAAAGGATGTCTTCAATGAAGGGACCCAACTACTGTAGCCAAACGCAGGGATGTTACAAAAGTAGGTTGGAAGCAAGTTTGCAGAAATGTTGCAGGGAATCTGCAAGTGTAACAAATCATATGGAATCAAATTTGGCAGGTGGCGTCTAATGTAAGAAAATATAACGTCAATTTTGACAGGAAGAACAGAAAAACAGAACAGTATTTAAATGGAGAAGGATAGAGAATGCAGTGATACAGACGGATTTGATTATCCTTATACAGGAATCATACAAAATTATTAGGAAACAAATTATTAGGAAAGCAAATTTCATGTCGGCCTTTTTTCCAACCAGAATGGAATATAAAAGTAGGGAAATCTTGCTGTAACTGTACAGGGCATTCAGGAGCTCACACCTGTGTACAGTTTTGACACCCAATTTTAAAAGGATATACGAGTCTGAGAAACAGTTCAGTGAAGATCTGTATACCTGATTCCTGAGATAAAAGGGCTTGTCTTATGAATAAAGGATAAGCAGATTGGGCCTATATTCATTGACAAGGTGGTCCTGTCACAGGAGACAAAAGGAGCTAGGAGCAAGTAGGAATGCGGTTAAAGCTGCAATCAGATGGAGAGTGAACTAAAAACAGAAAGTGCTAGAGAAACTCAGCAGGCCTGGAAGTGTCTGTGGAGAGAGAAACAGAGTTAATGTTTTGAGTCAGACTATGATCTTATTGAAAGGTGGATAGGCTCCGTTTCTTTCATTCATTTTTGGGATGTGGGCATCGCTGGCTGGGCCCAGCTTTTACTGCCCGTCCCTAGTTGCCCCCTTGAGAAGGTGGGGGTGAACTGCCTTCTTGAACCGCTGCAGTCCATGTGCTGTGGGTTGACCCACAATGCCCTTAGGGAGGGAATTCCAGGATTCTGACCCAGCGACACTGAAGGAACGGCGATATATTTCCAAGTTGGGATTCCAAGCTCAGAGGGGAACTTGCAGAGGGGTGGTGTTTCCGTGTATCTACTGCCCTTGATCTTCTAGATAGAAGTGGTCGTGGGTTTGGAAGGTGCTGTCTGAGGACCTTTGGTGAGGTTTCTGCAATGCATCTTGTAGATGGCACACACTGCTGCTACCGAGTGTCAGTGGTGGAGGGAGTGGGATGTTTGTGGATGTGGTGCCAATCAAGCGGGAGCTGCTTTGTCCTGGATAGAGTCGAGTTTCTTGAGGGTTGTTTGGGCTGTGCTTATCCAGGCAAGTGGGGAGTATTCCGAATGGCCTACTCCTGCTCTTAATTCTGAGGAGCTTATGTTTTTATAAGGTCCTCATCTGGGAAGGAGTGACAAGTTGAAGTATTTTTAGAAAAAGGAGGTGGATTTACGTCTTATTAAAGGGAATTAATTTTGAGGTAGATGCACTTTAGGGTACTAATGTGATGGTGTTGAGAGGTCAGAGGTGGATTTGACCCCAAATTTACAATGTACCAATCTTACCATTAGACCGATTGGGGGTTTCTTAGACATATGCAATATACTGTCCACGTTGGCACCTCTTCCTCATGTATCATAAGGATTCTTAGCACTTCAAGACAGCCCTGAATCTGCGCTCTCAGCCTGCTGCCTTCCTGAATGTGTACAAATTGTTTACTGACAATTATCCTTTGAATTCCCCTCCTGCGCTGTCACAATCCAATGCAGCACTCCATGTTATTGGAAAAAGGTGACATTAGTTCATATTTTGGGTGGCAACAGTTTACTCTTATGCTAGTTAGGAGACATCTCAATCATTTAGGACTGAAATGAAGAACAACTGGAATCTTTGGGATTCACTGGCCCAGAAGGTCCAGGGAGTTCAGTCATTCAGAATGTTCAAGGCTGTGTCCAGTTCTGGTCACCCAGTTATGAGAGGGATATTATTAAGCTGGAGAAGGTTCAGAAGAGATTTACCAGGATGTTGCTGGGTATGGAAGGTTTGATTAAAAGAAAGGCTGGATAAGCTGGGACTTTTTCCCAGCTTATAGAAGTTTATAAAATTATGAGGGATATAGATAGATTTGATGGTAATTTTCTGTCCCCTAGGATGGGGGATTTCAAGTCTAGGGGGAAAATTTTTAGGATGAGAGGAGAGAGTTTTAAAAAAGACATGAGGGGCAAATTTCTTTACGCAGAGAGTGGTTTGTGTGTAGAATGAACTCCCTGAGAATGTGGTAGATGTGGGCACAGTTACAAAGTTTAAAAGACACTTAGACAAGTAGATGAATATGAAAGGTTTGGAGGGATATGGACCAGGATCATGCAGGTGGGACTATTTTAGTTTGGGATTATATTTAGTATGGACTGGTTGGACTGAAGAGTCTGTTTCTGTGCCGTATCACTCAATGACTCGATGACCAAGAGGTGGGTCATATACAAACAGGAGGGTAACAGTACAAGCCTTCAAACTCCCAAAGGACTGACACTTGCATCAAGTTCAAGGCCTTAGCTCTAAAGCTAACCACAAATGGCTTCATTTAGTAGCAAGATAAGAGACAACACTAGCACCTAACCTTCCTGGAAAAACTGAAAATCAGAGTTTATTTAGAATCGCCTATGCCACTCTTCTGGGAATCTTATCTACTGAAAGCACAAATAGAGTTCCAGTTACGTGAGGGCAGCTTGTGAGAAAATGCATAGAAGTGAACACTCAGTGAATTAAAGCCAACAGGAGAAACACATTCACAGAAAAAAATGACACTGTTTGGGAGCCATTCAGATGTGACAAATAGAATGGTGATTCGAGTGTAAACAAACAGCTCTGGGAGTAGATAATAAGTTATTGTCACACCCCTTGCTGAAATCACTCCGCAGAGGCTGGTATCCTGTCCCCGAGTCACCTTTTATTTACACAGCGAGAGGCCTTGACACTGATCCAGTTCCTTCAAAGCCAGCTCTCAGAGTGAGCAGAACCTCTGACACTCCTGTTTATATCTGACAGCCAGGGCTCCCTGATTGGCCCCAGGTCAGCAGCCCCAATCAGGGAACTCCTCTTCTATGAGGTCCACCTGGATGAACCAGTTACACTCACCAAGGGTTTGTGATGATGTTGTGAGGCAGGTTGGCCCAGAAACAAGGAGAATTTACTGCTCTTCGTCAAATAGCAAAGGTTCTAACCCCATCTGTGTGAGAAGATAGGCTCTGAGCCTTATTGTGTCCTTCAGAATGGGGATTACTCCCAACAAAGGAGCTATCGGAAAATTGCACCGTTCCCTCATCTATATATGGTAGTCTCGGCTCTATTGTGGGACTTTACCCTGTAACCATCTAGCTCAGACACAAATCAGTGGACAATAGCTTATATTTACATTGTGCCTTAATTGAATAAAACAACGCCAGGTGCTTCAGGGGAAAGTGACTGAGTAAAATGTCACTGTCAGTCATAGTGTCAAACAGCGCGGAAACAGACCCTTTGGTCCAAATTGTCCCACCCAGACATCCCAATCTGGCTTAGACCCATTTGCCAGCATTTGGCCCATATCCCTCTAATCCCTTTCCTATTCATGTACCCATCCAGATGCCTTTTAAATGTTGTAATTGTACCAGCCTCCACCACTTCCTCTGGCAGCTCATTCCATACACGCACCACCCTCTGCGTGAAAAAGTTACCCCTCAGGTCCCTTTTAAATTTCTCCCATCTCACCTTAAACCTATGCCCATCGAGTTTTGGACTCCCCCCATCCTGGGGAAAAAAACCTTGGCTATTCACCCTATCCATGCCCCTCGTGGTTTTATAAACCTCTATAAGGTCACCCCTTCAGAGAGAGCAGCTTAAACTCAGGCATGTTTAAAAGTTTTATTGCAAAGAAAGTCAAGTTGCATTTACATGGAGAGCCTAGTATCAGAGAATGGGTTCGTGCCAATAATTTCATCTCAAGTCTAGCTCTTGTGGTTTACGGTGTGGGCTGTGTTGCCATGATTAGATCAATGGACGACCTTGTAGGATGGTTTTGTTCGTTTCCCAGTCTTCTACTTTGAATTGAATTGAATCATTTATTGTCACATGTATTCAATGTAAAAATACTGTGAAAAGTGTGTATCTTCACCGTAAATACATGGCGCCATTCACATTAACTTAGAAAAAGATAAGAAAAGAAATAACTTAAGAGAGTCCAACTTTCCATTCCTCCGCTAGAGTCCCACTCCGGGCTTTCCAACCCTTTCCATGCCTCTGCTAGAGTCCCACTCCGGGCTTTCCAACCTTCGCCATATTTCTGCTAGAGTCCCACTCCCGGCTTTCCAGCCCTCTCCATGTCTCTGCCAGAGTCCCGCTCTGAGCTTTCCAGTTGGACACTTCACTGCTAGTTCCCTGGTTCTCCAATCTCATGAACTGTGGATGTCTGTATAGCCAGCATGCCTTGTTCTTGGCTCACACTTTTCAATGCAATCTGCAGGCAAATGGTTAGCTCTGTCCTATGTATATCCTGCTCCCCAGTGACAGCATAAAAACCTACATCTGAAACTCAAGTCAAGGAGATGTGCAGACATGTGAGGTGGAAAACATCTTGTGAATCATCCTTTACTTCCTCATTCTGCTATACATTGCTGTATCTGGTGTCCTACATTCTTTCAATTCTTCCTACCTTCACTGTTCATGTCCATTGGCATTACAGGGTACAGTACTTTACACCTGGCTGTACGAGAAACAACTCTCCCAACATGTACGATAATAGGTTCTGAAATGCATGCACCAAAATCTTGTATCCTTTCTCCTTGGCAATGTGTGATGTTCAAGCATGGAAACTCAGAGCTGAATCCAGTGCAATCTTTTAAAGTACTTCCTCTCTTGGTCCTTCCTATTTTCTGGATACTTAAGCTGCCTCTGCAGGGAGTACATACAAATAAAGAATTAGAATTAGAATCACTACAGTGTGGAAACAGGCCATTCGGCCCAACAAGTCCATACTGCCCCTCTGAAGAGCATTCCGCCCAGAGTCATTCCCCTACCCCTGCATTTCCTATGTCTAACCCAAACACCCGTAGGTACTATGGGCAATTTAGCATGGCTAATCCACCTAGCCGGCATATCTTTGGACTGTGGGAGGAAACCGGAGCACCCGGAGGAAACCCATGTAGACACGGGGAGAACATGCAAATACCACACAGACAGTCACCTGAGGGTGAAATTGAACTGGGTCCCTGGTGCTGTGAGGCGGCTGTGCTAACCACTGAGCCACCATGCCACTCCTGGAGAGGGTTTTGAAATTAAGACATGAGTGGATTTGTGAGAGAAGGTGAAATAGATGGGAATCTGTGACTTGGGGCAGAATTTAAGGCTATTGGAACTGAAAGAACTGCGGATACTGTAAATCGGAAACAAAATTCTGAGGAAGAGTCACCGGCCCCAAAACATTAACTCTGATTTCTGTTCACAGATGCTGCCAGAGCAGCTGATCTTCTCCAGCAATTTCTGTTTTTGTTGTGTTTAATGTTATAGGCTTTGGGAGGGGTTGGGAGGATCTTGGACGCCCATCCTGTATTTGTGTATTCCACTGTTATTTGACAAACAGGGTGCAGGATCTTTGTTGCAATCTGTGACTACATCAGACAGATTCTCCAACCCTGCACAAAATGAGTTCTACAGCTCATTCATCTGTAAGACCATGAGATATAGCAGCAGAATTAGGCCATTCGGCCCTTTCAATCCACTCCACCATTTAATCATGGCTGATAAGTTTCTCAACCCCTATGAGCTTCAAGCTCATTTACTTTGTTTCAAATATTGTGATCTAATTACAAGATTTGTTGCGCAACCTCCTACCATAATTCTTCCCTTTTTAGGATCTCAAGATGACAGGTCAACCTACCCGCTTCTTCTACCATCTGCCACTTTCAAACTTAAGTTGCTGCCTGGCACTGTGGGCCTTAGCTATTTACTCGGTTTTCTCAGAAGATTGTAAGGGATGGTAGTGTATGTAGTTGTACTTTGCCACATATTGGGCACATCCACAATCCAGTATATCACCAATAAAGGTGAAGGTCTAGTCTGTGATTGCAGATGCTACTAGGTTTGGAAGTTGGCCACTTGGACATAAATCATGAAATTGCTCATGTACAGAGCGAGCTAGATAGGAAACTTAGAGCAAACAGTAATAGCGTGATACAGAATGGAATAGTCAACCAGTTGGTTTCCATCTCTAGAGTCAATGGATGATGCTGTCACTCCTGTCAGAGAATTTCAAGCCCCACTCTCGTGACTTGTAGAATCATAGAGTCATACAGCATGGAAACAAACCCTTTGGTCCAATGAGTCCACACCAACCATGTCCCCAAACTAAACTAGTCCCACTTACCTGTGTTTAGCTCATATCCCTCCAAACCTTTCCAATTCATGAACTTATCCAAATGTCCTTTAAACATTGTAACTGTACCTGCATCCACCACTTCCTCTGGCAGTTCATTCCACACAAGAACCACTCTCTGTGTAAAAGGTTGCCCCTCATGTCCTTTCTAAATCTTTCTCCTCTCACCTTAAGTTTTGAACTCTCCCACCCTAGGGAAAAGACCCTTGCTGCTCACCTTATCTATGCCCCTCATGATTTTATAAACCTCTATAAGATCACTCCTCAACATCCTACGGTCCAGTGAAATAAGTCCCAGCCTATCCAGCCTACTTTTATAACTCAAACCCTCCATTCCTGGCAACATCCTGGTAAATCTTTTCTGAACCATCTCCAGCTTAATAAAATCCTTCCTACAACAGGGAGACCAGAACTGCATACTATACTCCAGAAGAGGCCTCGCCAACGTTCTGTACAATCTTAACATGACATTCCAACTCCTGTACTCAAAGGTCTGACCAATGAAAGCAAGCATGCTAAACACCTTCTTAACCACCCCATCTACCCATGACTCAGATTATAAATAAATATGTACCTTAACTCCTAGGTGTCTCTGTTCTACAGCATGACCCATGGCCCTACCGTTGATTGTATAAGTCCTACCCTTGTTTGTTTTACCAAAATGCAATCCCTCGCATTTATCCAATTGATCAAGACCCAATTGATCAAGACCTCTTTGTAATCTTAGACAACATTCTTCACTGTCGACTATATCACCAACTTTCGTATCATCCACAAACTTACCATGCTTCCTATATTCTCATCTAAATCGTTTATATCAATGACAAACCAAAAAGGACCCAGTACTGATCCCTGTGGAACACCACTGGTCACAGGCCTCCAGTGCAAAAAACAACTCTCCACCTCCACCCTCTGTCTCCTGCCGTTAAGCTAATTTTGTATCCAATTGGCAAGCTCACCCTGAATCCCATGTGATCTAGGTTTACTAATTAGCCTGCCATGCAGAACCTTTTCAAAGGCTTTAACTAAAGTCCATGTAAACCTGCAGACACAATCTAGGCCAACAGTTCATTGTTGTACTGAGAGAAAGCTACACCAATGGAGGTGTTGTATCTTTCAAATAAGATGCTAAATCATCCCTGCTATGGCCATGATCACATTCTGCTTTTTGAAGTTTGCTACATTTCCTGTATGGTGACTACACATCACAGAAAAACATACTTTGGGAAGTCTGTAGGTCACGAAATTTGTTACCTGAATGCAATTTAGATTTTGTTGCCTCTCTGGTAGCATGATGTAACTAAATTCTAGGAAGTTCCTTAAAGACATGGAGTAGTTACTGAACTGCAGTTCAGTTTGGACTTAACTATAATCACTTTAGTTAAGGTTGCAATCAAGAAGACCCTTCATTCTGCTTGCTGGTGCTCAGTTCAGTTTCCTCCAGAACCACTTGGCTCCAGGCATCATTGTTACCTTGGTCCAAACATGGACAAAATGATTGTTTCTAGAGGTCAGGATGATGGTGGCTTGTCTTGCCAACAAGGCAGCATTTGACTGAGGGCTGTGTCAAATAATCCAGCCGTACTGCAGTCCTTGGGAACCGGGTGAATGTTTTCCACTGGCTGCAATCACACTGAACGCAAAAGTGTGTCTTTGCCAATCATCTCAGTCCCAGAAGCTCCTCTGGGCACCGTCCTAGGTACAGCCATTGTCAGTAGCTTCATCTACGACTTTTCCTACATTATAAGGTCAGGAGTAGGTAACCAGATAAAAAAGAACAATGAAATATTTGCCTTTCTCTCCAAGGGACTGATTCCATGGAAAGTTAAGCTTTTGGTTTTATTACTTTTGGTCAGACACCAGGTATTACTGTCATTATGTTTAGGATCCAGGCCTCAGAGACAGTGTAATAGCTTCAGAGAGTAGGCAGTACAGATTTACTGGAATAATGGGGGCTAAAGGGTTATGTTGTGAGAACAAGTCGCACAAATTTGGCTTGTATTCCCTTGAGTGTTAAGTGAGATCATAGAGTCATTCAACAGGGAAACAGACCCAACTCTTCCATGCTGACCAGGTTTCCCAAACTAAACTAGTCCCATTTGTCTATGTTTGGTCCATATCCCTCTCAACCTTTCCTATGCATGGACCTGCTCAAATGTCTTTTAAATGTTGCAACTGTACCGGCCTCTACACTTCCTCTGGCAGCTCATTCTACATATGTACCACCCTCTGTGCGAAAAAGTTATCCTTCAGGTCCCTCTTAAACCTTTCCTCTCTCGCCTTACAAACCTATGCCCTCTGGTTTCGATGTGGAGGTGCCGGTGTTGGACCGGGGTGGACAAGGTCAGAAGTCACACGACACCAGCTTATAGTCCAACAGATTTATTTGAAAACACGAGCTTTCAGAGCCTCACTCCTTCTTCGGGTGTCAGTGAGAAAGGTGGCATCAGACATGGAATTTATAAGCAAAAGATCAAATGGTCATAGAACTGATGCAAATATATTGAACAAACCTAAGATGGCTGTTAAATCTTTAATCAGTTAGAAAGGATTAATATACAAATCCCAGAATTTCTTTCAAGTCACTGCCCCAAGATAACTGAAGGTTTTATTAGTTCCCTCAGTATACCAGAGGTGCCATCCCAGGTCAGACAATGCATTTTAGGTGTGAGGCCTTGTTTAGAACCTGGCTATGTATCCCAGGAGTCAGACTGGTTTTATTTCCAAAGTAGGAATTTATAAAATGCCATATTGACTGCCTACAAATTGTGTGCTTTTGAACAAAATAGAGTGTATTTGGCCTCGATGGGTAAACGTCCCGCAAGGCGGACTTCGGGATACACGACAACGCACAGTTGATGAGCACAGGCTGATAGCCAGGTTCAGTAACCATGAGGACGGCCCCAACCGGGACCTTGGGTTCGTGTCACACTATAGGTGACCCCCACCACACTGTACACTCTCTCTCACACACACACTCTCACACACACACACACACATGCGCGCACACACACACACTCTGTCTCTCAAGCACACACATTGTCTCTCCCTCACGAGAGCACACACACACACACGCACGAGCACACACGCACACACACACACACTTTCTCTCTCTCTCCCTCACATGCACACACACACACACACTCACACACACACTCACACACACTCTCACACATACACACACACATTCATACACACACACTCTCTCACACAAACACACTCTTTCTCACACACACGCACATGTACACTCACACACTCTGTCTCTCAAGCACACATATTCTCACTCCCTCACGAGAGCACACACACACATACACGCAAGCGCACACACACATACTCTGTCTCTCAAGCAACACATTCTCTCTCCCTCACGAGAGCATACACACACACACATGCACACGCGTGCGCGCGCACACACAGACACACACACACACACTCTCTCCCTCACACACACACACAAACACACACATTCTCTCTCTCTGTCTCTCACTCTCTCTCTCACATGTGCGCATGCACACACACACACACACACACACACACACACACGGGGTGAATTTGCATTTGAAGATTTATAATTGCAGATACATTCTATTTGGTTCAAAAAGCACACAATTTGTAGACAGTCAATGTTGCATTTTATAAATTCCTATTTTGGAAATAAAACCAGTATGACTCCAAGTTGATATACAGCCAGGTTCTAAACAAGGGAATTGATAAAACCTTTAGTTACCTTGGAACAATGACTTGAAAGAAATTCTGGGATTTACATTTCAATCCTTTCTAACTGATTAAAGATTTAACAGCCATCTTAGGTTTGTTCAATACATTCACATCACTTCTATGACCCTTTGATCTTTTGCTTACAAATTCTGTGTCTGATGCCACCTCTCTCACTGACACCTGAAGAAGGAGCGAGACTCCGAAGCTTGTGTCTTCAAACAAACCTATTGGACTATGAGCTGGTGTTGTGTGATTTTTGACCTTCTAGTTTTGAACTGTCCCACCCCAGGGAAAAGACTTTTGCTATTTGCCTTATCAATGCTTCTCATGATTTTATAAACCTCTATAAGGTTACCCTTCAAGAGAATTCCTTTGGGCACAGGCAAAGAAACTAGCTCCACTGATGAGTCATCAAGAATCTTTAAATTCGAGCAAGGCATAATTTTCACTGATGAATGTGGGTCTACTTTCTCACACAGCTGAAAGAACAGCAATAATGTGAACTTTGAGGCAATCAGGGCTACGTTATAATATACAGATAGTCATGGCCTGTACTTAGATTCTGCTAATTAATCTAACATTGATCAATTTCACCAAATCCCTCTTGAGAAGGCTGCAGAATTTCCAACAGGAATGACAGATACCAATCAAAGGGGAGGTTAAAGCCTGGTGGTATTATCACTGGACTGTTTAATCCAGAGACCTGGGGGGACCTGGTATCAATCCTGCCATGGCAGGTGATGAAATTTGAATTCAATAAAAAAAATCTGTAATTAAGAGTCTAATGATGACCATGATTCCATTTCCAATTGTCAGAAAAACCCATCTGGTTCACTAATGTCCTTTTAGGGAAGGAAACTGCCATCCTTACCTGGTCTGGCCTACATGTGGCTCCAGACCCACAGCAATGTGGTTGACTCTGAACTGCCCGATGGGCAATTAGGGATGGGCAATAAATGCTGGTCTAGCCAGTGGTGCCCTCATCCTGTGAAGGAATAAAAAAAGCAGAAATTCAAATGATGGGGCAGTCAGTACCACCCAAATTTACTCTTACCTTTAGAACAAAGAATTGAAGTATCCACTGGGCCTCAGCTTTGGGGTGTAGATCGAAGCCTCTTAGCATTGTAAGAAAGAACTTGGCATTGTGTAGAACCCAACCTGGTTCAATCTATCCCCTAAATGGTGTTCGTTGAGATCTGATCATTGAACTACACAGGCTGTGGTTATATAATGTGATTGCACCATAAACAGTTATACCTTCCCCATTTATGTGTGTTTTGTCTTAGTCAGCAGAACTCACTCCTGCAATAGGAAGGATGTTGTTAAACGTGAAAGGGTTCAGAAAAGATTTACTAGGATGTTGCCAGGGTTGGAGGGTTTGACCTAAAATGAGTTTTAGGCTGGGGCTATTTTCCTTGGAGTGTCACAGACCGAGGGGTGACCTTATAGAGGTTTATAAAATCATGAGGGGCATGGATAGGGTGAATAGCCAAGGTCTTTCCCCAGGGTGGGGGAGTCCAAAACTAGAGGGGCATAGGTTTAAGGTGAGAGGGGAAAGATTTAAAAGGGACCTAAGGCACAACATTTTCACACAGAGGGTAGTGCGTGTATGGAATGAGCTGCCAGAGGAAGTGGTGGAGGCTGGTACAATTACAGCATTTAAAAGGCATCTGGATGGATATGTGAATAGGAAGGGTTTAGAGGGATATGGGCCAAATGCTGGGAAATGGGACTAGCTCAATTTAAGATATCCGGTCGGCACAGATGAGTTGGACTGAAGAGTTTGTTTCTGTACTGTACAACTCTATGACTCAACCAGTTAACGTGAAGTGGAATATCTTCACTTCCAAAGCACTGAGGGTCAATGATTTCTCTTTGATGCAAGTAAAAAAATACAGGTAACTTAAATGGCTTAAATGCTGGCTCTAAGAGCATGTGTGACCATAAAGCCCTAAGATACAGGAGTAGGCTATTCAGCCTTTTGAGTGTGCTCCACCATTCAATAAGATGGTTGCTGATTTGTCAGTCCTGAACTCCACTTGCCTGCCTTCTCTCGTGGTTCCCTTGAAAATCTGTCTCAGCCCTCAATATACCTAATGACCCAGCCTCTACAACTCTCTGTGGTAAAGAATTTGACAGGTTCATTACCCTCTGGGGGAAGAAATTCCTCCTCATGTCTGTCTTAAATGGGTAACCCCTCATTCTGAGGTTATACCCTTTGACCCTAGACTTGACACGTTCTTTGTTTTCTGTCCCTTGTGTTGTGGGCATGGCTGGCAAAATGAGGATCTATTGCCCAAGTCTTGAGAAGCTGGCAGCGAATGTTCTTCTGCAACCATCAACTGGTGAGGGTATTCCTGCAATGTGGATCGCCCAGGGTTTTGTCCCAGTGATAACGAAGGATGTACTGTGACTCGGATGGGAACTTAGAGCTGAGTGAGGTCGCGTATCTGCCTCCTGCCCTTGCCCTTCTAAGCATTGGGAGGCTTGGATTTTGGAAATGCCAAGAGGTTAACCTCAAATTGTAACCTTTGTAATGTCAGAAGCTGCTTACACCCAGAAGTAATAGCAGGGAGTTCCAACTGTTATGGCATCTTGAAACTGAGCAAACAGCCGCATGTTTAATGCATAATGTTCAGTAAAGGATCACAGGCAATATCAGGAGTGCAGTGCCACCTCCGATTGGACAATTAAGTGAGATCTATATGACCCCTGCTCTTCACCGCTGTCCTATCAAATAGTTTTGCCCTGTTCCGATCAACCAATTCAGCATCTGCTGTAGCAAGGATATTATTAAGCTGGAGAGTGTTCCGAAAAGATTTACCTGAATTTTGCCGGGAATGGAGGGTTTGAGTTATAAGGAGTGTAGGAGGCTGATGGTGACCTTATAGAGGTTTATAAAATCATGAGGGGCATTGATAGGGTGGGTGACAAGGGTCTTTCCCCAGGATAGGAGAGTTCGAAACCAGGGGTCATATTTTTAAGGTGAGGGGAGAACAATTTAAAAAGGACACAGGGGCAACTTTTTTACACAGCGTGGTTCATGTGTAGGATGAACTTCCAGAGCAAGTGGTGGATGTGGGTACAGTTACAATGTTTAAAAGACGTTTGGATAAGTTAATGAGTAAGAAAGGTTTGGAGGGATATGGGCCAAATGTAGGCAGGTGGGACTAGTTTAGTTTGGGAACATGGTCGGTATGGACTGGATGGACTGAAGGGCTTGTTTCCACGCTGAATGATGCTATGACATACCGAAAGAGAGAAGATTCACAGTGAGGATGAAAGCTTTATGTGTTCATCATCAGTTCTTTGCCTGAAGGTGGGTCTGAGCTACAGCCTCATGAAGGACCAGGCAAGGAGATAGGTCCTGGATCCACTGCTGGGGAGGGCCAATCTGATTCACCCCCAGCCAACCAGCTAACCCTGAGTTGCCATGGCAACATGCACTTTCCCATGTGTGTCATAAACATGGGTAGTGACAGCCAAGACTACAATGGTTATATGGTACATACAGCATGACCTGCCCCACTTTAGGCATGATATCTGTTATGGTTGTGCCTACTGGAAGCAGCTGAGATGCCTTGGGTAGATTTACTGTCACCAGTCCTAACATTGGTGTTAGTCTAAGTTCCCATTACCATGTGGGGACAGATTTCCTCCCAAGGTCTTCAGCAGAAGAGAGGCACAGTCTTACAAAACAGCAAGAGTTGATTACCTAGTACTTAACTGCTGTTTACATTACATCTGAGATAGACAAGAGTCTCTTGTGAGATTATAAGGCTCAGGTTAAGAGTAAATACACACCCCAGAACAACAACTGTAGCACTCAAATAGACGTTTAGATCTTTTCATGATCAATGCTGATCTCTGGAGCCTATCTCCTGTTAGTTAACCTTTTTAGATCCTTCATGCCAGACACAACACTCTCCATCATGGGGCTGACTGGGAATCTCTCCTGTTCTCACCACCTAACATTGGTGTGGGTATGTGCCGGAAGGATTTACTGGTTGACACTCAACTTGTTATGAGCGAAACATACTTGGCCAATAAGTCCTGGACTGGGACCTCAGCTCGGAGTTTCTGTCTCAGAGGCTACCGACTGCACCATCAAGCCTCTTTACGGTCTACTTTAGAGAGAGCAAATTGAATTTTTCCTGCTTTCCAAGTTCTTGTTGTTCAGAAGCTTTACATACAGAATCCCTACAGTGTGAAGCTGGCCATTTGGCCCATCAAACCCACACTGATCCTCTGAACAGCATCTCACACATACCCACCCTCTACCCTATCCCTGTATTTTCACGTGGTTAACCCACCTAGCCTGCATATTCCTGGACAAAATGAGTAACTTAACATGACCAATTCACCTAACCTGCATAGGTTTGGACTCTAGGAGGAAACAGGAGCAAACCCACGCAGGGAGAACACACAAACTCCACACAGACAGTCACCCAAGGCTGGAATCGAACCTGGTACTGTGAGGCAGCAGTGCTAGCCACTGAGCCACCATGCCATTCCAATTCATATGAGTTAGGAGCAGAAATAGGCCATTTGGCCTTTCAGGCCTACTCCTGTCGTTCAATAAAATCAAGGTTGATCCAGTTGTGTTACAAGCTCCACATTCCCATCAACCCTTGCAATAAAGTGAATCTCTTCCTGAGCAACTCCACTTTAGCGACACTCAGTGACTGCTACAGCTAAATAGACAGCTCCAAAGTTGCACTGCCCTGTGTTTAATGTTCACCAGCGATCATGGGTTCAAATTGGGCCTAGGAGCTGCTTGTCCAGTGACATTACTATCACACCATCACTGCCGTTACAATGTAGTAAAGGAGAGCCAGCAGGAACAGCAAAGGGCTTTCTGAGACATTGGACAGGGTGTAGTGTATCAAATCCCACAACATTGTTTGGTAAAGGCACAGATGCCTGGTGATCCCAGAAGGAAAGATATTTATTTCCAGCACACAACACCAAGACCCTCAGGCAGGCTACTGAAGTGATTTTGAAGAGTGATTGCCATTGCACAGCAGTCTGTGTATAGCAAGATCCCACAAATATCAATAAAACAATAATCAATGCCCACATGTTTATGAATAAGCAAGGATGCAATGTGTAGACAGATTGTGGAGTTTGTTTATGGGCTTCATGTTTTGAACCCCAGGAGATGGGAGAGATACTAAATGAATATTTCCTGTCAGTTTTATTGGGGAGAAAGAAATGGAGTCTGGAGAAATAAACTTTGATGTTTTTATAACAGTTCATATTACAGAAGAGGATGTTCGGGAGGTCTTAGAGAATATAAAGGTGGATAAATCTCTGGGACCTGTCCTAATGTATCCCAGAATGCTGTGGGAAGTAAGGGAGGAAATTACGAGACCCCTTGTAGAAATATTCGTAACATCTATAACCACGGGTGAGGTGCCTGATGGCTGGAGGGTGGCTAATGTTATACCTTTGTTTAAGAAAAGTTATATGGAGAAACTGGGGAACTATAGACCTGTGAGTCTGACTTCAGTTGTGGATAACTTGTTGAAGGTGATTATAAAAGATAGGATTTATGGACATTTACAGAGGCAAAAATTGATCAGGGATAGTCAGCGTGGTTTTGTGCGAGGAAATTTGTGTCTCAAACCTGATTGAGTTTTTGAGGAAGCTACCAAAAAGGTTGATGATGGCAGAGCAGCAGAAGTTGTTTATTTGGATTTTAGTAAAGCCTTTGACAAAGTTCCACATGGTAGGCTAATTAGTAAAGTTAGGTCACATGGGATTCAGGGTGAGCTTGCCGATTGGATACACAATTGGCTTAATGGCAGGAGACAGAAAGGGTTGCTTTTCGGACTGGAGGCCTGTGACCAGCAGTGTTCCACAGGGATTGGTTCTGGGTCCTCTTTTGTTTGTCATTTATATAAGTGATTTGGATGAGAATATAGAAGGCAATGGTTAGTAAGTTTGTAGATGACACCAAAATTGGTGGCAAAGTAGACAGTGAAGAAGGTTTTCTAAGATTACAAAGAGATCTTGATCAAATAGGTCAATGGGCTGAAAAATGGCAGATGGAGTTCAATAAATGCGAGGTATTGCATTTTGGTACAAGAAACAAGGGTAGTGCTTGTACATTTAATGGTAGGGCTTAGGTAGTGTTGTAGAACATAGGGACTTGGGGTGCAGGGACATAATTCTTTTGAAGTTTATGTCACATATAGACAGGATGGTTAAAAAGGCATTTGGCACGCTTGCCTTCATTGCTCAGTCCTTTGAGTACAGGAGTTGGGACGTTATGTTGAGGTTGTACAGGACATTGATGAGGCCTCTTCTAGAATATTGTATCCAGTTCTGGTTGCCCAGGTACAGGAAGGATATTATCAAGCTGGAGAGGTTACAAAAGAGATTTACCAGGATGTTGCCGAGTGTGGAAGGTTTGAGTTATAAGGAGAGGCTGGATAGGCTGGGACTTTTTTCATTGGAACCCAGGAGGTTGAGAGGTGATGTGATAGAAACTTATAAAATAATGAGGGGTATAGATAGAGTTGATGGTTGTTGTCTTTTCCCTAGGATGGGGAATTTCAAGACTAGGGGGCACATTTTTAAGGTGAGAGAAGAAAGATTTAAAAATTTATGAGGCAAATTTTTACACAGAGGGTAGTTCATGCGTGGAATGAACTTCCTGAGGAAGTGATGGATGTGGGTACAATTACAACATTTAAAAGACATTTAGATAAGTACATGAATAGGAAGGGTTTGGAGGGATATGGACCAGGATCATGCAAGTGGGACTTGTTTAGGTTGGGATTATGTTTGGCATGGACTGGATGGGCTGAAGGGTCTGGTTCCGAGCTGTGTGACTCTCTGACCAGGACTGTATAACGTGGTTTGTACCTGGGGGAAGATGCTATTTGTGGTATCATAACTCTCCTACTTCCTGGCTTAAGGAAGTTCTCGCTAGCATTATCAAAGCACCGTCTGAGGAGCATTGACCACTTGCTAGAGTATCCACCTCGTTGGACAGTGCTCCTTCTGTCTGTCATCACTCACAGAGCAGATTCTGCATTTGTAGGACCCTGTAGGAAGGGCCCACTCCCGGAAGGATCACCCTTAGACTCCTCAGAGAAACACCTCTCCGACAACATTCCGATCTCGGGGCACTCAGCATGTCCACCCAGCTCCTTTGAATTCTCTGTTCAGGATCAGTCAGTGAATTCTTACCAGCTGCAACCTTGGAGCTGAATTGTTTTGTATTCTTGCTTGGGATGCGGGCATCGCTGGCTATTTGTTGGGTATTTATTGTATTTGAATATATTGCCCATGCCTAACTGCCCCTCGAGAAGGTGGGGGTGAGCTGCCTTCTTGAACCGCTGCAGTTCACATGCTATACGTTGACCCACAATGCCCTTAGGGAGGGAATTCCAGGATTTTGACCCAGCGACAGTGAAGGAACGGCGATGTATTTCCAAGTGAGTTTGGTGTGTGGTTGGAGCGGATATTTGAGGTGTTAGTGTTCCCATGTATCTGTTCCCTTGTCCTTCTGGATAGTAGTGACCATGAGTTTGGGAGGTGATGTCTCAGGATCATTGGTGATTCGCTGCCGCACAGCTTGCAGAAAGTTCAATGGTGATGTAGGGAGTGAATGTTTTATCCTCTCTCGAGCAGTTTCATACAACTCAGTGACTTGCAAGGCCATTTCAGAGGGTAGCAAAGACTCAACCAGACTTGTGGGTCTGGAGTCAGTTGTGGTCCAGACCAGGTAAGATTTTCTTCCCTAAAGGACATGAATGAACCAAATGGGGTTTTTTTTAACAAAACCTAGCAGTTTCATGCTCATCATTACCAAGAGTAGTCTTTTTCTATTCCAGATTTAAAAATCTCTTAACCATCTGATCAAGATGGGTGATCAGGCGAGTTATCTTGTTGTTGTGGGGTGGAGGGGTGTGGGTGGGGGAGGGGGTTGTTGTTGGAGTGTCAGTGGCAGCTCCCAAACTTATAAAATATGGGAAAATCATGTCGTCATTCATTGAGTATATTTAAGTCAGACTTCCGGGTCTTAGAGAATCACAAAATGCGTGGATGGAGCAGATGCTGGACCTGATCATCCGTGATTGCATTGAACGATGGAACAGGTACATGGGATGTAAGGCTTGCTCCTGCTCCTGTTCTTATATTGCCCCCTTAGTCCCCTAACTGGCCTAAATTATTGCCCAGCATATTATAGTTGCTTGTTATGCTGCTAAAGAATGCGTAGAATCATTAAGAAACGTCTTACTGTGGTTTCACCTTGCCATGAAGCTGCAAGGAAGAGAAAGAACACATGATATCACATCACCTTCTGAGACGATTTATAATGTGGTCTCATTAATAAACTGCATTCAAATGTAACCGCTTCATGCTGTAAGGATCAAGTATTTTACATCTGAAATGATGCAGTCATGTTGAGGTTTGGACGGTGCTATCTAAGGCAAATTTCTGCCGTGCAGTTTGTAGATAATACACACTGCTGCTCCAGAGTGTTGGAGGTGGAGGGAGTGGGATGTTTGTGGATGTGGTGCCAATCAAGCGGGGGCTGCTTTGTCCTGGACGGTATCGAGCTTCTTGCGTGTTGTTGGGGCTGCATCCATCCAGGGCAAGTGGGGAGCATTCCATCACACTCCTGACTTGTGCCTTGTCAATGAGAGAGAGGCTTTGGGGAGTCAGGAGGTGAGTTACTCACTGCAGAATTCCCAGCCTCTGACCTGCCTTTGTAGCCACCGTATTTAGATGGCTAGTCCAATTCAATTTTTGGTCAATGGTAATCCCCCAGGATGTTGACAATGGGGGATTCAGCACTGGTAACGCTATTGAATGCCATGGGGTGATGTTAAGGACCAGCTAAAGGTGCAGAGGTCACAGAATGGTAACAGTCTAGCTGGACAGAGTAGCATCTAAGAGTGCAGTATAGGCACCCAATGCTTTAGAGAACTGGGAGATCTATAGCAGAGATGCAACTGAATCCCATAGAAACTAAGAACCATGGTTGCACCACCAACCATGGTCAAAGCAGGAGAGTTGGAGCCTAATCAACACTGGAAGGGTTACCAGAAGAGGACAACGCTGAAGGAAGGCAACATTTAGGACACTTTGAACAGAACTCCAACAAGAAGGTCAACCATTGTTTCTATGATCAGAAACTTTGGTTGTTCGCAGTCAGATATATTACTTGGCATGGCATTTTGGCAATGCCAATGATTATAAATGTTGTACTGTCAAGTCTACCAGAGGGATTTGAATCCTTGGCTTTTGGATTCAGACCTGAGGGTGCTTTAGCTCTGATTGTCACAGATCCGATTGAAAATGTGACATGTCCACTCATGAAGTGTTGACGGCCTTCAAATGGAAGCATGAATGAAAGAGTCAAAGTCCAGAGAAAGATTAAGAAGAGCTCTTGTGTCATTGTGAAAAATGTACTGAACTGAATTTTACAATTGACAATAAACGCCTATTTCGGAGATTAGATATTTCAGTTACTAAGTGAAAAAGAGACAGAAATTACCAAGAGATTACCAAGAAAATCGAGGGGAAGTGACAAAACCAAACATTTTGGTGGGATTTGGGGGGAAAGGCCATGCAGCACCACTCGGTGGTGAGACTGTGCAATTACAGAGTCTATAGAGCTCATTGCAATGTAGACATGAGAGGTGATGCTGCAGGTAGGTCAATGGGTTGGAAAGTAAGACAATAAAAAGTAAGATGTTGCATGTGCACAGACATAAGAACTGAAATTCTCCAAGATCCAGACATCAATCTGATGGAATTTTCAAGAGACTGTTAATTCAAGTTGATGTTTATCAAATTGGTTTGCCGGGACGTTGCCCGGGCTGGAGGGTTTTAGTGATGAGGGGAGGTCGGATAAATCTGGATTGTTTGCACTGGAATGACGGAGGTCAAGGGGCGATCTGATAGAGGTCTACAAAATTATGAGAGGCATAGAGAGGGTGGATAGTCAGAAGCCTTTTTTCCCAGGGTGGAAAGGTCAACTACAAGAGGGCACAGGTTCAAGGTGAGAGGGGAACATTTAGGACAATTACTTACTCAGAGAGAGGTGGGTGCCTGGGACGCACTGCCAGTGGAGGTGATGGAAACAGGCACATCAGCAACGAATAAGATGTATCTTGATAGACACATGGAAGGGAACAGAGGGACAGAAACTGCATATGGGTGATAAGTAGTGGGTGTAAGTAAGGAGTAGGAATTGGTGCAGGCTTGGTGGTCCAGAGGACCTATTCCTGTGCCATATTGAATTGTATTGTACATGATTATATTGCATTGAATTATATAAATTAAGGACATGTGTTTGCACTGGTTAGAATATTGGCTGAATGGCAGGAGACAGGTAAAAGAGAAAATGTCCAGGGCAGGATGTGAGTGATGGTGTCCTACAAGGGTTTGCAATGAGCCTTAACTAATCATCATATTAATAAACAACTTAGATAATTGGATATAAAAGGTCTCATGCTGAGTGTTACCAACTAGTGGGCATCATGTAGAGAAAGACATTCGCCAGCAGTTGGAGAGAGGTTCAAGAATTGTAAGGTAGTTATAACAAAGTGATTAAATGATGATGAATATAGACAGGACAGTAATAACATAAACAGTAAGAGGGGAAGGAGGTCTCACAGTTTGTTCAGGAGAAATGTCTACAGCCCAATAGGAAAGGAGGCACTGCCAGACCTGGTTCTCAAGAATGAGATGGACCTAGTGAATCAGGTGTCAGTGGGAGAACATTTAGGGAACAGTCACCATTGTATCACAGGGTTTAGCATGGCTATAGGAAAGGATAGAGATCAATCCAGAGTGAGAGTGATTATCTGGGTAACAAACAAATTCAAAGGGGTAAGATTGGAACTGTTCCAGATGGGATGATGCAGTGGCTCAGTGGTTAACACTGCTGCCTCACAGGGACTCAGGTTCAATTCCACCCTCGGGTGACAGTCTGTGTGGAGTATGCACATTCTCCCCATGCCTGTGTGGGTTTCCTCCGGGTGCCCCGGTTTCCTCCCACAGTCCAAAGATGTGCAGGTTAGGGTGGGTTAGTCATAGGCGATTGCCCCATAGTGTGCAGGTTAGGTAGATTAGCCATGGGAAATATGGAGTTGTAGGGGCCTGGGTCTCAGTGGGATGCTCTTCAGAGGGTCGCTATGGTCTGTTTCCACACTTGTAGGGGTTGTATGAATTGGAATCAAAAATCATTCAGCAATACAGTAACTGCCTCGATATCGCTCTTTAACCAAGTAACTAAAGCCTGGAGACGTTCCGTTATTTGATTGATTGATTGAATGAATGATTTATTGTCACGTGTGCCATAATACAGTGAAAAGCTTTGTTTACGAGCATTACAGGCAGATCATAGTAAACAACATGTACCGATGAAAAAGACTTAGACAGAGGTATACAAGTTACATTGCACAGGGCGTTCACTGGGTGAGATCAACATTAGCGAGATCAGCATTGTTTGAGGGTCGAGAGTCCATTTATCAGTCTAATAACGGCCGAAAGAGACTATTCCTGAACCTACTGGTGCCTGTGTTCAGGCTTCTGCATCTTCTGCCTGATAGAAGAGGCTGTAGGAGGTCATTACCGGGGTGCGAAGGGTCTTTGATGTTGGCAGCCTTTCTGCAGCAGCGAGCTGTGTAAATGGAGCCCATGGATGGAAGGTTGGCTTCTGTGATGGTCTGGGCCGTGCACACCACCTTCAGTAGTTTCTTATGGTCCTGGGCAGAGCAGTTGCCATACGAGACCATTATGCACCCGGACAGTATGCTTTCACTGGTACATCTGTAGAAGTTGGTGAGGGATCTTATGGACATACCAAATTTCCTGAGCCGCCTGAGGAAGAAGAGGCATTGCTGTGTCTTCTTGACCGTCGCATTTATGTGGGAAGTCCAGGACAGGTCGTCGGTTATTGTTGGTTTACTCATTTGCAAATAGAGTCATAGGGTCATAGGGTCCTACAGCGCAGAAACAGACCTTTCGGTCCAACTGGTCCATGCTGAACATAATCCCAAACTAAACTAGTCCCACCTGCCTGCTCCTGGCACATGCCCCTCCAAACCTTTCCTATTCATGTATCTATCCAAATGTCTTTTAAACATTGTAATTGTACCCACATCCACCACTTCCTCTGGAAGTTCATTCCACGCGCAAACCAACCTCTGAGTAAAAGATTTGCCCCTCATGTCTTTTTTGAATCTCTATCCTCTCACCTTAAAAATGTGTCCCCTAGCCTTTAAATCTCCCATCCTAGCTATACCCCTCATGATTTAATAAACCTCTATAAGGTCACCCCCTAACCTCCTACGCTCCAGTGAAAGAAGTCCCAGCCTATCCAGCCTTACTTTATAACTCAAACCTTCCATACCTGGCAACATCCTGGTAAATCTCTTCCAAAACCTCTCCAGCTTCATAATATCCTTCCTATAACAGAGCAACCCAAACTGGAAACAGTACTCACCAACATCCTGTACAACCTCAACACGATGTCCCAACTCCTATAACTCAAAGGATAATAGATCTCGTTAAATACAGAAACCCAGCCAATTTTTTTTTTGTGAAGGTGAGTCTATCAGACAGGTAAACTGGGAACTTTGCATCTTTTAATTAAATCTTTAACTTTCATGTAATTACACTGGGAGTAGTGAGGCTCAAGTATCTGGACTTGCACAAGTGGGTCATGACAATAGAACCGTCATAGGGGAAGTGAAGAAACAAATTGGACAGACTAAGAGAGAGTCTGGCAGCAAGCGTATAAGGGTTTTCAAATGTCTTTGTAGGCATATAAATAATGGAGAGGTAAAAGTTGAACTAGGATCAATTCAGGAGCAAAAAGAGGATTTATGTATTTATAATGGAGGGGGTAAGGCTGGAACTAATGCAACAAACAATTAATTAACTGGCAGCTATCACGCCAGGAGTGTACTGATTGTTCAAGTATTCCAGATCATCAAGACATCCATTTAAACACTGTAAAAACACACACTAAATAATAGAAAAGTAATGCAGGGGATTTACATCACTGCTACACTTTATTTACAGAATGAATCACTTAAATAAATAATGCAACTTTGCCTTAAATAAAACTTACCAGCAGAGCGCCTCTCACTCGTACACTCACCTGACTACTTAGACATTGCAATAGATCGTGATATTTAAGAAAAATTGACTCAAAATTGAATCAACTGTTGATATTTCATGTGGCCATTCAATGGTATTTGAAGAGAAATTGAATCGAAATTGAATCAACTGTTGATATTTCATGTGGCCATTCAATTGAGCACCAAGTATATTTATATTGAAGTAAATAAATTTTAAAACACTACAATAATTGGACAGAATAATACAATAAACTTCGAGGTACTTCAGGTGTATAACTTTTGCCTGTTTATCAAGAATGCCAGTTCATAAGGTGCCAGTTAAAACAGGTACTTTGCGTGTGTTTTTAACCAAGATTGTGGTGAAAGAAGGTATGGTTCAAACCCTTGAAGGATGTAATGTTGATCCAAAGGCAGTATTGGATAGGCTTTCTATAATTCAGGTTGATCAAGGACCCTGACTCGATGGGAACTTCCCAGGAGGAAAATGAGGGCAGAAATTGTGGAGGCACTTGTCATAATGTTTCAGTTTCCGTAGACTTGAAGTGATGCTGGAGGCTGGAGAATTGCAAATATTGCATCCTTGTTCAAAACGAAAAGGTGCAAAAACAAACCAAGGCCATTCAGTTTAAGCTTTTAGAAATGATCATCTGGGACCAAATTAACAGTCAGTTGGGCAAAGGCAGGTTAATTAAGAAAAGTCAGCATGGATTTGTTAAAAACAAATTCTGTTTAACTCTTTTATTTGGGTTTATTAAAAATAATTAACAAAGAGTGCTTGATGAGGGTAGAGCAGTGGATGTGATGTGCATTTGTTGAAATGCCACAGAACAGATTGTGAGTAAAGTTCGAGCTCATGGAATAAAAGGGGACTACCAATGGAGGATACAAAATTGGCAAAGTGGCTGGAAACAACATAATGGCGAGTGGTTGCTTTTAGAATTCAAGGAAGGTTTATAATGGAAGGACTAGTGTTAGGAGACATTCTGTTCTTTATACTAACAGAGTCATAAAGGTTTACAGCATGGAAAGAGGGCCTTCAGCCCAATTTGTCCATGCTGCCCAGTTTTGACAATTAATCAAGTCCCATTTGCTACATTTGGTCCATATCCCTGCATACCTATCCTATCCATGTACCTGTCCAAATGTTCCTTAGATGATAAAATTGTACTCACTTCCACCACTCCCTCTGGAAGCCCATTCCAGATACTCACCACCCTCAGTGTGAAACAATTGCCCCTCTGGACCCTTTTGTATCTCTCCCCTCTCATCTTAAATCTATGCCCTCTAATTTTAGATTCCCCTACCATGGGGAAATGCTACTGGCCATCTACCGTATCTGTGCCTCCCATGAATTAATGGAGGTCTATAAGGTCACCCCTCAGCCTCCAACGCTCCAGGGAAAAGAGTCCCAGCCTATCCAACCTCTCCTTATAACTCAAACCTTCCAGTCCGAGTAGCATCCTAGTAAATCTTTGCTGTACTCTTTCAGGTTTAATAATATCCTTTCTATAGAAGGGTGACCAGAACTCCAAATGTGTCCTCACCAACGTCTTGTACAGCTGCTCTCCTAGATTGTGTAGTAGGGGGCATAATTTCAATCACTGCAAATGAAAGCAAACTTGGAAGCATTGTGCATGAAGAAAGGGACATAGAAAATTAACAGCTGAATTTTAATATAGAGTTGTGAAGTGATTCACCTTGATAGAAAGGTGGAGAGACAATATGAAATAAGGCATGTAAGGGATGCAGGAGCAGGGGGACCTGTGTGTATGCATTCATGGAGGGTTACAGGTAGTCGAACAGGGTGAGGACATAATTAATATGGTTAATAGGAGTATGAGTACAAAAAGCAGAACGTTATATTAAACCTGTATCAATCAATACCCTGGCCTTGACTGGAGTATTGGATCCAACCCTGAGCATCACTTTAGGTAAAATGTTAAAGGCATTGGAGGAGGCGCAGGAGACATTTGGAAGCCTAGTTCCAGGGACAAGAACTGCAGTGACAGAACTGGAGAAGCCGGGACAGTTTGCCACTGAAAAGAGACAGCTGAGAAAAGACTTGCTAGATATGTTCAAAATCATGAGGGACCTGTACAGAATAGATCAGGAGCAATGCTTAGCTAAAGAAGCAACAGGAACATGAGTGAAGACATTTTAAAATGGCAAGTGTTCAGGGTTAAGCAATGCACTGCTAAGAAGGTAATAGAGGGACGTTCAACCGAGACATTAACATGGAAATTGTTTATTCATTCATTGTATGAGGGCGTCACTGCACAGGCAGCCCATCCCTAATTGCCCCGAGGGCAGTTAAGAGTCAACCACATTGCTGTGGGTCTGGAGTCACATGTAGGCCAGACCAGGTAAGGATGGCAGTTTCCTTCCCTAAAGGACACGAGTGAACCAGATGGATTTTCCCGACAATCGGCAATGGATTCACGGTCATTATTAGACTCTTAATATCAGATGTTTATTGAATCCAATTTCCACCATCTGCCATGGCGGGATTCAAACCCGGGTCCCCAGAACATTCCCTGGTTCTCTGGATTAATAGTGCAGTGATAATCATCCGATTTAGGCCGTTGCCTCCCCTAAATCGGATGATTATCTAAAAAATAAAATATTTAGATGTGCACTTGTGATGCCAAGACATACAAGACTACGGGCCAAGCGCTGGAAAATGGGATTAGAAAATTTAGCTGGTTGCTTGAGATGTAAATGGCTGCGGGACTTTGTGCTGTGCTGTAGATCTCTATGACTCTTTGACATTCTTGGGGCTAAAGGGGCCAAAGAGTATTGGACAAAGTTGGGAGCAGGGAACTGAGTTGGATGATCAGCCATGGTGGTGCAGGCTCATAGGGCTGAATGGCCTACTCCCGCTCCTATTATCTATGTTTCTGATGGAAGCCAACACCAGAAATCTGTGCAATCATTAAGAAGACCCAGAGCCCTGAAAATATGGGCAGTTACACAACCAATTTTGCAGCCAATGTGTTTTAATAGCAAGTGGTTGGTGTTTGCCAAATAAATGCATTGGGAACATGTAACAAACTACACATTGTCTACAAAATATAATGCGCTGTATTATTTTGAATATCTAACAGCTTCCTGCATGTCACATAACATTACACCATGAAATACAGACATGCATTACTTGTTCTTTATTGGAAACCCTCTTTCCCTTGGTATGAAACTTAGAAAAGTCAAAACCCACCGCAACAGAGAAAGGCTTGTCTTTCTTATGCAGAGGGAGAGGAAACATTCATGACACCAAAATTGGCAGAGTTTGCAGATAGTGAGGAGGATTGTCAAAGAATATAGCAGGATATCGATAGGTAGCAGATTTGGACAGAGAAATGGCAGATGGAGTTTATTCCGGACAAATGCAAGGTGATTCATTTTGGATGATCCCTGGGGCGGGTTCAGAAGAGGCTCACGAGAATAATCCCAGGAATAAAAAGCTTACCATATGAGGAACGTTTGAGGACTCTGGCACTATACTCATTGGAGTTTAGAAGGATGAGGGGGGATCTAATTGAAACTTACAGAATACTGAATGGCCTGGACAGAGTAGATGTTGGGAAGATGCTTCCATTGGTAGGAGAGACTAGGACCCGAGGGCACAGCCTTAGAATAAAGGGAAGACCTTTTAGAACGGAGATAAGGAGAAACTTCTTCAGCAAGAGAGTGGTGAATCTATGGAATTCACTGCCACAGAAGGCTGTGGAGGACAGGTCATTGAGTACATTTAAGACTGAGATAGATGGGTTGTTGATTATCAAGGGGATCAAGGGTTACAGGGAGAAAGCGGGAGAATGGGGTTGAGAAACTTATCAGCCATAATTGAGTGGCAGAGCAGACTGGATGGGCCGAATGGCCTAATATCTGCTCCTATGTCTTAAGGGCTTTTCAATTTCAGGTGCGAATTATACAATAAATGGCAGAACACTTACGGACATTGACATACAGAGGGATCTGTGTATCTAGGTACACAGATCCCTGAAAGTGGCAACAGTGGGTGGATAAAGGTGGTCAAGAAGGTATAAGCACACTTGCCTTCATCAGCCAGGGCATCGAATATAAAAATTGGCAAATTATGTTACAGGTGTATAAAACTTTAGTTAGGCCACATTTGGAATATTGTGTGCAGTTGTGGTCACAACACTACCAGAAGGACGTGGATACTCTGGAGATGGTGCAGAGAAGGTTACCAGGATGTTGCTTGATCTACAGGGTTTTAGTTATGAGGAGAGATTGGATAAACTTGGATTGTCTTCACTGGAAAGATCCGATAGAGGTCTACAAAATTATGAGAGGCGTAGAGAGGGTGGATAGTCAGAGCCTTTTCCTCAGGGTGGAAATCTCAACTACATAAGGACACAGGTTCAAGGGGAGCAAGGGAAAGTTTAGGGGAGAAGTGCAGAGAAAATCTTTCACACAGAGAGTGGTGGGTGCCTGGAACATACTGCCAATGGGGGTGGAAGAGGCACATTAGCAACATTTAAGACATATCTCGATAGACATATGAACAGGAGGTGAACACAAGGATAGAAACCGCATATGTGGGTCCAAAAAGAATTAGGAATCGGCGCAGGCTTGGTGGGCCGAAGGGCCTGTTCCTGTGCTGTATTGTATTGTATTGTATTTCTATGTTTAACTGGGGAGATCTCATCATTTTTCTCTCTTTCTTTGAACCATGCTTTCCTGTGGCATAGCCAACCCAGTCAGGGCTGACCTGAGGGTAAACATCAGAATGGGCAAATTTCTGATGTTTGCCAGGTCAGATGCCAGTTTGGTAAGAGAGATCCTTCTGTCAGTTTGTCTATGGAGTAACGTTAGTGAGATGAAACCCCACTTTCAGTCGTCTTGGGTCTACAGAAAGTCAAGCTGCCCATAGAGTCGTAGAGTCATATAGCATGGAAACATGGGCTAACTCATCCATGCCGACCAGATATCCTAAATTAATCTAGTCCCATTTTCCTGCATTTGGCCCATATCTCTCTATACACTTCCTATTCATATATCCAGATACCTTTTAAATGTTGGAATTGTACCAGCCTCCACCACTTCCTCTAGCAGCTCGTTCCATACACGCACCATCCACTGCATGAAAAAGTTGGCCCTCGGGTCCCTTTTAAATCTTTCCCCTCTCACCTTAAACCTATGCCTCTCTAGTTTTGGACTCCCCTACCTTGGGGAAAAGACCTTGGCTATTCATCCTATCCATGCTCCTCATGATTGTATAAACCACTGTAAGGTCACCCCTCAGCCTCCAATGCTCTGGGGAACAGGATTTAAATGGGCCAGGCAATCATTTTACTGAGATCACCCATCAGTGATGTTGTGCGATTTTCAGGGATACAGGGTATTGGAAAACCATATGTGGAGAACAATGCTGGTCACTGCCGTTGCAGAAGGATGGAAACGCTTTGGAAGCTGTTCAGAGAAGGTTTTCCAGACCAATCTTTGGAATGAGTCGACTGTTTTCTTAGGAAAGGCTGGGCCTGTATCCTCTGGAGTTTAGAGGAGTCAGAGGTGACTAAATTGAAACAGATAAGATCCTGAGGTGACTTGACCCGGTGGGTGTGGAAAGGATGTTTCCTCTTGTGGGAGAATCTAGAACTAAGGGTCACTGCTTAAAAATACAGGGCACCCATTTAAAACAGAAACAGGGAAACATTCTAAAATGGTAGACTGAGAGGAGCGTGGATCTTGCAGCCACTCCTGAGATTCAGGCTTATTTCTAGATTAACTTCCAGATTTCTAACAGTTAAGTACATGAATAAGAAATGTTTGGAGTGATATGGGCCAAGCCCAGGCAGGTGGGACTAGTTTAGTTTGGGATTATGGTCAGCATGGACTGGATGGACCGAAGGGTCTTTTCCGTGCTGGGTGACTCTGTGAGTCTCTTTGACTATGACTATGTTTTTCTCTCAGAGGGTTGAGAGTCTTTGGAATTCTCTTCCTCAAAAGGCAGTGGATGCAGAATCTTCAAATATTTTAAAGAATGCTTCTTTACATTTTGTAATTTACCAATACTTTCTAATATATAGATAGATTCTTGACGACCAAAGAGATGAAAGATTACAGTGGTGGGGGAGAATGCAGGAGTGTAGAGTTGAGTTAAAATCAGGTCAACACACAATCTTATTGAATGGGGTAGCAGACTCAAAGGGCTGAGTGGTCTCCCCTTGTTCCTTGTTTATATCCGAGCAACCCTGCTTTGGGGGCAGAATGGGATGGCTATGCAGGAAGAGTAGCACAGAGCATATGAAATGTTCAATAACATCCTACCTTACAGAGGTCAAATCAGGTTGTAAATTTAGATTTCCTCACCTGAGTACAGAGGCAAGAAAATGTTATCAATCTAAAAAGAACTGGAACACTCTGCATTCTAGTCTGGAGCAATTTGAAATGAAGAATTCTACATCGTAGGTTGATCTCCTGGAACGATTTTGGTTTGCCTGAGGGGAGCTGGGAGGAATTTTCCAGAATGTTTGTTTTTTATTTCCCTTTCCTGTGTTTTTACTTGAGAAAGGATGTACTGGCACTGGAGGGGGTGCAAAGGAGGTTCACTAGGTTGATTCCGGAGTTGAGGGGGTTGGCTTATGAGGAGAGACTGAGTAGATTGGGATTATATTCATTGGAATTCAGAAGATTGACGGGGGGATATGATAGAAACATATAAAATTATGAAGGGAATAGATAAGGTGAAGCTAGGACAAGAGGGCATAGCCTCAAGATTAGCGGGAGCAGATTTAGGACTGAATTGAGAAGGAACTTCTTCACCCAAAGGGTTGTTAATCTATGGAATTTCCTGCCCAGTGAAGTAGTTGACGCTACTTCAGTAAACGTTTTTAAAGATAAGGTAGATTTTTTTTGAACAATAAAGGAATTAAGGGATACGGTGAGAACGCGGGTAAGTGGATCTGAGTCCACGAAAAGATCAGCCATGATCTTATTGAAAGGCGGAGCAGGCTCGAAGGGCCGGACGGCCTACTCCTGCTCCTAGTTCTTATGTTCTTATGTTCTGGTTCTCCTTTGGCATCTGATGGAGGCTGTGGAAGGTATGATGGGAACAAGATAGGGGCTGGATGATTCCCACAATTAGGAGTGTGGGGACAGGCTTGACAAACTATGGACAAAAACAGAAGTTGCTGGAAAAGCTCAGCAGGTCTGGCAGTATCTGCGAAGGAAAAAATCAGAGTTAACGTTTCAGGTCTGGTGACCCTACCTCAGAACTGTGAGACTCTGATTTTTACCTTCACAGATGCTGCCAGACCTGCTGAGCTTTTCCAGCAACTTCTGTTTTTGTCCCTGATTTACAGCATCCGCAGTTCTTTTGGTTTTAATGACTTCCCTATAGCAGAGAGACCAGAATTGAAAGCAGTATTCTAAAAGTGGCCTCACCAGTGTCCTCCACAGCCACAACATGATGTCCCAATTCCTATACTCAATGCACTGATCAATGAAGGCAAGCGTACCAAACACCTTCTTCACCATCCTGTCTACCTATGACTCTACTTGCAAGAAACTTGGTAAACTCATAAAAAAACTGTTGTGTATTTGAGATGTAATATGAGTAGCTATTAAGGATTATGTAATAAGCCTTCACTGTTTATCAGGATCCAGCCTTACCCTTCCTTAATTTTATGGTTGTCGTCCACCAGGGACAGTAAATTGTCTGGTGATTTGGTGATGGCTTATTTATATATAAAAAAGTCAACTTTCAGCCTATCTTCTGTTGAAGTAATGTGGCCATCCTTCCCGACATGGTCTTAGTAATTTAGACTATTAGCAGTGTAAAGAATTGGTGGCTATTGAATCTACCCAACCTCGAGTGGTTCCAATAAACACGACCATATCAAGAATGTCAGATGAATTTGTTCCTCACAGTTTAGATTGGGCAACGTGGTTGGTGTATCTCCTGGAGGTTAGATCACCTGACCTCCCTCTTTTCAACTTCTCTGCCCCCACACCCATTTCCATTGGTCACCTCACACGCCAAACCTTGCAGGGCTTCCATTGGATTAGAAAGGGGTTGGGGTCAGGGCTGACCTTCTGATCTGATTGACCGAATGGCCAGGTATCATCTGACCATCCTCCTACGTCCAATGTTTTATTGTTTGATAAGGACATTGAAAGACAATGATCAGAAACAGGTTTATTTTCTCCCCCGTTGTGTTTTGCCTCCCGCAGTGTCTTAGACATTATTCATTTGATCCTCAAGACTATAGGGCCATTCTGGATGGTTACACCTCAGTATCACCCACATAGAAACCTATAAAATTATAACAAGACTGGACAGGAGGTAAACACAGGGAGGATTTTCCTAGTGACTGGGAAGTCCAGAACTAGGTGTCACAGTCTAAGGATACAAGGTAGGCCATTTAGGACTGAGATGAAGGGAAATGTCTTCACCCAGGGAGTGGGGAGGCTGTGGAATTCTCTGACACAGAAAGCAGTTGAGGCCAAAACATTGAATGTTTTAAAGAATGAGTCAGACATAGTTCTTAGGGCTGAAGGGGTAAAACAGTATGGGGAGAAAGTGGGAAGAGGGGACTGAGTTGGATGATCAGCCATGATCATGTTGAATGGTGGAGCAGGCTTGAAGGGCCGAATGGCCTACTCCTGCGCCTATTTTCTATGATTCTATGATTTTTTTAAAAAAATTGATTAGTGCTATGAATGGAAGTGAAGATAATTGATAACTTTCCCCTCGATCTGTGTTTCTTTCTGTGGTGATGGTGGTGAGGTCAGCCGGGTGGACCTCATAGAATGTGAGTTCCCTGACTGGGGCTGTTAACCTGGTCCAATCAGGGAGCCCTGGCTGACAGATATAAACAGGCGTGTTAGAGGTTCTGCTCAATCTGAGAGAGCTGGGTCAGTGTCAAGGACTCTCCATGTGTAAATAATGGGTGACTTCTTGATGGGATACTGGCTTCAATGGAGTTACTTCACATTCTTTGACTGATTTTAGAGTTTTGGTTTATTGGCTTATCCAACGATTTGGTATCATTAATGTGAACGGGTTCCTGTGCAGTTATCGAGAAATCTGAGAGAAAATATGCCAACATTTACTGATCATAAATTTGGATGGGTGAAGCTCTGGGACCCTGCAGTCAGACTGTAATATATTTCAGGGAAAAATACAAAGTGGCGTCTGTTAACTTTAACAATTTTTAAGAAAAAAGACACAAGTCTTGCATAAAAATTAGCTGTTCACATTTTGGAAGTCTCTGGCACTAAACCTGGACCAATCAGGACACTCCTTTAAACTCCGCCTCTATCGAACAAGGACAGCTCGCCAATGTGGCTCCTTTTACAAGATTGTCCTTGGCGATTTGAAAAATATGCACAGAAATACAATTAAGATAAAAGAAAATTCAAACTGCCAGGATCTTGAAATGAAAGCAATGTGAGAGTCAGGCACAAATGTCCTGTCAGAATATGTTGATGTCTGAATCAAAGGCTCTGTACTTTTCTGTTTACATTTCAGTGAAGTGAGGAAGGATCTGGCTTGGGTAGATGGAGTCAAAAACTGGAGGGTAAGTTAGCATCACCATCACTGAATCCCCAGCTACCAGCAGCCTGGGGGTGGGGGGGTTACCATTGACCAGAAACTGAACTGGACTACACACATAAACACATCGGTTACACGAGCAAGTCAGAAGCTAGGAATACTGCAGCAAGTAACTCACCTCCTGCCTCCCCCAAAGCCCATCCACCGTCTACTAGCCACAAGTCAGGAGTGTGAGGGAATGCTCCCCATTTCCCTGGATATGTAAAGCTCCAATAACACTCAAGAAGCTGGACATTAATGCTGGCACTCATGTTGGGGAGGGATACCTACCTTGGGATAGTTTCAATCCCGATGAACTGCAAATAAGTTTATTACAGATTACTTGCTAGTCACATGATGGTCTCTTGTGAGACATCAGGCTCAATTGAAGCACATTGCTGCTACCAAAGTATTCCTGCAGAGCTCTGGTAGCAATCTGAACCAGATGCAGAACTGAAGTCTCGTTAGCTCCTCCCAAACACAGACCTTCATATTACAGAACTATTACGATGCAGAAGGAGCTTGTTCAGCCCCTCATGCCTGTACTGGAATATTCCTGATGGGTGGAGCTTGCTCATGATGTCAGGTACTGAAGTCATTTCCTGAAGAAGGGTCTAGACCCTTTGCGTCAGCTTTCCTGCTCCTCTGATGCTGCCTGGGCCTGCTGTGTTCATCCAGCTCCACACCTTGTTATTTCATGATGTCAGTTGATGCTTTCAGGTCCTAACATGTCTTATGCATCTGGATGGGTACATGAATAGGAAAGGTTTAAAGGGATATGGGCCAAATGCTGGCAAAGGGGACTGGGTCAGATTGGGATGTCTGGTCGGCATTAGTGAGTTGGACCAAAAGGTCTGTTTCCGTGCTGTATGACCCTATGACCACCCAGGACAAAGCAGCTCACTTGATCGGCACCATATCCACAATCCAACGCTCAGTAGCAGCAGTGCGTACCATCTACAAGATACACTGCAGCTGCTCACCAAGGCTTCTTAGACAGCACCCTCCCAAACCATGGCCATTACCATCCGGAATGACAAGGGCAGCAGATATAAAGGAACACTTGCAAATTTGTCTCCAAGTAATGCACCAGTCTGACTCAGCTCTATTGCTGTTCCTTCACTGTCGCTGGGTCAAAGTCCTGGAACTCCCTCCCTGCTGTGGCCTGCTGTGTTCATCCAGCTCTACACCTTGTTGTCTCGGATTCTCCAGCATCGGCAGTTCCTACTATCTCCCCAGAACAGTACTCATTGTCTACTCATTGTCGCAAGTCTATATCATGTGACTGAAGTGACCAATCCATGGTGCAGGACGTCCCAATGTTTGTGGGATGCGGAGAGCAGGACTTACTGCCTTTTCTTTCCTTCTCTGCTGCCATTCATCAGTAAGGAGTTTGCACTCAGTGTGTGTTGTCGCCGTTTTGAACGCTTGGTAGCAAGTTTCTTTTGCTCAATGATGTCAATGGAGCTGTAATTCAAAGGGGAGACTTGAAGTTCCTGTGAGGTGTTCTGTATTTCTGGAACGCTGGATATGTGAGTTGAGAAAACCAGACCTGGCAGGGAAGACACTTTGTGGCTGTTCGGAACATGGCATTTTGTGGTTGAGTTTGCATTCTAGTTTTGGCACAGAAACCACTGAGCTTGAAGAGATTTCCATTCAGGCAGTCTTAAATACCAATGCTAAAAGGCAGTTAATCTTTGACAGGGTGAATAACCACTGTCACAGAGACTGTAAATTCCATGAGACCTGTCACATAGCCTTGCCTAGAATTAGAATTAGGTTTTATTGTCACAAGTACAGGAATACAGGAGTACAGTGAAAAGTTACAAAGTCAGCCAATGTCTGTGCCCATCTTAAAATACAAAATAAGAAGCCAATTTTTTTTTAAAATTGAGAAGAAATAAAAGAAACAGAGCTGAAAGAAAAAGAAAAAAATATCCAGATCTTAATGTCCTTATCCAAAGAAAAGGAAAAAGTTTAGATTTGACACTGTCCTGAGTTTTGAACTCTTTCGTGTTATATCTCCCTTGTAAGACAGTCGTATTCATATCATTTGATTTGATTCTAACTTTATTGTCATGTGTACTCAAGTACAGGAGTACAGTGAAAAGTGTACATGAAGCAGTTACAGGATTGTGATGAAGTTTCTGGAATATTCTAATGCTTGGAGTACTACCTTGTAATTTAAATTGTAAGACATTGCCTACATAAGCCAGGAAATCATGCTAACACTTACACAAGACACTAATTGAGCCACAGATAGAGTATTGTATACAATTCTGCACACCATACGTCTATAAGGCATAGAAATAGAAGTAGACTATTTGGCTCATTGAGTCCACTCCGCCAGTAAATGAGATCAAGACTGATCTGATAATCCTCAACTCCACTTTCCTGCCTTTTCCCTATAACCCTCAACTCCCTTCCTGATTAAATATCTCAGCCTTGATTATACTTAATGATCAGCCTCCTGGTAAAAATTTGTTTTTTTAAGACCATATGATGTAAGAGCAGAAGTAAACCCATCAAGTCTGTTCTGCCATTCATTGAGATAATCTTCAACTCTGCCTTTTCGCCATACCCAGTGGTTTCCTTGTTAATTAAAAATCCATCTCAGCTTTGAATGTATTTAATGATCCAGCTTCGAGAGCCCTCTGCGGTATAGAATTCCTCAGATTCACTCCCCTCTGAGGGAAGAAATTCCTCCTGATCTCCATCCTCAATGGGCGACCCCTTACCCTGAGATGATGCCCCTCTGGTCCCAGACTCTCCCACAAGGGGAAGCAACCTCTCAGCATCTCCCCTGTCAAGTCCCCTAAGAATCTTGCACATTTTAATAAGGTTACCTCCCATTGTTCTATATTCCAATGAGCACAGGCCCAACCTACTCAACATCTCCTCAAAAGAAAATCCCTCCATATTTAGGATCAGCCTAGTGAACCTTATCTGGACTGCCTCCGATTCCAGTATATCATTCCCTAGTTAGAGGAACACAACTCTTTCAGAAAAACATTGAGGCTTTAGCGAGAGTACAGAAGAGACCTACTCAAGTGGTTCAGGGAGGAGGGCTTAGAAGGAGAAGTGAAGAAATTGGAATAGCTGGGAGCTATTCTCCTTAGGGTAGAAAAAGCTAAGACTTGATAGAAGTGTTCAAAATCACAAAGCAAAACCGAAGAGAATAAAAAGAGACATTTTCCAATGGCTGATGAGTTTGTATCCCAAGGGCAATTAGCAGTAGAACCAGGAAGAGGTATGGGAATGGGTAGTTAAGATCTGGCATGCACTGGCTGGTGGGGTGATGGTGTAGATTCAACAGCACCTTTCCAAAGGGAATGTGATTAATAATTGAAGGATTAAACCTTGCAAAAATATGGGGAAAATATGAGGCGCAGGACTGGGTTGCACTTTGCAATTGACTCTGTCTACACTCCTTGGGAAGGCAGCCAATATAATCAAAGACGCCTCCCACCCCACTTATAACCTCTTCCAACCTCCCCTGTCAGACAGTAGATACAAAAGCTTAAATACATGTAACAACAGGTTCAAAAACAGCTTTGTCCCTGCTATTATTAAACTGCTGAATGGACTCTCAAATTTCAAACCTAATGCCAATCCTGCTTTTTGTACACTTTGTCTGCAAGCCGTATCGTTGTATTCCTCGCTCTGTTCAATCACTCTATGATCTTTGTGATGATCTGCATGCAAAACAAAACTTTTCACTGTGCTTAGGTACATGTGACAATAGTAAATCAAATCAAATAAAAAAATCAACAGCCAATGCAATGGGCCGAATGGCTTCCTCTGTGCTGTACTGTACGACAATTCTATAAATGTAAACTTTCTTTTGCAAAAATTAAATCTCTGTTCCTTTAGGTTTCTTTTAGGAGAATTCTTGGACAGAATTATCAGGCTATGGAACTTTTACTCTTGTACAGCAACTTTCACAACCTGAGGATCAATAATAAAAACCGAAAGAACTGTGGATGCTGTAAATCAGGAACAAAAACTGAAGTTGCTGGAAAAGCTCAGCAGGTCCGGCAGCATTTGTGAAGAGAAACATCAGAGTTAACGTTTCAGGTCCGGTGAGCCTTCCTATTCTGAGGAAAGGTCGCTGGACCCGAAACGTTAACTCTGATTTTCTCTTCACAGATGCTTCCAGGCCTGCTGAGTTTTTCCAGCAACTTCAGTTTTTGTTCAGGATCAATAATGTCCTTTAGGGAAGGAAACTGCCATCCTTACCTGGTCTGGCCTACATGTGACTCCAGACCCACAGCAATGTGGCTGACTCTTAACTGCCCTCTGGGCAATTAGGGATGGGCAATAAATACTGGCCTAGCCAAATGACCCTTGTCATTTTTCCTTTATTCATTTGCAGGCTGAGGGCATCACTGTCTAGGCAGAATTGATTGCCTAGAGTCAACCACATCGCTGTGGGTCTGGAGTTACATGTAGGCCAGACCAGGTAAGGATGGCAGTTTCCTTCCCTAAAGGACATTAGTGAACCAGATGGGTTTTTCATGATAACGGATTCACAGTCATCATTAGATTCTTAATTCCATTTATTTTGTTGAATTCACATTCCACCATTTGCTATGGCAGGATTTGAACCTGGGTCCCCAGAATTGTTGTCCAGTTTCCTGGATTAACAGTCAAGCGATAACACCACTAGGCCATTGTCTCTCCCTGTCATACATCTGAATAAAAGAAAGACCATTCCCAAAGTGCTTTACGGCCAATGAAATACTTCTGAAGTGTAGGCCCTAATTGTGGAGTCAAGAATTGTGGCAACAATTGAGGAAAATTGCCCTTCAGAATGACGAGGGCTGAGGAATTAGCAAATGTCATCTAATTCTGCAAGTGTCCTCATGTGTGTTTTTTCCCCCGAGTACGACATTGTGTCTGCGTGCAATGAGGTTGAAGGTAAAAATAGAAAGTGACACCGATTGCCCGTAGGCCGATGTTTTCAAACTGTTTCATCTTCAGGCTTTCAATCAAGAGTTTTCCAGATGAATGAACGTGTTACTTTCATGACTAGACTCCAGCTGCTGAAACATATACAGTGCACGATTGAAAACAGGGACAGTTTAAGCAAAGCATAAAAATCGTTTAAAGATAAACACTCACTGTGGTATTTAGAAGAAGAATGACATGGGATTGGAAACAGCAATTTGCTCCATCCTTGTCGGGGAATGCAGGGCAAATTCATTGACTTTTCTACTGTCTGAAGATGTGCATAAATCTTAATACAACTGGGTATGAAGGCAGCATTAGCACTGAAGGTACTCTTTTCTAGGGGTACATGCTGAGTATGTTCACACAAAGCAAGGCTTGGCTTCCTCGGGCCTGGGCCCAGGCTGTATCACCAAGACAGTGCTGTCTGGGGAGATGGACCAGCAGCTATGATTCAGGCTCGTGGCCCCAAGCACAACCAGTGGGTGAGCTGGCGATCGATGCAAATATAGACACTGGCAGTGGGCAGCAACTTGCCACTGCCCTGGGGTGGTGGGGATGTTGATTTCAGAAGCTCTTAAGCCGATAACGTTTAAGGCGGCTCAGTGGTTATCACTGCTGCCTCACAGCGCCAGGGACCTGGGTTGGATTCCACCCTCGTGTGGCTGTCTGTATGGAGTTTGCACATTCCACCCATGTCTGCGTGGGTTTCCTCCCAAAGATGTGCAGGTTACAAGGATTGGCCGCGTAAATGTGGGAGGAGATGTATTTTGGGGGAGTCTGTGCAGACTCGATGGGCCAAATGGCTCTGTCTGCACTGTATAGGGATTCTATAATTCTGAGTATTTAGAAGTGCACTTGCAATGCCAAGGAACACAAGCTTATAGGCCAAGCTCTGAAAAATGGGATCGGTATGGGCTATTTTTGATTGGCACAGACTTGATAGGTCGAAGGGCCTTTTCCTGTGCTCTAGACCTCAATGACTCTATGCCAAGGCTATGAGCTAAAGGTAGGGGCATGGAACTAGCTCTCAAAGAGAGCTGGCATAGGCACAGTTGATTGAATGGCCCCCTCATGTGTTGTATGTATCCTACGATGAATCCTAATCGACAGCCACTAAAACATCTTTGATGCACTTTCCAAAACTGACAACCTCTATCTCCCTAGAAGGATGAAGGGTAGCAGACACATTATAGAAATACCTGTAAATTCCCCTCCAAGCCACTCACCGTCCTGACTCGGAAATATATCACCGTTCCTTCACTGTCACTGGGTCAAATTTGTGGAATTCCCTCCCTAAGGGCACTATGGGTCTACCTACGGCACATAATTTAGATAAATGTGAGGTATTGCATTTTGGTAAGGCAAATCAGGGCAAGCATTATACTTGTTCTTTGTTCTTTTACATGACAATAGTTTTCGTACAGAAGGGCAAAATATGTCAGTGCAGGCTTGGAGGGCCGAACGGCCTGTTCCTATGCTGTGTTATTTGTTGTTGTTTCATTCTTTGTTCTTACACACTTAATGGTAAGGTCCTGGGGAGTGTTGCCGAACAAAGAGACCTTAGGGTGCAGGTTCATAGTTCCTGAAGGTAGAGTCACAGGTAGAAAGGGTAGTGAAGAAGGCATCTGGTATGCTTACCTTCATTGATCAGTGCATTGAGCTGGGATCTCATTTTGCGGCTGTAAAGGATATTGGTGGGGCCACTTCTATAATACTGCACTCAATTCTGGTCTCCTTGCTGCAGAGAAGATTTTGTTAAGTTTGTAGGAGTTCAAAATAGATTTACAAGGACGCTGCCGGGATGGGAGGGTTTGAGCTATAGGGAGAAGCTGAATAGGCTGGGGCTATTTTCCCTGGAGTGTCGGACGCTGAGGGGTGACTTATAGAGGTTTATAAAATCATGAGAGCCATGGATAGGGTAAATAGATAAGATCTTTTTTGCCAGGGTCGGGGAGCCCAAAACTAGAGGGTATAGGTTTAAGGTGAGTGGGGAAAGATTTAAAAAGGACCTGAGGGGCAAGTGGGTGGTGCGTGCATGAAATGAGCTGCCAGGGGAAGTGGTGGAGGCTGGTACAATTACATTAAAAAGGCATCTCGATGGGTTCATGAATAGGAAGGGTTTAGAGGGATATGGGCCAAATGCTGGCAAATGGGACTAGATTAATTTAGGATATCTGGTCGGCATGAACAAGTTGGACAGAAGGGTCTGTTTCTGTGCTGTACAGCTCTATGACTTTATAGTTCAGGGAAGTTAGCCTGGTGGTCCTCAAGTAGTCGCATAGAGTCTGCAGAGGGATATAGACAGGTTAAGCAAGTGGGTAAAATCTTGGCAGATGGAATATGATGTGGGGAAATCTGCACCTTGGCAGGAAGAAGAGAAGCTGAGTATGATTTAAATGGTGAAAGACTGCTGAACGCTACAGCACAGTGGGATTTGGGAACCCTCACGCATGAATCACAAAATGCTAGCATCCATGTTCGGCAATTAGGGAAGGCAAACGGAATGCTGGGTTTTATTTCAAAGGGAATGGACTGCAACATAGGGTAGTCTCACTAAACTGTAAAAGACACTAGCCAGACCACACCTAGAACAGTTTAGTTCCCTCATCTAAGGAAGGATATTCTGGCACTGGAGGTACTTCAGAGAAGAGGAGGCAAGATAGCAGCGAAGAGGAGCAACTAGCATTCCATCGGTGGTGGCACAGTGAAGGGGACACGTGCCCGATCACCAGGCCCGTGGCCCATGACAGAGCACTTAACAAGAAGGCCTGTAAAGTTGGACACTTTCTTTACTTTTCCATTGTTCTGCCTTTATGTTGTATGTTTTGGTTTATTTTTCTGTGTTTTAAGATGGCGCTTGGAGTGGTGACACTATTTGCTGTATTTTGTAACAAGATGCACATGACTATAAAGAAATCAAATCAAATCAGAATGTTCGCTAGGTTTGGAGAGAATGTCTTAGGAGGAGAGTTTGAGTAGGTTGGACTTGCACTCATAGAGTATAGAATAATGAGAGGTGACCTTATTGTAACACACAAGGAGGACTTTTTAGAGGACTTGACAGGGGAGATGTAGAGACGTTGTTTCCCCTGGTGTGGGAGAGTCTAGGACCAGAGGGACATCATCTCAGAATAAGGGATCGCCCATTGAAGACAGAGATGAGGATTTTTTTTCTCTCAAGAGGGAAGTGAATGTGTGGAATTCTTTACTGTATAGGGCTGTCAAGGCTGGATCATTACATTCAGTCAGGGCTGAGATGGATTTTCAATTAGCAAGGGAACCAATGGGAATGGGGAAAAGGCAGAGTTGAAGACTATCACCCTGAATGGCAGAGCAGATTTGATAGTTCTATTTCTGCTCTTACATCGTGGAGTCTTAAGAAGAAAAAGATTGTGTAAGATTATACACCAAAGTACTCAGATTTTGTGGGTTCTCTAAGAGTCTGAACCTCACAGTGTGAGAAGCTTTAGGGTGTAAATAGTACAGTATGAACACTGGATTCCAACAGGCCATTTTCAACCAGACGCTGGATTTTAAACTAGCAAACATACCTCGTTTTGTTTGTATCTCGAGCTGGAAGCAGGAAAACATGTGCTCTTCCAATGAGAAATTTGATTAAATGTACTGTGGATCTAAAAGCTTGCCTGCCATGTTCCTTAGCGTTAAACTGGGTGCCATCCAATTACACCTTCAGTGGGATGTGCAGTGGGCAGACGCCCGCTGGCCAATCCTCTGCCATCACCCAGGGACCAATTGCCTCCCAGCTCTCTGGTCATCATGGGATTATTTTATAGGGGGAGGAGGGAAAATATTCTGTGACTGCTATAAATTAAGCCCAGTGACTCCTAAAAATCAACATTAAAATGACCATATTCCACTGGGGAAGAGAAAAGTTGAAGTGGAAATGTCAGTATTCTGAAGAATATTAGAGTAGCTGTGACGGATTGTTGGTTCTTTTGCCAAATGGTTAATGGCCTCAACAATTGACTGAGTCCCATCAATTAAGACTTGTCTACTGTTTGGCACCAGGAACTCTCTATCAATGGGGTTTTTTTTCCCTTTTATTTACTGGACAGTAAATAACAGTGCGAAGCTGGATGAGGATCAGTGCTGAGTTTTATCTGCTTCACATGTCCTTCATTTCTATAATGGCACACACATGTGAAAAGTTCAGAAAGGGGAGATCTTGGTGCCAGTGTAAATACAGACTCCAGTTCATCCCCAAGGCATTCAGTTCAAAGTTAGACGCGGGCCTGTACCGCTTGGCTACTTCACCCTTGGACGACTGGGAGATGACTTTATTTTTCTCCTTGCGTTTTGAAACTTGGTTGGGGAGAAAGGAGTTGGAATGTTTTGCATTAAGAGGCAAGCACGCAAGCTGCATTGATGGCCTCTGGTCAATTCCGTCTGGAAATAAACAAGTGTGCTGACCTCAATCCGGATCCAACAAATGCGATCACTTCTTCCCTTCGTTTGATGGCAAGACTTGGCTCGAGCGGCCAGCTCCTTTTCTTTGCCATCGTTCCCCCGATGCAAAAGGAGTCACAGGAAAAGGAAAACAAAGCCACTAAGCCAAGCCCTCCAAAGTTCGAATCAAGGAGCGTTTGGTCTCCTGTTGGTCATAGAGTCATGCAGCACAGAAGCAGAACCTTTGGCCCAGCCAGTCCACGCCGAACATAATCCCAAACTAAACTAGTCCCACCTACCTACCCATATCCCTCCAAACCTTTCCTTTTCATGTGCTTAACCAAATGTCTTTTAAATGTTGAAACAGTACTCACATCCACCACTTCCTCAGGATGTTCATTCCACACACGAACCACTCTCTGTGGAAAAAAATACTCCCTTCTGTCCCGTTTAAATCTTTCTCCTCTCATCTTAAAAATATGTCCCCAAGTCTTGAAATCCCCTGCCCTTGGGAAAAGACACCTACCATTCACCATATCTATGCCCCTCATGATTTTATAAACCTCTATAAAGTTACCCCTCAACCTCCAGTGAGAAATGTTCTGGCCTATCCAGGCTCTCCCTGTAACTCAAACCTTCTATTCCCAGCAACATCCTGGTAAATCTTTTCTGAACCCTCTCCAGCTTGAAAATATCCTTCCTATAACAGGGTGATCAGAACTGGACACAGTATTCCAGAAGAGGCCTCACCAATACCCTGTACAATCTCAACATGACTTCCCAACTCCTATAAAGTCTGACCATGAAGGCAAGTGTGCTAAACACCTTCTTAACCGTTCCATCTACACATGTCACTAACTTCAAAGGATTATATATCTGAACCCCTAGGTCTCTCTGTTCTACAACACTACCCAGGGCCGTACTTTTAATTGTATTGGCTCCATCCTTGTTCGCTTTACCAAAATGCGATACCTCGCATTTATCCAAATTAAATACCATCTGCCACTCTTCAGCCAATTGATGCAATCGATGAAGATCTCTGCAATCTTAGATAACCTTCTTCACAGTTCATTGAGTTGTCCCCATTGAGTTTGGGATAGAGGGATAGGAGAGATATGAACTGTAGATCTCTCAACCAGGAGATGCTATCATTTCTGTTACACATTGAGAACCATAAGGAAAGGATTACCTGGGTGGTACAGTGGCTTAGTGGTTAGCACATGGGTAATGCGGGGTTACAAGGATAGGGTCAGGGGGCTGGTGTGAACTCGATGGGCCGAATGGCCTGCTTCCACACTGCAGCAATTGTATGGATTCTATTCTATAATTCTTATCAAATGGGACGGGGAGATGCTAGAGACCATGTGGAACACGTCCAGGTTTCATTTTCAGTTGGAACCTAACGATGTAAACAGTAGGTGAGGTCATTGAGATGCTTAGAAAATGGCCCAGACCCTGAAATTGCTGACTGGACCTGCACATAAATGTGAACCTAACAGATTGGCTCCAGGACAACTTTTTAATGTGATGATTTCAGTAGTTGATAACGTAGGGATTAATTTCAATAAAAACAGGTTGAGGTGGAATCTAGCCATTTCCAGTAACAATCGGAGACAGTGTCCGCATTTTTCAGTGATTACTGTTCCAATAACAAATAAGCATGTGTGTGTGTCTGTGTATGTGCGTGTGTGTTGTGTGTGTATGTTGTAGTGTGTGTGTGTCTATGTATGTGTGTGTGTCTGTCTGTCTGTGTGTATGTGAGTGTGTCTGTCTGTGTTTGTGTGTGTGTGTGTCTGTGTCTGTGTGTGCTGTAGTGTGTGTGTGTGTGTACTATAGTGTGTGTGTGTGTGTCTGTGCTGTAGTGTGTGTCTGTCTGTGTGTGTAAGAGAGTGTGTCTGTCTGTGTGTCTATGAGTGTGTGTTTGAGTCTGTGTGTGTGTGTGTGCTGTAGTGTGTGTGTGTGCTGTAGTGTGTTTGTGTGTGTGTGTGTGCGCTGTAGTGTGTGTGTGTGTGTGTGTGTGTGTGTGTGTAGTGGGAAAGGTAGGCAAAGTGTCTCATTAACAGTTTAATTATGTTTTCAGGCCAGATAAAGGCAAGTCGAATAGCATAATCACATAACAATAGTGAGAAACAGCAAAACCGTGTTTTCTGATGAGGAAAGTACAAGTGCGGAAGTCTATTCAGTCCATATTTCTTAAAAAAAAGACTGTGGGCATCACAGGCTAGACAACTTAATTACCCCAGAATGGATAGCTTGCTTGGCCATTTCAGAGGGCAGTTGAGCATCAATCACATCATTGTGGGTCTGTAGCCACATATAGGCCTTACCAGGGAAGGATGGCAGATTTCCCTCTCTGAAGGACATTAATGAATCATGTGGGTTTTTGCAACAATTGGCAGTGGTTACCATGGTCACCTGTTAAAGATATCACCCCCACCATCGGCCAGGATGGGATTTGAACCCATGTCCCTACAATATTAGCTCCTAATTCTGGATTACTAGCCCAGTGACATTATCACTACATCAGCCTCATGGCTATCTCATGCTTTCATCCAATGAAGATCCAGCCCTCTCATCACAACATCACACAATCATTACATTCCAAGAGAAGGCTATTCAGTACATCTAGGCCATTCCAGCTTTTTGCAAGAAGAATTTAAGTCTTCGCATTTGACCAACCTGTTCCTCATAGCCCTGCAGATTTCTTCCATTCACTGTCTATCCAATTCCCTTTTGGAAACCACGATTGAATATCCCTCTGGCATGCTGTTAAGCCATGTATCTTAGATCACTGACAGGTTTTGGATGGATAAGAGAGTCAAGAGTATGGGAGACAGGATGGAAATGAAGTTAAGGCTAGTATCAGATCTGTCATGATCTTATCAAATGGCAGAGAAGGCTTGAGGGGCCGAATAGTCTGGTTCCTGCTCCTACTACTTGTTGCTATTCCTCACGTGGTCCTTGCTTTTCCTTTTGCTAATTACTTTAAATCGGTGCTCTTTCTGTTCTACAACTCAGCTGCCTACAGGAACAGATCCTCTCTATCTACTTTGTAGATTTTGAGCACCTCGATCACATCTCATCCTAACCTTCTTTGCTTTTTCTCTAAGCAGAAGAACCTTGCTTTCTCCAATCTGTACATTTAGCTGAAGTCCTCTTCCCTGGAATCATTCTCATGAACCTTCCTGTGTTGTCTCACATCCCTCCTAAAGTGTCCAGAGCTGAGTGCAATACTCCAGCTGAGACTGAACCAGTGTGTGATAAACGTTCACCATAGTGCCATTGCTTCCATTCTCACTGCCTCTTGAATAATTCCAGGAAAATAGGAATACAAGGAGGCCATTCAGCCTTCAGGTCCGTTCTAACATTTGCATGGATCATGGCTGATCGGTTGGAGTCCATCGACCCAACTTGCTTCTAAAAGCCATTTGCCCAATCAACCCATTGGACAACCTACTGGTTTATGTTGTCTAATCGAGAAGACTTGATTTATTTTATGCTTTCAGAAGTACTTCTATCTGAATATGCGTTCGTCATCATTGTTTCTCATTGTCCTCTTCAAAGCTTCCTTCCCAGATAGGATGAGGAACTTGAATTTATTTATATTGTATCTCTCTGTGCTCTCAGGGTGTTCAAAAGCACCTCGTAACAAGTTAATCCCAATCACTGTTGCTCTAGAGGTGAACATCAGCGTTTGTGAGCATTGCTATTGTCCACAAACCAATTAATCTGTTGTTGGTGGCGACGTTCAGAGGTGAACGGGACAGCACAGAAACTGTTCTCTCTTCAACTAGTGCAATGTCCTACATCCAGAGCAAAAGAGATAGGAGCAGGAGTAGACCATTTGGCCCATCAGGCCTGTTCCAGCATTTTGTACAATCATGGCTGATCTTGGGCTTTCCTGCCTTGATTACTTGGGAAGTCAAAACTCTCTCTCTCTCAGCCTCAAATATATTCAAGGATGGAGCATTCCATAGCCTTCTGGGTTAGCGATTTCTCCTCAGCTCAACCTTAAATGATCAACCCTTTATTCTCAGACCAACCAGAGGGAAATAAAGCCAGTGAGAAATTCAACAATGAATGTAATGGACCTCCATTTTGAAATACAGATGATGAGTCAGACTAGGATGTGTCACTTGATGATTTTGCTGCTTTTTCTTTCTGCGTGTAGCCCCATTTTGCAGAAACACCCCCTCAGGGCCCAGTCTGTCAAACTCCTTCAAAATCTCTCAATGACTCCCACCTTCCAAACACCAGAAAATAGAGGAGACAACAAGGTGCAGGGCTGGATGAACACAGCAGGCCAAGCAGCATCATAGGAGCAGAGAGGCTGACGTTTCGGGCCTAGACCCTTCATCAGAAAAGGGGGAGGGGAAGGGGGTTCTGGAATAAATAGGGAGAGAGTGGGAGGCGGATAGAAGAGGGATAGAGGAGAGGATAGGTGGAGAGGAAACAAACAGGTCGAAGAGGCGGGGATGGAGCCAGTAAAGGTGAGTGTAGGTAGGGAGTTAGGAAGGGGATAGGTCAGTCCAGGGAGGACGGACAGGTCAAGAGAGGCCTATTTTCCTCAGTCCCCCCTCATAGGGCCACCCCGTCATCCCAACAGAAGCAGAAAAGCTCATTTTTCATATCTCAGTCCTGGCGATGCAGCGCCACCCTCAGTCATGTCTAGTCAACCTACAATCCTAGCCTGGTGATTCAACTCTGACCTTTCAACCCAGAGGTGAGAGTGCAACTGAGATAAGTCATATAGGATCACACACCATGGAAACAGACCCTTTGGTCCAACTCAGGGAGATTGACTAAACAATCGTGCAAGCAGATCATGTTCTCTTGTTGGTCTGAGGAAGATCCAGTTATTTATAGAATCATGGAATCCCTACAGTATGGAAGCAGACCATTCTCACTCATTGTGCTCACACTGCTCCTCCCAAGAACATCCTAACAAGACCCACCCCTATACCTGTGATCCTGCATTTCCCATGGCTAGCCTGCACATCCCTGTACATTATGGGTAATTTATCATAGCCAACCCACCTAGTCTGCACATCCCTGGACACTACAGGACAATTTCCAATTGCTAATCCACCTGACTTGCACATCTTTGGACTGTGGGAGGAAACCAGAGCACCTGGAGGAAACCCACGCAGACACGGGGAGAATGTGCAAACTCCACACAGACAGTCACCCGAAGGTGGAATCGAACCCAAGTTCTTGGCACTGTGAGGTAGCAGTGCTAACCACTGAGCCACCGTGCCACCCTCTGGAATATGGAATTAATTCCTCTCGACAGAAAGAGGTACGATTAAAAGTTTCAAAGGTTTCCCTCAGAAAGGGTGGACTTATGTTTATCGTCTTGTGCCAATCAAATATGTCAAGGGATGCCCAATTTGCAAAGCGACAGGGCTCTCTGGTGCACATTGCACATCTCACACTGAATTTCACAAGGATACTTGACATCTTGCGATGGCAATTAAAGAAAGCCTTTCTCCACTGTACAATGTGATTGACCTACTCACACACAAGTTATTACTCCAGACTGTGCCAGACAAGGGAGTCACCTCTGGTCTAAAATGAAGGGCTCTTCTGACGGTCTATTTGCTATTCAAAATGAAAAAAAATCAGAGGAATGCGAGTTATTATTTTGCAAAGAGCTGCTCCAGATGAATTGCTCACTAGAATTAAAACCAGCAACATAAACGGTAAATAGTCATAGGTCTCTACTGTGCCAGATTTTAATATCTGGACATTGAAATGATTATGTGAGTACGACAGTCTTCCAGAATAGGACGGATAATGAGGTCTTATTGGAAAATTGTCAGGCTCCAGTTCAAGGAATCAGATTGTATCACGGCTGCAACAGGAAAGTTTAATTAGTTTGCCCACAGAATGAGACTAAGATATTGTCGAGGATTTATTCTTTATCATCCCTGTCATTTAACATGAATTAGATTCATTTATTTTCTTGGAATCAGAGAATAATGGAGCAGAGGAGAAGGCCATGTGAGCCTTGGGCCTTCTCTGAATTGCTTCCATTGCAAATATATCCCTCCTTTAGTAAGGAGACCAAAACTGCACATGATACTCCCAGGAGGGTGGATTCACCAATATTCTGTACAACTGTAATAAGACTTGCCTACTTTTCTACTCCATTCCCCATGCAGTAAAGCGAAACATTCCATTTGATTTCCTAATTACATGTTGGCTGTTTGAGAGCGGAGTCTTTTCACTTTAGAAAATATATGTCAACCCCGCCCCAGCATCTTAGGCCAGCCTATCTGCATATTAGTCCAAGGAACTATATAAGAGGCTCCTTTGGGAGCTCTGTCTTATGTTGTTGTGTCGATGGGCCAGTGTGGTTTAAATAGTGCTCAAAGATTGCAGACTCCAACACACTTAAACTTTGTTGCAGCATATTTACAGTGAAGGGAACACACCCTTACGCTGGCTTGGAGCCATGCAGCATGGAAACAGGCCATTTGTCCCAATTCGTCCATGCCGACCAGGTTTCCTAAACTGAACTAGTCCCATTTGCCCACTTCTATTCCAGGCTCGTTCTTTTAGAGATCACTGATGTGGTTAACTATTCATGGGGCATTGTCTAACATACTCCATGCCCATTTAAGGGTGGCAACAGGTTCCCAAGGTAGACCTGCCCAATCATTTGGACGTTTGCCGCCCCATTGGAAGAAGTAGGGGCAGCTCGTGCCGTGAGGAGAGTGGGAGGGCACCTTAAAATTGAATCACCCTCAGAAAGGGCTACACACGTGAATGAGAGCCAAAGGCAGTAGGACCTACACCAGACGATGCCAAGAAGGTTAAACAGTGCAAGTAGCAAGCTAGAGACAGAGCCAAGTGATCCCAAAGTCGTAGAATCCCTGCAGTGTGTAAGTAAGCAATTCAGCCCATCGAGTCCACAGCGACCCTCCAAATAGACCCCCATCCCTGTAACCCTGCATTTCCCATGGCTAGCCTGCACATCCCTGGGCAATTTAGCATGGCCAATTCACCTAACCTGTACATCTTTGGACTGTGGGAGGAAGCTGGAGCACCCGGCGGAAACCCACACAGACAGTCACCCGAGGCTGGAACCAAACCCAGGTCCCTAACGCTGTGAGGTAGCAGTGCTAAACACTGAGCCACTGGATCAGATCAATGCTTTACCTCATTCAATCATGAGCAACGTTCCCTCTAAAAATTATTTGCTGTGCATTTGTTGTGTGCGGCTTTTCTTTTAATCTCAGAACCAGACCTGTGCGATATCTTACAGGCTGCTGCACGATGATACATCCCTTCAACTTAGCAAGAACTTTGCTCGAAAGTGGCAGCAGACAATTAGACAATTACCACAGGACTAGGCCCCATGAACATCCCCATCTTCAAAGATGGTGAAGCCCTGTCAGTGAGTACAAAAGACAAGAAATCATAAAAACATAAGAAATAAGAGCAGCAGTAGGCCATTTTTCCTTTGAAGCCTGTTCCTCCAATCAGTAAGACCATGATCCTGTCAACTTCCATCATTGACTACCCGGTCAATCAAAAACCTGTTAAACTGAGACTTGATGATTCAATGAGCCATCCACCCAACCTGTTCTCTATAGAACAGAATTCAACAGACTAAAAATCCTTGGAGACAATAAATTCCTCCACATCTCTGTCTTAAACGAGAGACACTTCATTTAAACAGCTCCTAATTCTCAGTTCTTCCAAGAGGGGAGACGTCCAAATGATTTGGTGAGAATATAGGAGACATGGTTAGTAAGTTTGCAGATGACACCAACATTGGTAGTGTAGTGGACAGTGAAGAAGGTTCTCTAAGCTTACAAACAGATCTTGATCAATTGGGTCAATGGGTTGAGGAGTGGCAAATGGGGTTTAATTTCAATAATTGTGAGATATTGCATTTTGGTAAACGAAACAAGGGCAGGACCTATACAGTTAATGGATAGTGTTGTAGAGCAGAGTAACTTAGGGGTTCGGTCACATAATTCTTTGAAATTTGTGTCACATGTAGACAGGGTGGTTAAGAAGGAATTTAGCGCGTTTGCCTTCAGTGCTCAGATGTTTGAGTATAGGAGTTGGGACGTCATTTTGAGGTTGAAGAGGACGTTGGTGAGGCCTCTTCAGGAGTACTATGTGCAGTATTGGTCTCCCTGTTACAGGAATTATATTATTAAATTGGAGAGGTTTCAGAAATGACTTACCTGCATGTTGCCGGGAATGGAGGGTTTGAGTTATAAAAATAGGCTGGGACTTCTTTCACTGGAGCATAGGAGCTTGGGTGGTGATTTTATAGAGGTTTATAAAATCATGAGGGACATAAAGAAGTTGAATAGCATGGAACCATCCATAGGATGGGGGAGTTCAAAACTAGCGGGAACATTTTTAAGTTCAGAGGAGAAGGTTTTAAAAAGGACGTGAGGGGAACTTTTTTATACAGAATGTAGTTTATGTGTGGAATGAACTGCCGGAGGAAGTGGTAGATGTGGGTACAGTTACAACATTTAAAAGACATTTGGATAAGTTCATGAACAGGAAAGGTTTGGAGGGATATGGGCCAAAGGCAGGCACGTGGGACTAGTTTACTTTGGGAACATGGTTGGCGTGGACTGGTTGGACCAAAGGGTCTATTTCTGTTCTGTATGACTCAATGACTGTATCTTCCTAACATCTACATTGGCAGGCCCCTAAGAATGTTATACATTTCAGTAGAATTAGCCCCTCATTCTCCTAAACTCCAATGAGAATTGGCACAGCCCCCCTCAACCTTTCATCATGAGACAACCCCTTCATCCTAGGGATCAATCCAGTGAACCTTCTCTGAATTGCTTCCAATGCAAGTAAATCCCTCCTTTAGTAAGGAGCCCAAAACTGTGTCCAGTCCTGCCAAGCGTGTGGACTCATCAAAGCCTATACAGCTGTAATAAGATTTGCCTACTTTTATACTCCATTTCTCATGCAGTAAAGGGCAACATTCCATTTGATTTCCTAATTACATGCTGTACCTACATACTAATACTTTATGATTCATGTACCAGGCACCCAGTTTTCTCTGTATTGCAGCAGTCTGCAGACTCTCCCCATTTAAATAATAATCTTCTTTTCTATTCCTTACATAAATGTCTAAAACTTCACATTTATCTACATTATGCTCCATCTGCCATTTTTTGGGAGCCTAGTTTACCCATCCATATCACTTTGCTGATACCCTGTATCCTCCTAACAATTTGCTTAGAATCAAAGAATCCCTACAGTGCTAATAGAGGTCAGTTGCCATCAAATTTGGACTGGTCCTCTGAAGAACACCCTACCCCCCATCACTAATTCACCTACCTTACAAACCCCTGGACACTACAGGGCAATTTAGCATGGCCAATCCACTTAACCTGCACATCTTTGGACTGCGGGAGGAAACTAGAGCACCCAGAGGAAAGCCACGCAGGCACGGGGAGAATGTGAAAACTCCATACAGCCAGTCACCCAAGGCTCGAATTGAACTGAGTCCTTGGCGCTGTGAGGTAGCAGTGCTAACCACTGTACCACCTATGCTTCCTGCCCATCTTTTTACCATCAGCAAATTTGTCTAAATACAGACTGTCTCTTCCTCCAAGTCATTCATATACATTGTTGAGGCTCGAGCAGTGATCTCTGTGCTGCTCTACTCGTTTGCCAACCTGAAATTAATCATTTATATTCTAACTCTCTGCTTCCTGTTAGTTAGCCTGTCCTTTATCAATGCTGATGTTTCTTCCCTCAAACCACCTCATCTTGTGGAGTAGCCTTTTATGTAGCAACTTATTAAATGCCATTTGATTATCCAAATAAACTACACCTACAAGTTTCCCTGTATCCACACTGCTTGTTATTTCTTCAGAGAACTAAAATAGATTGGTCAAACATGATTTCCCTTTCACAAAACCATGTTGACGCTACCTGATTGCTTTTGTTTTAGAAGCCTTACTATCTAAACAGGAGCAGGAATGAATGGCCTCCTTCTGTGCTGCAGCAATTCTGTGATAAACAATAGATTCTGGGATTTTCTCAATAGTGGATGTGACCTCTACTTTCCAGTTTTTCTGTCACCATCCTTTCTCGAAGGGAGGTACTAACATCTGTGGTTTCTCAATTAGACCCTGTGTACAAACCACTGAGAAACAGAACTAGAAGTAATACCAAACACCCCAACAAACCGAGGCATATAAATAATAAGCAGGACAGAACACTGACACTTTAGCAGATGCGCACTGACAATATTACCCAGCAGGGTGACAAAACATTTGTAGCCAAACCCATCGGCTCAGCGAGCAACCTCATCCACAAGCCAAGCTACAAATCTTCTCAAAAACTTTAAAGATCACCCAGACCCTAATGTTTTCTTATTTAAAGGACAAGTGCCAGGCATTGCGTTCCAGATACAATTCAATTGATCAAACTACCAGATTTGAAGCAAAATACCCTTTATTCATACACTATAGTTAAAATACAACAAAAGGAAGAATTGGAATAACTTAACTCTGTAGGAAAACTTATCTGAATAATAGATTATTTACCTGCTAAATAGTTACTGCTCCATTATAATAACATCCCATTAACACACCCTTGGCAAAGGCAAATTCAGTAAAATAGATTTTCTCACAGGCAATTCTCCAGTCCCAGAGGAAAAACATCAAGAGAAAACTCTGAATGAGAGAGATTGCAGGGAGAGATGCATCTTTCACACCCAGCTTCAAGACCGCAGCAATTGCCACTGAAAAACTAAAAGTAAAATTCCTGATTCTGTGGGAGCTTGTCCAACTATTCAAGCTGCTTCTGTTGTTCCAACTTTAAAAAAAAGGCAAGGCCTCACAAGCTGTTCACTTTATTGGGTTCAAATGAATAGCCCAGCACCTCTGTCTTAAAACCTCTCTTCGTAAAAAAAAAGGACAAAATATACCTCTTAAAGCCATAGTAATGTCACACCTTTATATCTTGATTTTCAACCATTCTTGAATTTTTTTGTCCCCGATAAAGATTGACGCAAAATACATTTTTAAAGTCTCTGATCAGTTAGCTTGTTTCCATTTATTGTTTCCCAGTCTCACCCTCTCAATTTAGCTATTCCTTTCCTTATATTTAGTTTTAACTGACTGCTCTTACATTTTTTCCTCATTCTCTCTCAAGCTTTACTTTATCCATTTTTATTAGTTTCTAATGATCTTTTGCCAGTTTTTCCAAATGTTCTCAATCTTCTGGGCTACCATGAACTTTCACAGCATTGTATTTCTTTCAATTCAGTCCCATCCTTACCTTTCTTGGTAAATGGCAATTCCTTCTCAAGATAACAAGGTG